>NC_085842.1:273191999-273502624 GCF_035594765.1 Anolis carolinensis
TGTATGTGTGTATGTACATGTATATATATGCACACAAGAATATACATAGTACACTTCTGTGTGAATAAATATACCCACACAAGCAAAAAGATACACATCATACGCCTCTGTGTGCATGTTTGAATGTGCATACATATACACATATGTACTTTCTGTGTGTATGTTTGTATATACATGTGTGTGCATGCATACACATATACAACTTTTCTATATATGTGTATGTGTGTATATATCAATACACAAGCAAAAACATGCACATCATACACCTCTGTGTGCATGTTTGTGTGTCCACACACATAATCCCTTTTCTATATGTGAATGTGTGTATATATAAATACACAAGCAGAAATGCACACATCATACACCTTTACATGTTTGTGTGTCCACACACATATACAATTTTTCTATGTGTGTCTATATATAAATAGCTACACAATCAAAAACGTACACCTCATATACCTCTGTGTGCATGGTTGTGTGCATATATATATACTCACACATATAATTTTGTGTGAATGTATGTGTGTATTTAGGTAGATAGATACACACTCATAAAATACACATCATACACTTATGTGGCATGTTCGCGTGTGCATATATACACTTTTAATGTGTATATGTGTGTAGCTAGATCAGACCTGGGCAAATTTCGGCCCTCCGGGTGTTCTGGACTTGAACTCCCACCATTCCTAACAGCCAGTTAGGAATGGTGGGAGGTCAAATCCAAAACACCCGGAGGGCCGAAGTTTGCCCAGGCCTGGTGTATACGCACACACCCAACGGTCAAAGGAAAAAAGGGAGGGGCGATGCTGACGTATTTTATTCCCTCGGCCACCGGGAGACACACATTAAGAGGTGTCCATGTGTGTGTATCCACACGTCGACCTGGCACGTAGACGGACACAGAAATCCTGCACAGCTCCCTGGAAACACAACGCCAGGCTTCCTTTCTGAGGCGAGGGAAGCCTAACCGAAGCTCCAGTGATGGGGAGCGGCGGCAGAAGCACGCGCTTATCCCCCGGCCTCTGTCTGTTTACAAGCCTGGTTTCTGCTCATAAACAACCGCGAGGGAGAGGCATCTGTCCTCCTCAGGGCCTGCCTTTTGCCGCCGGCGTCTCCTCAGCGCCCGGGCTTCCTCCACCTCCCTCCCTCCTACCTGAGGTCCTGGGCGCCGGGGCCTGATGGCCGCGTCCCGGCAGCCGACGCCGCGGCCAAGGCGAGCAGCGAGGCCGAGAGGAAAGCCGCCCCGCCCCGCCCTGCGCTCTTATTGCGGGGCCGGCGAGGAGAGGCCCGGAAGCCACGCCCCTTCCCCGGCGCCACGCCCCCCGACGTCACCCGCGGCCTGGCAGAGATGCGCAAGCGCGCGGGCTGCACGTTCGCCTCTTGCTTCTCTGCAGAAATCGTGCACTTGCACTTCCGGGGCTCAGGAGTTGTGGTTTGGTGAGGCAGGGAAGGCTATTGGATGCTGTAGACCAGTGGTTCTCAACCTTCCTAATATCCCGATCCCTTAATACAGCTCCTCATGTTCTGGTGAAATTATTTTCGTTGCTGTTTCATAACTGTCATTTTGCTACTTCTATGAACCGTAATATGGCGCCCCGGTGGCGAAGTGCGTTAAAGCACTGAGCTGGAGACCGAAAGGTCCCAGGTTCAAACCCCGGGAGCGGCGTGAACGGCCGCTTGTTAGCTCCAGCTCCTGCCAACCTAGCAGTTTGAAAACATGCCAATGTGAGTAGATCAATAGGTACCGCTCCGGCGGGAAGGTAAGGCGCTCCATGCAGTCATGCCAGCCACATGACCTTGGAGGTGTCTACGGACAACGCCGGCTCTTCAGCTTAAAAATGGAGATGAGCACCAACCCCTAGAGTCAGAAATGACTGGACTTAACGTCAGGGGAAACCTATACCTATGAATCGTAATGTAACTACAGTAGAGTCTCACTTATCCAAGCTAAACGGGCCGGCAGAAGCTTGGATAAGCGAATATCTTGGATAATAAAGAGGGATTAAGGAAAAGCCTATTAAACTTCAAATTAGGTTATGGTTTTACAAATTAAGCACCCAAACATCATGTTATACAACAAATTTGACAGAAAAAGTAGAGTCTCACTTATCCAACACTCGCTTATCCAACATTCTGGATTATCCAACGCATTTTTGTAGTCAATGTTTTCAATATATCATGATATTTTGGTGCTAAATTCATAAATACAGTAATTACTACATAGCATTACTGCGTATTGAACTACTTTTTCTGCCAAATTTGTTGTCTAACATGATGTTTTGGTGCTTCATTTGTAAAATCATAAACTAATTTGATGTTTAATAGGCTTTTCCTTAATGCCTCCTTATTATCCAACATATTCGCTTATCCAACATTCTGCCAGCCCGTTTATGTTGGATAAGTGAGACTCTACTGTAGTTCAATACGCAGTAATGTTATGTTGTGATTACGAATTTAGCACCGAAATATCATGATATATTGAAAACATTGACTACAAGAATGGCTTGGATAATGCAGGGGCTTGGATAAGCGAGGCTTGGATAAGTGAGACTCTACTGTATCTGACATGCAGGATGTGTTTTCATTCACTGGGTCAAATTTGGCACAGATACCCAATACACCCAGATTTGAATACTGGTGGTGTTGTGGGGGATTGATTTTGTCATTTGGGACTTGTAGTTCCTGGGATTTATAGTTAACCTACAACCAAAGATCATTCTGAACTCCACCAATGATGGAATTGAACCAAACTTGACACACACAACTCTCATGACTGACGGAAACTACTGGAAGGGTTTGATGGGCGACCCCTCTGACATCTCCTTGCGACCCCCCCAGGATCACGACTCCCAGGTTGAAAAACGCTGCTGTAGACCATCTCAGCTTTTAATGCCCTTTTAGTCTAATTTGTAAGAGTTTATCATGTCATGTGTTATGTTTATTTAAGTTCAATTTTTGGTTATTTTTTGGTTTTATAATTTTATATTGAGATTTTTTTTTATTTGTTACTTGATTGTTTTTTCAGCATTCAATGTTTGCCACTTTGTTATTCTGCTAAAGACCTCCCAGAGTTCCTTTGGGGAGATAGTGCGGGTTATAAATAAATACATTATTATTATTATTATTATTATTATTTGATACACAACAAGATTAGTACACAGCAAACAAGATCACTACAGTCTGTTGTATTGGATCACACGTCGGACACTTCCCAAGTGTCTAGGACTGTGTGATGTATCGGCGAATAATGTGTGCAGATCCAAGTAGGGTGGCTTTTTGCAGCTGTCGGATGGTAATTTTGTCAGCGCTGATTGTGTTTAAGTGCAGGCCAAGGTCTTTAGGCACTGCACCCAGTCTGCCAATCACCACTGGGACCACCATTTCTGGCTTGTGCCAGAGTCTTTGCAGTTCAGTCTTTAAATCCTCGTATCACGTCAGCTTTTCCAGTTGCTTCTCGTCGATTCTGCTATTACCTGGGATTTCAACATCGACTATTCATACTTTGTTTTTTAACACGATCGTGAGGTCAGGAGTATTGTGCTCCAAAACTCTTGTCAGTCTGAATTCGGAAGTCCCATAGTAATCTTACATGTTCATTTTCTGTAATTTTTTTCAGGCTTGCGATCTCACCAGTTCTTTGTCACAGGCATTTGTGGCACAAGTTCCATTGGATCATCTGAGCAATGGTATTATGCCTCTGCTTGTCCATCTGTGCAATCTTCTTGCAGCAGCTGAGGATGTGAACCATCGTTTCATCTGCTTCCTTGCAGAGTCTACACTTGGAATCTGTAGTCGACTTCTGGCTTTGATAGCATTTGTTCTAATTGCTTGTTCTTGGGTTGTAAGGATTAGGCCCTCAGTCGCCTTTTTCAAAGTTCCATTTGTGAGCCACATCAATGTTTTTTCTTGTCAATTTTGCTCTCAATTTTTCCCAGAAAGTGTCCATGGAGAGCCTTCCTTTATCAGTTTTCTGTTCTGCTCTGCATTGCATTTTTACGGTTATTATTATTATTATTATTATTATTATTATTATTATTATTAATCATGTCAGATGCAAATTGAGAATACAGTGATAGTGTATAAAAACCCACAAACAAAGTTAAAAACTTGGCATTATGCTAATGATGATGATGATTTATTTGTATCCCACCTCCTCTCCCCAAGGGGGCTTGGGGCAGCTTACAACAAGGAAGAACAGAATAAATAATAGTCACACAAATCAATTTAGGAAAAATTAAATCAAAACAACAAATCATAATACATAAAGCAAAGCAAAAACAATAAACATGTTAGTTACAACTCAAAAACAACAATAATAAATATAGGACTATATAATACTAAAGACATATAGTGCAGTAAAACCCCATCACAAGACCTACTCTTGTTGGTAAAAGCAATAAGATCTAATTAATATTAGTCCCATTTTAAAACTCAGTCACTGAATTAGTTAGCCATTTTCAAAAGCCTGCTTCCAGGGCCTCATTGGCAGATTTCAGGGCCTGGGCAGGTTCATAGGAGGAGACGCAGTCACGCAAATAGACTGGACCTGAACCATGTAGGGCTTTGTAGGTAATAACCTACACTTTGAATTGGGCCCAGAAACATGCAGGCAGCTAGTGAAGCTGTTTTAGTAGGGGGCTGGTGTGCTCCCTCTATTTAGCTTCTGTTAACAGCCTGGCCACTGCTCTTTGTACTAATTAAAGTTTCCAAGCCGTCTTCAGAGGCAGCACCACGTAAAGTACATTGCAGTAATCCATCCGAGATGCAACCAAGGCATAGACCACTGCCCTTGCGCTTTTGACAGTTCAAATGGTGCCATATTGCATCCATTTTAAAATGCCCTCTCTATGCATTGGAAGGCATTTTATAATACTCTTAGGCAGGGCCGTAGCCAGAAAAAAATTTCGGGAGGGGTTTTGAAAATTTCGGGGGGGGGGGGTTGAACCCCTAGCACATACCCCTCCCCGCTACAAACCTGTCAATATCTGCTTGAGATAGTGCCTGGAGGGACTCTTAATGTTTTGCATCTCATAGACTTAGCATGGGGATTTGGTTAACCAGTTAAAATTCATGAGTAAACGAGATTTTTTTTATAACTTGAAAAATTTCGGGGGGGGGGGGGGTTGAACCCCTAACCCCCCCCCCTCGCTACAGGCCTGCTCTTAGGACAATGATGGGCAACCTTTTGCACTTGGTGTGTCAAAATTCACCCAAAAAACCTAGCATGACTTGGATGTTGTGTCACTTCGAGAAAAAAACCATAATTTCGCAATATGTATAGTTTAAATAACAAATGTATAATTGTAATATATAACTGTATTTAATAAATCAAAAACTATTTACAGTAGAACCCCGGTAGTCCGAGTCAAACGGGCGGACCTCAGCTCGGTCAACCGGATGACTCGGATTACCAGACCTCTCCGTTGGGAGACAGCATGAATCCGAGGAGCCTGCAGCCCCTCCGAATGCATGCTGCCTTCCAAAGGAGGGGAGACTTCTCCGTTGGGAGACAGCATGAATCCGGAGGAGTTTGCGCCCCTCCGGATCCATGCTGCCTTCCAACGGAGGGGAGACCTCTCCGTTGGGAAGCAGCATGAATCCGAGGAGCCTGCAGCCCCTCCAAATGCATGCTGTCTTCCAAAGGAGGGGAGACCTCTCCGTTGGGAGACAGCATGAATCCGGAGGAGTTTGCGCCCCTCCGGATCCATGCTGCCTTCCAACGGAGGGGAGACCTCTCCGTTGGGAAGCAGCTTGAATCTGAGGAGCCTGCAGCCCTTCCGAATGCATGCTGCCTTCCAATGGAGGGGAGACCTCTTCGTTGGGAGACAGCATGAATCCGAGGAGCCTGCAGCCCCTCCGAAGGCATGCTGCCTTCCAACGGAGGGGAGACCTCTCCGTTGGGAAGCAGCATGAATCCGAGGAGCCTGCAGCCCCTCCGAAGGCATGCTGCCTTCCAAAGGAGGGGAGACCTCTTCGTTGGGAGACAGCATGAATCGGAGGAGCCTGCAGCCCCTCCGGATCCATGCTGCCTTCCAACGGAGGGGACACCTCTCCGTTGGGAGACAGCATGTATCCGGAGGAGTTTGCGCCCCTCCGGATCCATGCTGCCTTCCAACGGAGGGGACACCTCTCCATTGGGAGACAGCATGAATCCGAGGAGCCTGCAGCCCCTCTGGATCCATGCTGCCTTCCAACGGAGGGGACACCTCTCCATTGGGAGACAGCATGAATCCGGAGGAGTTTGCGTCCCTCCGGATCCATGCTGCCTTCCAACGGAGGGGACACCTCCATTGAGTGGGTGAAGAGGGAGGGCTGCAAAAGCCCTCCCCGTTCACCCACCTGCCCGCCCGTGCCTCGGCTCCTTCGTCACGCTGGAGCCCGGTGCCCGGCGTGGCGAAGGAGTCGGACGTGCGTGTTGCTAGGTAGAAAGCAAGCTACCTAGCAACACGCACCGGGGCGCTCGCCCCTTGGGAGGTGACCCTTGCATGTTGCTAGGTAGCTTACTATCTACCTAGCAACACGCAGGGGCCACCTCCCAAGGGGCGAGCGCCCCGTGCATGTTGCTAGGTAGCTTGCTATCTATCTAGCAACACGCACGCCAGCGAGCAGGTGAACAGGGAGGGCCTTTGCGGCCCTCCCCGTTCACCTGCTCGGATTGCACGGAGGCTCGAACGAGTGGGGTTTTACTGTACTACCATTATTTCCATGTACAATCTATGGTACCTCTTGCAGTTTCCACACTGATTTCCCTCTATTGTAGTTTCAATGTAGTCATGAATAATGAATAATATAATAATAATATAATAGTAGTAATATGATAATATACTACAATAATAGAATAATTATTAAAGCGCTGAGCTGCTGAACTTGCAGACCGAAAGGTCCCAGGTTCAAATCTCAGGAGCGAAGTGAGCATCCACTGTTAGCTCCAGCTCCTGCCAACCTATCAGTTCGAAAACATGCAAATGTGAGTAGATCAATAGGTACCGCTCCAGCGGGAAGGTGACGGCGCTCCATGCAGTCATGCCGGCCACATGACCTTGGAGGTGTCTACGGACAACGCCGGCTCTTCGGCTTAGAAATGGAGATGAGCACCAACCCTCAGAGTCAGACATGACTGGACTTAACGTCAGGGGAAAACCTTTACCTTTACACACACACACACACACACACATATGTAATGTGCGTAATTCCCATAGAGTAAACAACAAAAACACTGGACCAAATCACACCAAATTTGGCCACAAAAGACATAGTCATCCAATCAATCTGAATGCGGCAGTGTGTCAGCAAAAATAGCTAGGCGTGTCAGTGCTGACACGCGTGTCATAGGTTGGCCATCACTGTCTTAGGACAATATGGTGTCCGTATACACTTACCTTATTGACACTCATTTTATTCATACAGAATTGGGCCATGGTAGCTAAAGTAGTACCAAAATGCATTGATTCTACAAGGTAGATTCACCCTTCGCTGCTCCTTCCCCAAGCTTCCGCTTCCATCTCTCTGGCAGGATTTTTCTGCTTTAGGTTTGGTCCATGACCTTAGGTGTATACAAGTGGTTTTCAACCAGATGTTTTGGCCTTCAACTCCCAGAAATCCTAAGAGCTTGCAAAGTGGCTGGGATTTCTAGGAGTTGTAGGCCAAAACACCTGGGGACCCACAGGTTGAGAACCACTAACCTACACTATAGTAATCAAGCAGTTTGATACCGTTCCACCCAGAGCTGGCCCTAGGTAATTTCCAAGTGTAGGCGAACAGAATTCCCCCCCCCCCAACCCAATCACTGAAAAATAAAAGCGTTGGCTAAGTGAAAATTTATTTATTTATTTCCATCATTTCTACCCTGCCCTTCTCACCCAAGGGGACTCAGGGCAGATTACAAAACTGGCAGTTAATGCCAATACACCATAATACAATAAAATAGAACATTAAAACAGTTAAAACATTTATAATATACAATATACAAAGTTCAAAACAGTGCAAAGTACTTATGCCATTCGTCCATGTTGGATAATAAGGAGGGATTAAGGAAAAGCCTATTAAACATCAAATTACATGAAGATTTTACAAATTAAGCACCAAAACATCATGTTTTACAACAAATCAACAGAAAAAGCAGTAAAATACATGGTAATGTTATGTAGGAATTATTATATTTTCGAATTTAGCACCAAACATTGAACAGGGATATAGGGCAGTGTGGACTTAAATAACCCAGTTCAAAGCAGATATTGTGGGTTATTCTACCTTGATATTCTGGGTTAGATGGCTGTGTGGAAGAGCGCTTAGGGTCCTTCCACACAGCCATCTAACCTAGAATGTCAAGGCAAATAATTAAATGGCCACCAAAAGGGAATCTGGCCCCCGTTATTTAAAAAAACCTAAAATCAGGACAATAAATAAAGAACAACATTCTGAAAACGGGCAATCCAGACAGTAAACAATCAGGGCCAGCTAACACCTCCCAACCAAGGATGCCCCCAGGGAAGAAGCAGCCAGGCTTTGAATCTGCAAGGCCATTAAATGCTAATCAAGCTGGCCAATTGCAATAGTCACACTAGCCTCAAACAGACAAGAGCTCTTTCTCCCATCCTGGACTTTCCACAGATATATAAACCCCACTTACCTAGCTTCCAACAGACCTCAGAACTTCTGAGGATGCCTGCCATAGATGTGGGCAAAAAGTCAGGAGAGAACGCTTCTGGAACATGGCCATACAGCCCGAAAAACCCATAGCTACCCAATAAAGTCAGTGCACGTGAATTCTGGGAGTTGAAGTCAGAATGTGCCTGGAGGACCAAAGCGAGGGAACTGTGGAGGCTACACCCCTGTACTCCTCGTAGCCAAAAGCACAGCACCGGCTCCCTGCTCACAGGGGAAATGGGCGGGATCTTCTTTGCAGCCCAATGACCAGGCTCCACTTCCTCCTGAAGCCTGGCTGGGAGTTGGAGGCGGCCTCCTCTTCCGGCGCTACTTCCGCTGCGGCGCGCTGCTGAGACTAGGGCCAGGTAGCCCGTTGACCTCACCTGGCCCTGGTCTCAGCAGCACGCTGCGGCAGAAGTTGTGTCAGAAGAAGAGGCCACCTCCAACTCCCAGCCAGGTTTCGGGAGGAAGTGGAGCCTGCTTGTTGGGCTGCAAAGAAGATCCCGCCCATTTCCCCTGTGAGTAGGGAGCCGGCACTATGTTTTTGGCTGCGAGGAGTACGGGGGCATAGCTTCTGCAGCCTCCCGCCAGAAGCGGCGGCGTGCACCAACAAAAGGTTGGCTTTAGGGCATTTGGAGGCGCTTCCCAAATGATGGCGCTCCAGGCAAGTGCCTAGATTGCCTTAAGGGTGAACCGCCCCTGGTTCCACCAGCCGTGACTCAATGCAATGGCATCCTGGGGTTTGTAGTTTGGTGAGGCACCAGTACTCTTTGGCAGAGGAGGCTAAAGACTGTGTAACGCTACCGCTCCCTTGATTCCACAGCATTGAGCCATGATCATTAAGGTAATGTCACACTGCATAATTCTACAGTGTAGATGTACCCCTAGTCCAATGCAAATCCTAGGACTTTGGGATTGCAACCCTACAGCTTCCTATTTTTTAAACTGCCAAAGCGTGAATCCCAAAATAGAATCCCTTTCAAGTGGCTCAGGATTCTCATTGTCTTTTGCTGGGCTCTTCTTTCAGCAGTAACCTGCAAATCAAATGCTGCACAAGATTTCAAAATCAGAGATGGGGATTGTTTGTGGTTCCAATGTTGGTCCAGAATTTGGAAGATCTAGGTTCATCAGCAAGTCATTCTCAGCTCGAGGTCCTCAAAAGGTTGTATGGAAAATAATTGGGATAAACATTCGTGCAAGTCAGTATAAATGATCCTGCATTCCCAAAGTAAGGGTGCATGTACACTGTAGAAATTACACAGTTTGACAACACTTTAATTGCGATGGTTCAATACTATAGAATCATGGGAGAGATTGACACGGTTTGTAGCCTCCTTTGCCAAAGAGTGTTGGTGCCTCACCAAACTACTTATCTCAGGGTTCCATAGCATTAAGCCATAGCAGTTAAAGTGATGACAAACTGCATTAATTCTACAATGTAGACACACCCAAAGTCAGCACCCCTCAAACCTTTAAATCTTACGGGTTCAGTTAATATTTCAGAGGTCTTCTCCCACCCCTGCAAATTTCTGGGCATCACATTTCCATGTTTCTGTATCCACCTCCTTGGTGGTATTACTTAACTGAGTCATGGCACAGTGGATACTGAAACTAAGGATGTTACATGTCATATTCCCCTCTTTCCATGTCTTATTTAAAGCAACAACTAGCATCTTAAGTTATGTGTCTTAATAATAGCTTAACGTTCTTTGAATTGCTTGCATTTATGGCTGCCACCATCCTTTTAAAGAGACTTGTACACAGCCATTCCTTTTTTAAGTTATAATGTGTTCAGCTACTTTGTGTGTTAGCATAATAAGTCTAATTCATTCCCCAGCCTTGCCCTGATTCGGAGAAAAATAGGTCATGCCAAACTTAGAATGAGTATTAGCATTTTAGGAAGCTATGTTGCCATTTGTACTTTCATCATGCTTATTGCAAAACTTGGCAATGAACAAAGGACCTGGAAAATGTATCAATTTTATCCTGTTGTGGCATGCAGTTGTAGAATGGATTCTTAACGTTTGCCCTATCTGGTGACTATTAACCCAATAATTTAAAAGTGTGAGGGGGATGTAAAAGGGAGACTGGGAAAGTGAAAGTTTTAGAAATTATAGTAGGAAATTATTATTAATATGAAAGATTTCTTCTCTGCCTCTCTTTATGGATCGAGGTGGAAAACCGCATTGAAATGCAACACATAACATCAATTAAAAACACATAAACCAGTTGAAAGCACATATCACTTTGAAAGAAAAGAAATGTATTGAAATAATCAGTTCACACTTTAATATTCATAATTTTTAAAAATCATCTCAATAAGCCTGCTGGAAGAGACTGGTCTTTAATGGTGTTTTAAATTCAAACTACCTATCTAGAAGTTGAATCTCTTCTGGCAGGTCATTCCATTATCTAGGGCAGAGCTGTCCAAACATTTCATGATGGTGACACATCTTTTAAACATACATCATTTAGCGACACATAATTCAGGTTTACTAGCAAATCCAAAGTGAAATCAATACCTTATAAGCGATACAGAAACTAAGGAGTAGTAGTTGAAGAAGAAGTCTTCTTGGTGAGAGTTGCCAACCTAGTTCTGGTTTCTTGTAGAGCGCATTTATCTTGTAGTTTTGTACTTGACAGGCAGATCTATCTGGCATTAGCTCTTCTTTCAATGTTAAATTAACTGATAGTAAATGACTATCTTTGTGGAGCATCTACATTGTAGAATTAATGCAATTTGCACCACATTAATTACCACAGCTCAGTGCTATGGAATCCTGAGAGGAGGTATAGTTTGAGAAGGCACCGGCATTCTTTGGTGGAAAAAGCTAAAGAACTCCCATGATTCCATAGCATTGAGTCATGACCATTAAAAGTGGTGTCAAAATGAATCAGTTCTGCAGTGTAGATGTGCTGTATGGAACAGCCTATTTAGAAGAATGAATAACGAGTATTACTCCTTTTGTGAATGGTGTTGGTTTTCTATTAGTACTTTCAGTGTGGCATGATTGCTTCATTTACATGTTTATTTGTTATTTATTTTTTCATTTATTTCTTCTAGAAATGTGACTCAAAGGCAATGTTCAAAATGAAATAAACATATTTAAAGCAAATATAAATTGGAAATACAGAGGTTATTGTTAGAATGTAAATAAAATATTTATAAAATCAAAAATAATTTAAAACATGTCCAAAGGAGAAGAAGGGATGAAGAAGAGAGGGAGGGAGGAGGAGGAGGGAGGGGAGAAAGAAGAGAAAAGAATCTCTTTAAGTGACAAATTTGGGATTTGGGTTTACTACTCTATTGCTGACCCAACATCCAGTTCCAAAGTAGAAACGAAACTAGCTAGAACTATCCACAGCTGGGAATATTGATTAGTGAAGTATTTCTTAAAGCTCTTAACAGCTTAAATTGCTAGGAAATCTATAATTGAAAAGCCCTTAACCCAAGTTAAACCAAATATATTATTTTTATTACATTTCAAGAAAGGTTTATGATTTCATGCATGTGCAAAGGGGTGTTGGTGCATTGTAGCATAGAGAGGAGATCAAAGTTTTGAGAACAAGGCTGCTTGAACTAGGAGGAGGCACAAGATATTTTTAAAACTCAATCTTTCTCTGCGGAAGGAGTGACTTTTTAAAAAAGCACTCTTATTTGTTGCTAAGTCACATTAACATATGCTTTTTTCCAAAACACACTTATTCTAATAAGGGAATGCCATAATGCATGTGATTTAATATGAAATTGTTATAATAATAATAATAATAATAATAATAATAATAATAATAATAATAATAATAATACTTTATTTCTATACCGCCCTATCTCCCGGATGGGACTCAGGGCGGTTTACAGTCATAAAAGCAACACAAACATTACATAACAACATAATACACATTATTAAACAAAGTAAAATAATACAATTATAACAATAAATCACACTTACATGACCAGATCAAGGGGACGGGAACCATAAAGGGAAATCTAATGCAATATATTCAGGCTCAGAAGTCGGCGGTAGTCCAATATAATTACTCAAAAACCTGCCGACACCATCAGGTCTTCAGTTCCTTACGGAAATTGGATAATGTAGGGAATTGCCTGATCTTTTTTGGCAATGCATTCCAGAGCCGGGGGGCCACTGCCGAGAAGGCTCGTTCCCTCGTCCGCACCAGCCGCACTTGAGACGGTGGTGGGAGCGTGAGAAGAGCCTCCCCGGAAGATCTCAAGGTCCGCACTGGCTCATAGGAGGAGATGCGATCACGGAGATAGGTAGGGCCCAAGCCGTGTAGGGCTTTATAGGTCAAAACCTGCACCTTGAATTGGGCCCGGCAGTTTATCGGCAGCCAGTGGAGCTGCTTTAACAGGGGCATTGTGTGCTCCCTATAGCCGGCTCCCGTTAGAAATCTGGCTGCCGATCTTTGAACCAGTTGGAGTTTCCGGGCCGTCTTCAAGGGCAGCCCCACGTAGAGAGCATTGCAGTAATCCAGTCTGGATGTAACTAAGGCATGGACCACCGTGGCCAAATCAGACTTCTCGAGGTATAGTCGCAGCTGGCGCACAAGTTTTAAATGTGCAAAGGCCCTCCCAGCCACCGCCGACACCTGGGCATCAAGCGCCAGAGATGAATCCAGGAGGACCCCCAGACTGCGGACCTGCGCCTTCAGGGGGAGTGCAACCCCGTCGAGCACAGGTTGCCACCCAATACCCCGATTGGTTCCACGACTGACCAGGAGGGCCTCTGTCTTGTCTGGATTAAGCTTCAATTTGTTAGCCCTCATCCAGTTCGACACAGCTGCCAGGCACCGGTTTAGGGTCTGAGCGGCTTCCTTGGAGTTTGGTGGAAAAGAGTAGTAGAGTTGTGTGTCATCTGCGTAGAGATGGCACCGAACTCCAAAACCCCGGATGACCTCTCCCAGCGGTTTCATGTAGATGTTGAAAAGCATGGGGGAGAGAATGGAACCTTGCGGGACCCCACAGGTCAAAGGCCAGGGGTCCGAGCAGGTGTCCCCCAGCTTCACCATCTGGGAACGACCCTCCAGGAAGGAGCGGAGCCACTGCAAAGCAATGCCCCCAAGACCCATTCCCGAGAGCCGCCCCAGAAGGATACCATGGTTGATGGTATCGAAAGCCGCTGAGATGTCCAGGAGAACCAGAAGGGATGCACTCCCCCTGTCTAGTTCTCTGCGGAGGTCATCCACCAAGGCGACCAAAGCCGTTTCAGTCCCATGACCAGGCCTGAAGCCAGACTGTGACGAATCCAGATAATCGGTCTCAACCAAGAATTCCTGGAGCTGAGAAGCAACCACTCTCTCCAGGACCTTGCCCAAAAATGGGAGGTTGGAGATTGGCCGGTAGTTGTTCAATAATAATGAATCTAAAGTCGCCTTCTTTAAAATGGGCCTCACAATTGCCCTTTTAAGGCAAGATGGAACATGCCCTTGCTGCAAAGAGGCATTGATGATACCCGAAAACCAATCAGCCAGCCCCCCACCGGCGAGTTTGATAAGCCAGGATGGGCAAGGATCTAGGATGCAAGTGGTTGCCCTCACCGCTCCAAGAACCTTGTCAACGTCATCAGGCTGAACAAGTTGAAACGAATCCAATAAAATCTGACAGACAGGTGCCTCGGTTACATCCCCTGGTTCTGCACTAATGTCAGCGTCCAAGTCGGAACGAATTCGAGCGACTTTGTCTGCAAAATGATGTGCAAACTCGCCACATCGGGTTGTCAGGTGATCAGAAGGCCCCTCCTCCTCAGGGGGATGGAGGAGCTCCCTGACCACCTGAAACAACTCTCTTGGTCTATTAGTTGCAGACGCAATGCGCGCAGTCGAGAAAGTCTTTCTGGCTGCGCACATTGCCACAGAGTATGCCCTAAGAGAGGCTTTAGCCCGTGTTCGGTCGGATACACTTCGAGTTCTCCGCCAACGGCTCTCTAGCCCCCCCCCCCCTCGTACGCTTCATCACTGCCAGCTCCCCAGTGAACCAGGGGGCTGGTTTGGACCGATGCGACAAGAGGGGACGCTCAGGGGCGATCGTGTCTATTGCCCTAGAGACCTCCGTGTTATAGAGATCTACCAGGACATCAACAAGATCGTCAGCCAGCATGGCAGGAAAATCCCCAAGAGACGTCAGGAATCCATCCGGGTCCATAAGTCTCCTGGGGTGGACCAGCTTAATGGGCCCACCACCCCTGCGGAGGTTAGAGGTTACAGTAAGTCTAAAGCTGATCAGGTGATGATCGGTCCATGACAATGGAAGAATTTTTGCTCTTCCACACCGACATTTCCCTCGTCCGCAACAAAGACTAGGTCCAAAGTGTGGCCAGCTACATGGGTGGGCCCTGATATCACTTGGGACAATCCCATGGTTGTCATGGCGGCCATGAAGTCCAGAGCTGCGCCAGACAGGGCGGCCTCCGCGTGGACGTTGAAGTCTCCCAGCACAACAAGCCGCTGAGACTCCAACACCACGTCGGAGATCACCCTCGCAAGCTCTGGCAGGGAGACTACTGTGTCACGGGGTAGTCGGTACACAAGTAGAAGCCCCAGACTGTCCCGGTTACCCACTTTCAGATGGACACATTCGAATCCTGAAAATTGCGGAACAGGGCACCTGGTCAGGATGATGGAATCGCGATAGACCACCGCAACCCCACCTCCCTGCCCCCCAGGTCTGGCCTGCTGATGCACTCTGAAGCCTGGTGGACAGAGCTGGGTAAGGTTTACCCCCCCCCCCCAGCTCATTCAACCAGGTCTCAGTAATGCATGCTAGGTCTGCTACTTCATCCAGGATTAAGTCCTGAATGGCAGCTGTTTTACCATTCACAGATCTAGCATTTAACAGCAGGACCTTAAACCCAGGGGGGCTGTCATGCTGGCTCTCTAACCTATCTCGCTTCAGGGTCGCAAGAACTCTGTTGCGCTTCTCCCTGAGTTGGTGTGTTCGATCACATCTCCGCCTCCCCAGTACAGTCTCAATGGTGGATCCCCGGCTCTGGAAAACAATATGTCCCTGGATGGTCTCATCTAAACTTGGAGGAGATGATAGTCAATGTATAACTGGTGCTGGAGGAGGAGGGGAGAGTCCTCCTTGGGCGGAGCTTTGTGGGATGAATTCATCTCCAGAAGAGATGCAGGCTAAGGGAGGAGAGCAGACTGGAGTTGCCATGTGGGGCTCTTTCTGAATTTTCGGCAATGTGGGGAGTCTCCATTTACAAGTTAGCTCGCTTTCGTGAGCCTGAGATACTGGGATTGAGGGCCTCAATTGATTTTTTTTTACAGCTATTTCTTTGGGCAGTTCCTCTCAGTCCAGGTAGTAGTGGGTGGATGACAATATCTTGAAAAACTCTTCTTACTGAAATACCCCATTTACATAACCTGGGCTTGAGTGCATATATGCTTTTAGATATAATAGCATCATCGAATGTAATCAGCAACCGCCAAGCATTGTTGTTATTATTTTTAGATAGCCAGGTGATGGAACTGATTTTAATTTCAGAGGGATACAGGGACAGAATCTGTGCAATGGACCGTTTGACCTGGTTAGGTGTTTTCCACCTATCTTTATTTAATTGTATGTCCAATACATCAAAGGCTAGTTTATTAGATTGGAAGACTCTGTAATGTGGCTTCCTATCTTGGTGGTGCATCTGCCTTTGTTGGCTATTAAGATTCTGAATCTCCTCTTTGCAGGGCTTATCTGTGAAGTTCAGCCTGTTTAATGTATCCCTACAATTTTGGGCTATATTTTTACCATATGATTTCCCCTTTTCCCAGTCCCCAGTGTAGCTATCAGTTTCCACACCCGCTCACCCTCCAAAATCAGTTAAAGTCTCATTTTCCCTCCCCCCATGCCAGGAGGGTATCTGGTCCAAAAATTCCTCCACCCTATCCTCCTGATGGCAAAATTTATCAGATAACACAGTTGTGTTTCGGGCTATACCCTCAACTAAATAATCTAGTTTTTCATTCAATATTTTCAAATGATAGAAAAGAAGACTCATGGATTGACCTAATAGGTCACACATATTTGAGAGCATAGTGTTCAAGTGAGGTGGATAGTAGTCCATCAATCCAAGTATGAATCCACTCCGTAGGCCTCTTCGGTGGTGGAGTAGGCACAGAAAATCCCGCAACGGTCCCGATACGAGGGAAGGCCCGTGGGATATGCACACGCAGCACTCTAACGCAAACAGAGCCATTCAGAGAGACTGTGCCAAACAAAAAACAACCAAGGTAATATACTCGAAGCCTGGGTATTATATGACTATACTGTAATTCTCTGGGCCTGAACAGTCCCTAGTCTCTAACCACTAAAATAAAATCCGATAAGATCAAACCAAAATTAAACTAAGATGAAAAAATAAAATCTAAGAATTAAATATGATCCCCGAAGACAATAATAGCTCTTTTTATCCCTGATCTTGGGCTAAGTCTATCCAAGGAGGTATGGCAACAGCAGATAGGAGAGCCTCCCAGGAACTAAAGCAGGAATAATCACAATGGCAATCAGGGCTCAACCGATGGAAATTTAGTTCCCTTCTGTTGTGGCGAGGATGCAAAACCAGGACCCAAATGCTTCTCCCGTTGCCTTTGAGACTAGCGAGGTCTTCTCAGGTCCTCTACTGTGCTAATCAAGATGGTGATGTCTGTCAAGGCGGCCTCTTTGAAAGTTCTCCGACACAGTAAAGATAGCAGCGTGGGCCCTCCAACACGTACCCACGCCTGTGATGGCAACTAAAAAAGTTCTTTTACACTTTGGCCTCAGGTGCAGTGTCGCCACTGCAGGCACGGTGTTGCCACTGTAGCAGTTGTCACAAGCACCTTGTTGAGACTTAGTAGAGAGGTCCAATAGGTAGCCACGACTTCCTGAGACGAGCCAATCGCAGAGAGGACAGTAGCTCCGAGCCCCAAAAGTGCCAAGGCGCTAGGGTGAGCCAGCAGCTGGTGACAGGCTCCCCAAGAACGGGAGAAGAAGGGGCAGCGGCTCTAAGGTCTCACAACGCTGGGGCGGGCCGGTAGCTGGCAGCAAGACTCTCCTAAGATGGCCAACAGCAGGAGCGATAACTCCGGGCTCCAACCACACCAGGGTGAGCTGGCAGTCAGCGAGGCTCCTCAGAATAGTAGGCAACAAGGAGGAGCAACAGCCCCGAGCCCAGCAGTATCAAAGCTAGCCGGCTGCTGGCGGTGAAACTTCTGACCAAGCTCAGATAGAAGCCACGATTATAAGTCAATAAAACAGTAAGTTTAACCCCAGAGTGATCTCCCAGAGGTATGTTGGAATGGGGACAGGTTGTGTAGTCTTTAGAGGCAGTCTGGCAATCAGATATAACGGTTGTAAAACGGTTGTAAAACGCCAGTTTTTAATGGCAGATAATCACTTCTTCTCTCCCACACCAGGCTTCCGTTTGTTCCTGTTTGTTTCTCACTCTTAGTTGTTCGCTTCTCACTTTTACGACCCTCTATAGCTTTAGGACTCCCCTCTGGTGACCTCTGCCTCCCTGAGGTTTTCAAGCCCAGTTTATAGTTCAGAGAGGGTGACAAAAAAGCAGTGATTTAAGAGCTTTTAAAACAAACTCACAGAGCCCCGCGGAGACTCAGCCTGCCTCGGCGCCATCTTCCCCGGCAAACAAAGGATGCTTTCAACTATAACTATTTCAGGAAGCAGCACAATTGTAAAAAATAGAATTTTTAAAAATTAAAAATCCCAGTGGCATAAAACCCTGACAGATTTTTGGCTTTATAAATTAAGGATGGCTAATGTAATGATATACATATTCTGGCTAAGTGGGTGAAAGGGGTAGTTACTGCTTCTTTACAACAAAAAGGCAGTTGTGAAGCCTGCATTGAAAAAAAACACCCCTGCACCCCTCTATAACTTTCAGCCACTAACTTTCCATTTTTGGATAAGGTATTGGAGCATTGTTGGCCTTTAATCTCTAGGGGTTTGTGGATGAATCAGATTATCTTGATCCATTTCAGTCTGGTTACAGGCCTGACTATGAGGCAGAGACAATATTGGTCACCTTTGTGGATGACCTACTCAGAGACCTGGAAAAGGGGTGTATCCCTCTGTGTTTTGATGACTTTTGACCCCCATTGGCTTTCAACACCATCAACATATCATCCTTTTGGTCACGTTTGTGGGATGGAACTTAGAAGTACCGTTCTACAATTTTATTATTTTCCTGGAGGGATGAACTTATATGGTGGATCTGGGCAACCCCCATAGTTGTTTGCCTATTGGGTCCCATAGGGCTCTGTCTTGTTTCTCATGCTATGAAACTGTTGGGAAATGTCATCTAGAGTTTTGGGGTGTTGTGCCATCAATATGTAGATGACACCCAACTTTACTTCTCCTTTTCATCCCAAGCTAAATAAGCTGTTCACGTCCTAAAAAACATGATGGATGAAGGAAAATAAACTGAAATTGCATATAGATAAAACAGAATTGCTCCTGGTGAGTTGGAAGGCAGATCTGGGAATAGGGGGTTCAACCTGTGTTAAAATGGTGTTACACATCCATTGGAGGCAAGATGGCAGTTAGGGTATCCCCCTGGACTCAACTTTGAACCTGGAGACCCAGATTTCTTCAGTGGTTCAGAGTGCCTTTGCACATCTAAACATATGCACCCATTATTTGAAATGCTGGATCTGGCCATGCCTTAGTTTCATCCTGTTTGGATTATTGTAACACTCTACTTGGAGCTGCCATGGAAGAGTGTTCATGAACTTCAGTTGATCCAAAGAGCTGCAGCCAAGTTGTTAACTGAGGTTGGCTACAGGGGTCATACAGCTCACTTATTGGAAAGGTTCAACTAGCTGCCAGTTTGTTTCTGGGCACAATTCAAAATGCTAGGTTATGACCTATGACAGATGGACCAATTTGCCTGTTGTATGCTGCTTCACCTCCCTTTACGGCACAGAATCATAGAATCATAGAATAGTAGAGTTGGAAGAGACCTCATGGGCCATCCAGTCCAACCCCCTGCCAAGAAGCAGGAAATCCATTCAAAGCACCCCCGACAGATGGCCATCCAGCCTCTGTTTAAAAGCCTCCAAAGAAGGAGCCTCTACCACAGTCCGGGGCAGAGAGTTCCACTGCCAAACAGCCCTCACAATGAGAAAGTTCTTCCTGATGTTCAGGTGGAATCTCCTTTCCTGTAGTTTGAAACCATTGTTCCGCGTCCTAGTCTGCAGGGCAGCAGAAAACAAGCTTGCTCCCTCCTCCCTGTGACTTCCCCTCACATATTTGTACATAGCTATCATGTCTCCTCTTAGCCTTCTCTTCTGCAGGCTAAACATGCCCAGTTCTTTAAGCCGCTCCTCATAGGGCTTGTTCTCCAGACCTTTGATCATTTTAGTTGCCCTCCTCTGGACGCTTTCCAGTTTGTCAACATCTCCCTTCAATTGATTTACCCAGAATTGGACACAGTATTCCAGGTGTGGTCTGACCAAGGCAGAATAGAGGGGTAGAATGACTTCCCTGGATCTAGACGCTATACCCCTATTGATGCAGGCCAAAATCCCATTGGCTTTTTTCGCTGCTGCATCACATTGCTGGCTCATGTTTAACTTGTTGTCCACAAGGACTCCAAGATCTTTTTCACATGTACTGCTGTCTAGCCAGGCATCCCCCATTCTGTATCTTTGCATTCCATTTTTTCTGCCAAAGTGAAGAATCTTGCATTTGTCCCTGTTGAACTTCATTTTGTTAATTTCGGCCCATCTCTCTAGTCTGTCAAGATCGTTTTGAATTCTGCTGCTTTCTTCTGGAGTGTTGGCTATCCCTCCCAGTTTGGTGTCATCTGCAAACTTGATTATCGTGCCTTCTAACCCTTCATCTAAGTCGTTAATAAAGATGTTAAACAGAACCGGGCCCAGGACGGAACCCTGCGGCACTCCACTTGCGACTTCTTTCCAAGATGAAGACGACGCATTGGTGAGCACCCTTTGGATTCGTTTGCTTAGCCAATTACAGATCCACCTAACCGTAGTTTTGTCTAGCCCACATTTTACTAGTTTGTATGCCAGAAGGTTGTGAGGGACTTTGTCGAAGGCCTTACTGAAATCTAGGTATGCTACATCCACGGCATTCCCTGTATCGACCCAACTCGCAACTCTGTCGAAAAGAGATCAGATTAGTCTGGCATGACTTGTTTTTGGTAAATCCGTGTTGACTATTAGCAATGACTGCATTTGTTTTTAAGTGTTTGCAGACCACTTCCTTAATGATCTTTTCCAGAATCTTGCCTGGTATTGACGTGAGGTTGACTGGACGGTAATTGTTTGGGTCGTTCTTTTTTCCCTTCTTGAAGATAGGGACCACATTTGCCCTCCTCCAATCTTCTGGGACTTCTCCCGTTCTCCAAGAACTCTCAAATATGATTGCCAGTGGTTCTGAAATAACGTCAGCTAGTTCCTTCAGTACTCTTGGATGTAGTTGATCTGGCCCTGGGGACTTGAATTCGTTTAGAGAGGCCAAGTGTTCCTGGACAACTTGTTTCCCTATTTGGGGTTGAATTTCCCCAAATCCTTTGTCTATTTCATGTTGCTGAGGTTGAAGATGGTAAGAAGACCGAGGCAAAGAAGGCATTAAGTAGTTCTGCCTTTTCCCTATCCCCTGTCGCCATCACCCCATCTTCTCCTTGCAGAGGCCCTATCGCCTCCTTTTTCTTCCTTTTTCTACCAACGTAAGCAAAACGCCTGTTTTTGTTGTTTTTAATGTCCCTGGCAAGCCTGAGCTCATTTTGCGCTTTAGCCTTGCGAACCTTTTCCCTACAGGAGTTGGCTATACGTTTGAATTCTTCTTTGGTGATTTCTCCCCTTTTCCACTTCTTGTGCATGTCACTTTTGAGTCTTATCCCGGTTAGAAGTTCTTTGGACATCCATTCTGGCTTCTTCGCACTTGTCATATTTTTTTTCTTTGTTGGCACTGTTTGCATTTGCGCCTTGAGTATTTCACTTTTTAAAAACTCCCATCCATCCTTAACTCCCTTGTCTTTTAATATTGGCGTCCATGGAATGCTGCTCAGTATTTCCTTCATTTTTTTGGAAGTAGCTCAGAATGCGTGTTTGGCTTGTCTTAGTTTCAGCCTTCCTTTGTATCACAAACTGCAGGAGCACATGGTCACTTGCCCCTAAGGATCCGACCACTTCGACTATATTGATCAGGTCTTCCACATTTGTTAATATTAGATCAAGAGTTGCCGATCCCCTTGTTGCCTCTTCTATCTTCTGGACCATAAAATTGTCTGCAAGACAAGTGAGGAATTTGTTGGACTTTGTGCTTTTGGCCGAGTTTGTTTTCCAGCAGATATCAGGATAGTTGAAATCTCCCATGACTACTACATCTCTTCTTTGTGCTTGTTTGGTCAGCTGTTGACAAAAGGCTTCATCAAGTCCTTCATCCTGACTCGGGGGTCTGTAGTATACACCCACGATGAGATCTTTTTGAGTCCCGGTTCCCTTGATTCTTATCCAGATGCTTCCAAGCTGGTTTCCCGGATTACAGACTTGCATTTCTTCTGCAACATAAATATTTTTGACATATAACGCTACTCACCCTCCTCTCCCCTTGGTTCTATTTCTGTGAAAGAGGTTATAGCCCTCAATAGCTACATTCCAGTGATGGGAGTCATCCCACCAGGTTTCAGTGATGCCTATGACGTCGTACGTGTGGTGCTGTGCTAAAAGTTGGAGTTCGTCTTGCTTATTTCCCATGCTCTGTGCATTAGTGTAAAGACATGTAAGCCCCTGTGACCTTCCCCCGAGCTGTTTATTTGGGATTATTGTGCTCTCGGTAATAGGTCCTTGCTGTGTTTGTGCAGCCCTCCATTTAGCCTTTTGGCGGTTCCCTGTGGTCGTGGGTAATATAGTGTTTGCCAGGCTGTTGTTCCCTTCCCCCAGTGGATCTAGTTTAAAGTGCGCCTGATGAGGTTTGTGAGTCTGTGTGCAAAAAGATGTTTTCCTACTTGTGTGAGATGCACCCCATCACTTGCCAGTAGGCCATCCTCCTGGGTCAAGGAAGCCAAAATGCTCCTCTTGACACCATTTTCTGAGCCAGTTATTGACCTGTACTATTTTTCTGGCCCTTGTAGAGGCGTGCCCTACAACTGGGAGGAGGGATGAAAAGATCACATGTACATTACACGGTGATCTTTTCATCCCTCCTCCCAGTTGTAGGGCACGGCTCTACAAGGGCCAGAAAAATAGTACAGGGCCCTGCACACGACATAAAGGTACTTCTGGCTGGGCTCCATGCTGAAAAAGGAGGTGGAGCAGCGCCCACTGCGGCAACACAGGAGTCTTTTCTTGTTGCTTTCCCTGCGATAGGAGGAAGCTGGGCGGCAACACTTCCTCCCATGAGATGAGGAGGAAGGTAAGGCAGGCAATGCGGGGCGTGGAGAGGCGGCTTCTCCATGTGCCCCCGTGGGAGCCCATAGATTCGCCCCACATCGGGGCGAATCCGTGGGCCTTTATGATAACGTCCATATAAACCATATACGACTCCAGTCCTGTCCATTTGGCAGATCATATCTCCCCATATGAGCCCCAGGTTCCTAAATCCTTAAGAGAGGCCCTTCTCTCAGTAATAGCACAGTCACTAATACGGTTAGTGAGGAGGCTTTATCATGGCCTTGGAGTCTGGGACTCCCTTCCCAGGCAGGTCAGAGTAACATCTTCCTTGTCCTTCTAGTGGCAGCTAAAACCTAAAAGCTTCTAAAGTATAGGTTGCTTACCTGTAACCGTATTTCTTCAAGTGTTGATCTGTGAAATTCGCACATATGGTTTACCCAATGCGCCTGCGCAGATTTCGGAACCTTCTAGAAGCTTTAGATGAAACTTTTTAGGCGGAGGCCCCGCCCAATCTCCCCATAGTATAAATATGCTTATAGGCGGGGCTACGCCTCAGTTCTCCGCCGCCGACAGCAGCTGAGAAAACGAGGCATGACATCAGCGGGGAGGCTGGGCGGGGCTGTGCGAATTTCACAGATCAACACTTGAAGAAATACGGTTACAGGTAAGCAACCTATACTTCTTCTTACGTGTTGTCTGTGAAATGCGCACATATGGTGACTAACAAGCTACCAACCTGGAGGTGGGTCATGCCACGCAGGAAAATAGCACCGCTCTGCCGAAGGCTACATCACGTTTGGCTTGGATGTCCAGCTTGTAGTGGGATACAAAGGTCGATGGGGATGACCAGGTGGCTGCTTTGCAGATATCTTCCAATGAGACACCCCGAAGAAAGGCTTGAGAGGTTGAAAGGGACCTGGTGGAGTGCGCCGCCACATGGGATGGGGGGTCTTTACCTGCTAGTTGGTAGGCTAAACGAATGGTAGATGTGATCCAGACAGCTAGACGTTGTGAGGATACAGGTAAGCCTAAGGTGTCGTTCCTATATTTAAGAAAAAGTCTGGGTGACTTCCTGTGGGCGGCAGTCCTCTTGATGTAAAAAAGCAGTGCTCTCTTGACGTCTAAGCAATGGAGAGACATTTCCAGAGGAGTGGACGGATTTGGAAAAAGTGCGGGAAGAACAATATCTTGGCACATGTGGAAACGAGACACTACTTTGGGTAAGAAGGAGATGTCTGTTCGGAGGGTCACTTTATCATCCGAGAATCTGATGTAAGGGGCATCGACCCTGAGGGCTGTAATTTCACTTGCTCGTCTGGCGGAGGTGATTGCCACCAGGAATGCAGTTTTCCACGAAAGATGGGCCAGGTCGATGGACGACATGGGTTCGAAGGGGGGTTTTGACAACTGTGACAAAACCAATTCTAGGCTCCATGATGGGGGAGGCAGGGAACTGGGTGGATAAGTATTTTTGTAACCTTTTAGGAATAGACGGAGCAGAGGGTCCTGAAAAAGTGACGGTTGTCCTGCCTTTCTCCTAAACCAGGATAGGGCCGCTGCATAACATTTGATAGAGGAGAGTGACATCTGTTTGGAAGAGAGATGAACGAAAAAGTCAAGTACCGTCGAAACTGGAGCTGTGAAGGGGTTACTTCCAGAGGGGGAAATAAAATGTTTGAAACGAGACCACTTGTAAGTATATGATCTTTTAGTAGACGTTTTTTGAGCTGCAAGGATTATAGCACGGACGGCGTCGGAGAGGTGAGCTGTGGTCTTATCCTCCATGCCGTTAACCGGAAGGATGGTACGTCCGGGTGTCTGACCAGGCCGTTGTGGACCGTGAGGAGGTTTGGACTGTTTCTCAGATGAATATAATCGCCCCGTGATGCCTCCAGGAGTGTTGCGAACCATGGTTGGCGTGGCCACCAGGGAGCGATCAGAATACAATTGGAGTTGTCCGACACAATCTTGGCGACCACTCTGGCTAGGAGTGGAAGAGGTGGGAATGCATACAGAAGATCTGGTACCCATGAGAAGAGGAAAGCGTCTCCTAGGCATCCTGGGGATGCGTGAGGGCGCATACGTGCGCAGAACCGAGGACACTGTGTATTCGCTGGTGAGGCGAAGAGATCTATCGTGGGAGTCCCCCACCGGCGAGTAATGAATTTGAATTCCCTGCGATGGAGGTGCCACTCGTGGTTGTTTAGAGTTGTTCTGCTCAGGGAGTCTGCCAACACATTGTGCACCCCTGGTAGGTGAATTGCCACCAGGAAGACATGTCTCTGAATGCACCATTCCCAAATTCGGGATACGATGGAGAGGAGAGTCTGTGAGTGAGTCCCTCCCTGTTTGTTGACGTAGAATTTTACTGTAGTGTTGTCCGTGATCAGTTGGATGACCCTGTTCTTGACAAGGGGGGCGAAGGATTTGAGGGCTTTCTCCACCGCCAGGAGCTCGAGTGCGTTGATGTGGAGACTGAGTTCTATGGTTGACCAGTGGCCGTGTGCGGTCAGGTCCTGGAGGTGAGCGCCCCAGCCCTGGGAGGATGCATCCGTTGTCAGTGATACAGACGGTTGAGGAGAGTTGAACGGGAGGCCCGAGCAGACATTGTGTTCCTTTATCCACCATGCGAGAGACCTCAGGATTGCTGGTGGAGGGGACAGAATGCGATCCTGACGGTGGAGGAGCGGGTTGAATTTCCGTACAAACCAATTTTGGAGGGGCCTTAGGCGCAGTCGCGCGAATGCGGTGACGTTTGTGGTGGACGCCATATGGCCTAAGATGGACTGGATTGACCAGGCAGTGCCCTGGCCATAGCGGCATAGCTCTGTAATCATAGTCTTCAGGTTTAGGAATCTTTCTTGTGGTAGAAAAGCCCTTTGAGCGTTGGAATCTATAATGGCACCAATAAAATTGATGCGTTGAGTGGGTAGGAGGTGGGATTTTTCTTGGTTGACAATGAGGCCTAGAGTCTGTAAGAGAGATAGGGTGAAACGAATGTCAGATTTTAGTTGGTCTCTAGAATTTGAAGATAAAAGCCAATCGTCTAAATACGGAAAGACCATGACGTGCTGCTGACGTAAGTATGCTGCCACTACTGACATGCATTTAGTGAAAACCCTTGGGGCTGTGGAAAGGCCGAAGGGTAAAACATTGTAAGAGAAGAAACGGTCATCTACTGCAAAACTAAGGTATCTACGGTGGTCCTCTTTAACAGAGATGTGGAAATAAGCATCTTTGAGGTCCACCGAGGCTAACCAGGCTCCTTTCCTAATGAAGGGGAGAATTGTGGGAAGCGACACCATCCGAAACTTGCGCGGTTTTATGAAACGGTTAATGCCGCGCAAATCCAGTATTGGGCGGAGGCCCCCTCCCCGTTTGGTAACCAGGAAATAACGAGAAAAATAGGCAAGGTGGATCTTACTGGGCGGGATAGAAGAGATGGCTCCTTTATCAATTAGGACAGATATTTCCTCAAGGAGTACATCTGATGGGGAGGTGGCACAAATGTGTCCCACTGGTGGAAGGGAAAGAAACTCAATAGAGTAACCTTTCTCCACAATACTCAAAACCCATGAATCCGATGTGATTCGCCGCCATTCATTCAAGTATGGAACGAGCCTGTTAAGGTATAAACGGGGAACTTCTGGAGAGGAGGGGCGTTGAACAACTAGAGAACTAGAAGCCAACCGGGCTTCAGAATGAACTGGAAATAACGACGCGGGCAATGGAGATGTCGGGCTAAAAACGCCGTCTCCTATTGTCCGCTGACTTGGGCCCCTTGTACTGACCCCTGGAAGGGAAAGACGGCTTACGGTTCCCCGTGAAGGTGGACTGCTGGCGCTGTCTTCCTCGAGAGAATGAGGGGCTGTAACGTCCCCGGTAGTATTGGGATTGATATCCCCAACGCTGACGCTGATGGTAAGAATAAGGTTGGTGAGGATGTTGCCCATATTTATTGATGGTCTGCTTCATTTTGTGGGAATGTTCCAATTGTGAGTCAGTTTCAGGGTTAAATAACCCGGCCTCGTCCATGGGAAGATCCTCGATGAGGGAGCGAGCGGATGGGGACAGTGTAGCAGCCCTCAACCAAGCGTGTCTGCGTAGGGCGACTGCTCCTGCTAGAAGTTTGCCAGATGCATCGGCGGTGTTTTTTGCTAGCTCCTTCTGAAGACTCGCGAGGAGCGTGGCTTCTTGTTTAAACGCCTTGGCTAAGATTTGCTCATTGGGAGATAGAGATTCAAGGAAGGGACCAATCTTGTTCCAAAGATACGTCTGGTATACGCTCATATATACTCCAAAGTGAGCCATCCTAGCGAAAAGGCAAGCGGAAGAATAAAATTTTCTTGCCATAGTGTCCAATTTTTTGCCTTCCCTATCCGAAGGGGTAAGCTGGGCTTTCTGGGCCGGTTTAGGTTGCGCGTCCTTCACGACAGAGTTAGCGTTGGGCATCTTGGCAAGCCAGGAGGTTGCCGACAGATCCAACTTGTAAAGATTCTCAGCTCTTTTTGGGGTAGCTGGAACCAACGATGGAGCAACGCCAACTGTTTTGATAATCTGGAGCAAATAGGGCAGGGTAGGTAGTGCCGTAGGTGTTGGTGATTGCTGCTCCGAAGAAGAGAAACACGGGTCTTTCACAACATTGGTGGGTTTCGGTGTCTCCAAGTTAAGAGCTCTTGAGAGTCTTATGAGAAGGGCAGCAAAGTTGCGGAATTCCTCAGTACGGAGGGGATCTTGCTCCGTTTCCGTTAGAGGTGTAGACGAGGGTCCATCATCCTCCACAGATGGATCTATATCTCCCGCATCTATTCCTTCCGGAGATGGAGCCGGTTGGCTCTGAGCTTGTTCACTCTCCGGGAATGCTGGCTGTGTTTTGGCTATCTGAGAGGGAATTGCGGTCTCTGGGATCGCTGATGGGGGCTGTTGAACAGCTTTGGCTTGAGAGGCTGAAATGGGAGGGGCATCAGGAGTTTGCCCTTGTAGTGGAGGAGGCAGTTCCCCTCGATTTCGATGGAAGTCAAAATAATGGTAAGGAGGGTAAGCGGGGAATGGAGGGGGGGGATAAAAGAAATTGGGATAACGATAGAGCGAACTATGGCCAGGAGACAGATCGTGGGTAAAAGGAAGCTCTGGAAGGGCTCCTCGAACGCGAGCCCCAGGATTCAGAAGAGGGGGAACGCTCACGGTACCGATGCCTTCCGTGTGCGGCCTGCTGCCGTCGCTCGGTGCTCCGGCCTCGGCGCTCCATGGCGCTGCTCCCTGCCTCCGCTGTTGGGCGGGGCGGGGGGTAGCACAAAGTTTGCGGCGGGGAAGAGCTGGCATTCTGAGGGTTGGCGTGTGCGCTCACGCTCCTCTCCGCTGCCCCCGGGGCCTGGGAGGGCTCCACAGGGGATAGATGGGGCGGAGCTTCCTCCATGGGCGGGATCGGGGAATCTCGGTCCCGAGAAGAATCGCGTTCAGGTGAGGCTTGTGGTGGGGGACTCAGGGGCTTCTCGCCAATGAGTTGCCTCCCTTTTTTATATTTTTTGAGGCCATCCTTGGGTTTGAGCCCTTTCTGAGGTTTTGCGGCTTTGGCTTTTTTTCTCGGTGCCTCGGTCGGCAGCTCGAGTGGGCCTGCCAATCCCTCCTCAGCGGGGGGAGGGGGATTTTGCTCTTCAGCAGAGGAAGGGAGGGAGAGTGTTTCAGGGCATGGCCGTTTGGGAGCGCGCGCCACTTCTGGCGCCAGAGCCTGTTCGTATAGAGCGGCCTTAAGGCGGGCTTCCCTGTTGCGGCGTGCCTGGGGGGTAAAATTTTGGCAAATTTGGCACGTCTGAGGCACATGGCCCTCCCCCAGGCATATAAGACACTTATTGTGCCCATCAGAGTCGGGTAGTTTCGCGCCACAGGCCGCACAATTTTTAAAGAATAAGGTAGACATAGCCTGCCTGAGACGTCGGAGCCGTTTAGGGTCGTAGCGGAAGAGTAGTCGATGCAGTCCGGGTCAAGGTAAGTGGTCGGGGACGTAGTCGTGGGCAAGCCGAAGTCAAAAAACCGTTAATAAAATGAAGAGGAGAGAGCTAAGAAGGTCCTACTAACTGCTGTCGCGCGGAAAAACGAACTGAGGCGTAGCCCCGCCTATAAGCATATTTATACTATGGGGAGATTGGGCGGGGCCTCCGCCTAAAAAGTTTCATCTAAAGCTTCTAGAAGGTTCCGAAATCTGCGCAGGCGCATTGGGTAAACCATATGTGCGCATTTCACAGACAACACGTAAGAAGAAGAACAGATGAAGGCATGCTACATTGTTTATCTGAATTATTTTAACAGCTTTTAAAATAGCTTTTAATTCATTTTATTATTATGTTTTAACTGAACTGTTTTTATAATTGCAACTATTCAATCATCAACCCCTCTCTTTAATATGCATCTTGGCAAAAGTTTGGTTTCCAATGTCAGCACTAATCTTTCCTCTTCAAACGTGAGCAAATGTGAGTGTACTGATAATGCAACTAACTCTGATACTTGTCTGGCAGATGCTATTGCCACTTGAAAAGCAACCTTAAGTGAAAACATGCTCAGAGAAGCCTCTGCTAGAGCTTCAATGGGAGCAGCTATAAGTCGGTTTAAAACAAATTTTAAATCCTGAATAGTTGAGAATGATGGAATTTGTAGCACCCCTCAGAAACCTCTTTATATGCAGATGTGCCGATATAGATTCCTTTCCACACTTTGAAACTGCAGACAATGCAAAGACTTGGCATTTTAAAATGTTTTTTTGCAAGCCGTTATGCAAACCATCCTGCAGGAATTATAATACCTGTTTAATTGCCACTTTTTATTGATACCTCTTTTTTGTTCTAATTATCAAAACCTTTAAAAGTTGTATTGCGAATATTTTGATTTGACTTACTTCTGAAACCATAATGTTCTGGTGTTCATGACTTTCACTGAATAGTCATGTGATTCAAAGGGGTTCCTTTCAATAAATTCAACCCTGCCAGATTTAGATGATACACTGGGCCTTGTGTCAGCAAGTCTGCTTTTTTAGTAATCTCATTGGTGGTTCCACTGATAACTGAAATAGTAGTAAAATTGATGTTGTCTGGGCCAATTGATGTCACCTGGGCTATTAATATTACATAAGTACTCTCTTGCTGAAGCTTTAGGACTCTTTGAAGAATCTGTACCAGCAGAAAGGCATCCCAATTCATTGCTAGAGCATCAATGTTCTCTGCATTTCTGTATCTCTTGAAAAGAACCTTCTTAACCTGTAGTTGTTTTCCAAAGCAAACAAGTCTATTTGAAAATTCCCAAATAATTTATTTAAGTGCTGGAGCATATCTGCATTCAATTGTCCTGGATGTATATCGTAGGTTTGCTTAGATAATCCAGCCAGACATTATTTTTCCTTTCAAATATATTGCTGAGACTGATCTGAGATTCTTCTCTGCCCAACATAACAAGATGTTCAATTCCAGTATTCGAGGAATTGAGCATAGACCCCTTGATTGGAAACACTCACCCTTATAGTTGTCTATCTTTATTCACACATGCCATCCCCATATAGCCTTTAGAAAACTGAGCAATACTAGCCTCACCAACTTTAACTTGAGAAAGTTTGTATTGCATAATTTTCTATCTGGTTTCAAAAATTTTGTGGTCATATGGTGTTTGCAGTAAGCACCCCTTCCCCAACTGGTCAGACTTGTACCGGTTTTTGCCTGTATTTGATTTTAGAACACTAAGAGAATTCCCATGTTCAGGTTCCTGCTTACAAACTACCAACTCAACTCCTTCTTTAGATGTACTGGAATTCTGTGCAATGTAACTTTTCTACCAATTGCTTGCTGATGTGGCATGGCATCACACATCTCTGCAGATCTCTCAAATGATAATGCTTCCATGGAACTGATTATAGTGAACGTTTTGTTTCACTAGGACCACTTTTAGTGCTCCTATGTCTAACAGATGTTATTTCCATCTATACAATTTCAGTTTTTACATGATCCTTTATCACTGATGAAGGGAGATATATGCTTCCCAATCTTTTGTTGAATGAAATTTTGTAACTTTATAGTATCACTTGGTTCTGCTGTTGTATTTGACCATAAGTTTCTGTTAAACAGTAATTGTCCCCCTTTTGCTCATCTGTGACGAGAAATTGTCGGCTTAAGGGCAGTAATAATCCACATTTTGTTTACATTATATTCATAATATCACAGTATGCTCTATATAGCCTACCACTAAAAAACACCCAGAATCTTTCACTGGTATAAAACGTTGTGACTACACTGCTCTCTGTTATACCATAGAGCAGTGGTTCCCAACCTGTGGGCAGTGGCCCACTAAAATAAGGTCCACAAGACATGTGGGGAAAATCAGCTCTAGATTATTACATATGGTTTTCTGTGGGCAAGTAGATGGTGACTGCTGGATGGCATATTTTCTATATCAGAAACTAGAGCTGATGTGGTCTATCCAATGCAATTTTCTGAATCAGCACCCCAAATAACCAAACCAAATCTAAAGTTGTCCAAAAACTGATTTGTAACCCTTTTGATATTAATGTTGGAGATTGGTCCCTGGGTCAAGTGGTCCCTAGTCAAAAAAAGGTTCACTACCACTGCAATAGAGGGATCACATTACATTAATACTGAAAGACCTGCATTGGTTCCCAGTGATTTTGCATGCTCAATTTAAGGTGTAGGTTTAAATGGTTAAAGCCCCAAATGTATTTAAGGACATTCTCTATTGAAAATAGAAAGAAAGAAGTAGATACACAGCATGTTGCTCTTGTTTGTTTGTTTGTTTTTTAATTTAGGAGCATATCAGAATTTTATGCCAAAACTTTGGTTGACTGGAATGATATGCACACATACAGTTTAACATTTTCTTATAGAAAAAACAGTAAACATGACATATACATTCAGAGATGAGCAAGACAAATGTCCAAATCTACAAAACTGAAACTACAAAAAACGAAATCTTCGCAAAGAGAGGTTGTGAACCTAATCATATATTTGGTATCTTAAATGAATTCAAGACTTTCTCATATGACCCCGTATAAAATATGCACAGCAATGGCATCGCAAATTTAATAAGCAATCACACTGCCATGTAGAAATGCTGGCTGAATATAAGAGCTCTTATGCTAGGCCTCCTGCAATTTAACAGGAAAATATTGCTGTTCATAAAAGTCATATTAATATTGGTTACTGTAATTTTCATAAATGTATTAATAAGCATTGAATAATTTACCAGGCCACAAAGAATTCATGGCGCAACTAATATCTAGATGTTGACAAGCGAACTTGAATGTATATTTCAAAGCACAGTTCAAACTTCAAGACTGATAATCTTTCAATGTCTTTAACCATTATCTGATAACAGCAGATATTAAAAATGAGAATGACAGGTATATTAATTATATTATTTGTGCACAACTGTTATGTATTAAACTTCAATTGTATGGATTTGGTAATGCTGCAACTTCTTTTAATTTGAAAACATTGCAAGTAACTTCTACAAATATATAAAACCAATAGCTTGGACTATTAACAGACCAGCTGTTCCTGTTTTTATAAAGCCCTGTTACTTACATGCAGAGTATGCTCAAAATAGTATTCTACAGATACCTGTAAAGAAAGCAATCTTTTCAACAAACAGATAAAAACCTTTACAAAAAATGTAAACAGGAAATTGTTTGAAGAGAGGAACACATATATTAAAGCATAACCATTAACCCATGTAGATTTGAAAAGTTCTGATGTAAACAAACATATAACGAACATGGAAATTCAAGGACATACTAGCCATAACTGATCCCGACATGTTTATGTCCAAGAATAAACAAAACAAAGTCACACAACAAATGTTTTCTTTGAGAAAGGATTTAAATAGGAGGTGCTTCCAGGCCAAGACTGAGAGTTCCAGGTATCGTATCAGGTTAGGGCAAGATATTAATCATTAACTCTTGACCCATGAATACAGGAGTACACTAGAAAGGCTCCCAATATAAATCTCCCTACAACTGCCTCAAAACAGCAATGGGGGAGTAATGTTTTTAGGACCTGTATCTTAGCTAGGGCAAGGCAGAGAATAGAATCCTAAGGTCTGGTAGAAAATCTAAACCTCACAAGTGACTCCAGCTGGATGTTAGTGGGACTGCATGGAACACGGACAAAAAACAGTATTGTACCCCATCACAGTTGTGACTACTACTGAAAGATAATGACTGAAACACACATTCTGAATTGTAAGGCTGTGAAACCAGTGCTTTGTTATTGCAGGACTTTAAAAATATTTTCTACTCCATTGGCCTTTGATTGCTCTCTTACACTTACCAATTAAAGGTGGTCTGAGCACACCAATGCTTGATGTTTGCCACAAATCAGACCGTCTCTATTAAGAATCATTATAAGGAAAGAGTTCACAGATTCTTCACATTGTCCTTTTTTTCACACACCTTTCTATTCTTATTCCTATCCTTGTTATCATAAAACTAAAGTTGTTCCAAATAATCTGATAATTTCATTATATTTTTTAGGATTTTGGCTTTTAATAATGGCTAAAAGAGCTACATTAGTAAGGCTCAGTGATGAAAAATATTCTCTTGTCCTAACTTCTGAAGGCATTTTGCAGGCCCCAAAAGAAGCTGTGGCTTTTTCACCTGCCTTTGTTACCTTTCTGCGGTTCCTGCAACACAAACCAGCTTAGGCTGCTTTGGTTTTGTGCACGTTTATACAACAACAAAGATTGTAAATGTTTTGTGCAGCTTGTTCATTAAAGATGAGAACTTAAACTATAGGTGTAAACTTCTTTGCTTTTCATATTTTAGAAACAAAGACATTACCTTTAACCTGAATATATACAACATATGCACTGCAGTAATCATTATATATACAAAGAAATACATTCTTACAGACAGAAATGCACCGCTTTTGAAAGCTAACTCAATTTTTTTTTTTTTGCCAAGAAATGTACTTTGTGAAAGGTGGCAATGGCAGTTCCTTCCAGTCTGCTTGAATTGTGTTATTTTATGCAAGAATGAGTTCTGCCACCCATGTTTCACTAATATTTTTCAACCATCGGTTTGGCTTTCATGATGCAATCTGATGTCAGAAGTTGAAGCAGCATAGGGACCTGCATGCAAAGAAAAATAATGTTTCCAATTCAATATAAAAATAACCATCAATGTGATCCAAGCCAAAACTAAGAGCTTGGTTTTTGGGAATAACAAACGCATCTGCCTCTATTCCACTGAAATAAATTTGAAAGATCTAAATCTTGGCTGCATCATGCCCAACACTGTGATCTTTCTCAAGCAGATGGGAATTACAAAAGATGAAAGCAATATTCAAAGGGATATGATTCAACATCTTTTAATAATTGACATCAACATCTCTCTCAGTCCTGTAAGATCAGAGTGGTTCATGTTAGGCCTTATTGATTCCCTCTAATTTCCCTTTAGATTTGAGATAGGCATTCTGTAACACAGATACATTCCTTAAAAAAGTAAATACCAACATTCCAATCTAAATATTCTTATTACATTATGTATGGCAGCCAACTCTCTTTTAAAAACTCTTACAATACCAATTGTCACAAAATTCACAAGAACAGTTTGTAAAGTTGAGCTATATTTTGGTTCAATAACATCTAGGAATTACTGTGTTTGAAATGCACTACCAGGGCATATTCTTAATGAAATGTTGACAAAAACAGTACCATTAAATTTATGAGTACCAAACATCAAGATTAAATTAATGCTACATCCCAATTTTACAGAATATCAGATATTATGGGAACAGATTCACCTAACTATAGCCATATGTTTGTGAACCATAAAAAAAAAGGACTGAGCAAAGAATACACAATGATTGTTTCCCCTGGTGAGAAGGCAAAAGAAGTTATTTCAGAAAATGTGTATGATTTCCAATCTAGCACACCTCTGAAGTATGCAGGACGGGCCAGACTTGGTTGATCTTTCAAACATTATCTTTGTATTTTCAGAAATGGCAGTCAAGTGCTTGCCTATTAACTGGCTTTTGAGATGCTCAGCCACTTCAGAACATGTATGAAATGTGATGTAATTATGTTCAGGGAGAAGCATGAGGGTTACTGCCCTGTTCTTTTTATGTTTTTAAGATGAATCGTGTATCTTTTTCAAAGAATTGTATACTGTTTTTAATGGTGTTTTTTTTTTTTAAAAAAAAAACTGCATTTATTTAATTAATTTTATCTGTGAGCTGCCAACAGTCTTATTTTGGGAGAAATGTACCATATTAAACAAATAAACAGTCTTTTAAAACACAATGTTAGACATTCCTGGGGAGAGCACTGGGTCATCTATCTATTTCTCAGTCTGGATCTGACTATAATCAGCCAAGATCAGCAAGGATCAAGTGCACATGTAGAGGGATGAAAGAATGAAATATGCTTTTATATGCTCGGACCTCAGCAACTAATGGAGTGCCAACTAGAATATGGGCTGCTAATTAGTGACCTTTTTATGTGATTGGTATGACACATATGCTGAGGATATAGATCTCTCACCCCACTCCCCAGCTTGTTTTATTCAATTTGTGGTGTAATTGAGAATGATACAAAAGAATATATTAGGTACAACAATATTCAACAAAACAGTCTTATATGTCTTAAGCTTAAAATAACACAATACAGTTACCGTCATATATATCTTAATAAAGTTATACTAACATTAAATTATGTGCATTGGTCTTGCTCTTCCAGACACTACTTACCTGAAGGACTTTTTTCCACAGTTCGCCGGCACATAAAGTCCTCCACTGGTGTTGGCAGGATTTTAGCAGGAGTATATGTGTTCAAAGATTCCTTTCTTGAAGACTTGGCATCCACATGTAAAGGAGAATCTAAGTTTTAAAAAAATAAAATAGAAAGCTTTTTTATCTTACTCTGTGTTATGCAACTGCACATTACTAATGCTGAAGAGCAGAGATTATATAAAATTTCAGAGTAGGCCATGCCATTTCTTTAATAACATCAGTTTTTAGCAAAGTTGATACACTATAATATATAATAGTGTGTTGTGCCTCCCCTTGATCCTATCCCCCCCCCACCAGCATTCATCACGGTCCTAACCATTCAAGTGGCTCCCTAATTTTATGTGCAGCATTTCTCCGGTACTCTGTAAAGTGCTGTGGGAAAGAGTGGACTGGGAAGTTAGCTTCTTAAAAACCCCTTCTGCCACTTCAGCCACTATTCTAGATAAACTCTATAGATGGTTAAGTCCCAATGAGGTATTTTATCTCCTTGGGGGGAGCTGTATGTCATGTAAGGCCTTTACACATACACATACCACAAGAGCATATCCCTATTACTACAACTGCATCTGAAGCAATCCTGGATTCTAAACGGTTATTACAATTAGAGCTATGATTAGTATGTATGTGTGTGCTTGTGTAGAATAAAAGTGCAGTGGATGTGTCCTTTTTCAGATCTAAGTCATTTCTAATCATGCAGGTATCCTTTGTTGCTCTAAAGACATTCTAAACAGAACACAAGACAGGAAATTCGGTTGTAATTATATTGTGTGACTAACTTAAGTTAAATGGCATCTTCTTATACTTCAAGGCAGCTGAAGCGTGGGTGGTATGGTAATATGCCAGTTCTTGGGGGAAACCAGAAGACACTTACTCAAATCTAAGATTGTTTTCATTCGTACACGATTCTTAAACGAATCCTGGAATTTTAATGGAATGCTTTTGTCTGACAATGTTTTGTAGTGAGAAAAGCAGAAAATATAAAAGGTAATTACAAAAAGAAGCTGCAGATGCCTGCAGAAGACTTTCACACGATGTAGAGGCAGTAATGGAGGCCAAAAATTCATCCACCTGCTTTAATGACAAGGAGTTATGGAGGGTTTCTAGAGGACAGATTGAAGGCACCATGGAATACAATTCAAAGCCTGAAAAAGAAGAAAATGTACCACAGATTTCCAATATAAAAGGAACAAATGGAGCCATTATACTGGTGACAATGTGATCTACAGAGGCAAGTAGAAAAATCAGAATACAAAGAGACCTGTGTGTACCATGTGCTTCAAAGCTTTTTGGATCAGAGTAGGGGACTCCTGATTTCTGCTCCTGGCTGTAATTCAGGAAGCACTGAATCAGGAGCCACTCTAGAAATGTTCCTTGACAAAAGGCTTTTAGAGTTGATCACATGACACATATGGGTCTGCAATGAGAAAGTGGGGGGCAACAGTTCCCATATATAACTCTCCCATTAAATATACATCCATGCAAACATACTGTAACTCTTTAGTTACAACTCTGGATACTGAAGTAATCTAGAGCAGAGTTAGAGAATCGGAACTTACTATATAGTAAGTTCATGGTTCTGCATATGCATAACAAAAATTGATATCTAAAAAAGTAAGCAGTACTAAGGAAGAATTATTTGGCAGCCATTTACACAGAAATAGTTCTATTGATCCACTGTACATCTATACAACACCTTTCTACCTTCTGTATTAGGAAATCACCCTTTAAGGGCAGATCCTTTGTCCATCTAGTCCACTGTTAAACACTGATCTCTGATGTTTCAGGCAGGGTTCTTTAGGGCCCTACTTAAAAGATCCCTGGTGTTTGATCCATGCAAGAATCAACCAGGCCTCATCCTGCTTAGTTTCAAAAATCATAATGAACTGGGTGTCTTCAAATTAGCATGGTGATCATACAGAAGGATGAGTTGTCCAGTATTTAACATAGCTCAGTTATTTTCATAACACTGGAACTGGTTCTTCTATCAACAATGTGAAAATGGCTATGAAAGATTACAAAATTACTGTTTTCTGCAAGGAAAGCTCATTCATATCTCTTCAAATATCAAAACTATAAAAAGTCTCTTATATACGGACATCAAGAATCATTTTTATAATGGTTACGGTCAAAACAAATATAAAACCTAATGTTGGGCAGCATAAGTACAGGCATATAGATATTTTAGAACCACCAACCATGCATAATATCATTAATGTTATTTTTTTTTTTAAAAAAAAACTCATATGCATATATAAATTCAGCAAAGCACTTTTATGATAGCTACACACACATACACAACACTAAGTCAATATAAAGGTTAAGTTTTGTAATACTGAAAGAAACACCTTTAAAAAAAAGATGGATACATTTTTCTCCCAAAACATCTTTTTCCATAAGAGAATAATATGAGATGGTATTGTTACTCAATATATAATCATATTTACAGTTCTGAGAACTTTTAAAAATGCGGTAAAAAGTTAAATCCCACAATTTATCCTAAATGATTATGTACCTTGGCCATTTGATGTCACTTTTCTTTCACTAAATTTACAAAATATGAATTCCTTTGAAATTAGCAAAATAAAGTTTGTTGAGGAAATGTTTGAAACTGTATATAATGAAATAAGACACTGTGTATAACCCAAATCAATTGTATATAATATGTGATAATAACCCTTTAAAAATGCGGTGCTACACATGCAGGCAAGCGCAAACCCTTTCTTTGCATTACAGTAAATTCCACAAGAACTGCAGCTTTCCCTGACTGTAGGAAAAAAGAGTATCAACAAAGATAAATATCTGTATGATTCTAGCAAGGAATTTAGAAGTTTTCTTTCTTTATTCAAGTGCTCTTGTGTACTTAGTCTGTTTATCAAAGAATGATTAAACCGTATCGCATCTGAAAAAGTAACAGTACATATCCTTTCAAAGAGTTAAAATGTCCACCTAGTCATTTATGAACACACCCTTAAGCAGCTGCATTACTCAGTTGTCAAGCATTAAAGAAATGCTCTGAAACGTCTCCCTGCATGAAGAAAAAAACTTAGAAACTTTCATTTGTATTATGTCTTCTGAAGCGACACATATTGGATGGTAAATATTTGATCTGGCATTATATACTGACATATTGTGGGGTCCCGCAAGGTTCTATTCTGTCCCCCATGCTTTTTAACATCTACATGAAACCGCTGGGCGAGGTCATCCGGAGTTTTGGAGTGTGGTGCCATCTCTACGCAGATGACACCCAACTCTACTACTCTTTTCCACCAAACTCCAAGAAGCCCCCTAGGTACTGGACCAGTGCTTGGCAGCTCTGATGGGCTGGATGAGGGTGAATAAGCTGAAGCTTAACCCTGACAAGACAGAGGTCCTCCAGGTCAGTTGTATGTCTGATCGGGGTATTGGGTGGCAACCTGTACTTGACAGGATCGCACTCCCTCTGAAGGCGCAGGTCCGCAGCTTGGGGGTCATCCTGGACTCATCGCTGACACTTGATGCTCAGGTGTTGGCAGTGGCCGGGAGGGCCTTTGCACAACTAAAACTTGTGCGCCAGCTGCGAACTACCTCGTGAAGTCTGACTTGGCCAAGGTGGTCCACGCCTTAGTTACCTCTAGATTGGATTATTGCAATGTGCTCTACGTGGGGCTGCCTTTGAAGACGGCCCGGAAACTTCAATTAGTTCAGCGCTTGGCAGCCTTAGTTCTGATGGGAGCCCAATACAGGGAGCTGTCAACCCTGTTTAAGGAACTCCACTGGCTGCCATTCATTTTCTGGACACAATTCAAAGTGCTGGTGATTACCTATAAAGCTCTGAACGGTTTGGGACCCAGCTACCTTCGGGATTGTCTCTCCCCCTATGAACCTGTACGGTCTCTTCAGTCATCGGGGGAGGCCCTCCTCTCGCTTCCGCCAGCATTACAAATGCGGTTGGTGGGGACGAGAGAGAGGGCCTTCTCTGTAGTGGCCCCCCAGCTCTGGAACTCGCTGCCTAGGGAGATCAGGCAAGCCCCCACCTTGATGGCGTTTTGAAAGAGTCTGAAAACCTGGCTTTTCACCCAGGCCTTTGGTTAAGATCGCCCATCCCCATCATAATTACAATTATGCTCCTCGACCTTTTGTACTGGTCGCTCTTTTCCTGATTACTTGATATTAATTCAGGGCTCCTCCCTACCTAATGTGACCTTAAATGAATCTATTGCACTTTATCTATTTACGAATTCGTTATTCATAATGTGCACCTTGCTTATCCACTATTGCAACCTCATTGTTTTTAACTCGATGTTTTAATACCACGTTGTGTGTGTGTGTTTTTTGTTCTTTCCCCCCCCCCCCCCCCCCCCGGTTATTGTGTATATTTTGTTATTGGTTTTGTTATTGTTCTTTGATGTTTCATACTTTATCATTGCTTTATATTTGATTTTGCTGTAAGCCGCTCTGAGTCCCCTTCGGGGGAGATGGAGGCGGGATATAAATAAACTTATTATTATTATTATTATATTGCAGCATATCACTTTCCTTTAAGATACAAGACAATGAAAGGGTTAGCGCAGCAACTTAGAAAGCCACCCTGCAGTCTCACATTTGAAAGCTATAAAAACATACCACTGGAGCCTAGAAACTCCTCAGAGGAAACGGACCAGCACCTAAAGAGGTCTGGATGGTCTGCACAGAGGCCCAGAAAATAAGATAAAGCACTGTCAGTAGATAATGATCTCACCATGTTCCTTGAACTCAAGAGGAAAGAAGGGGAAGGACTGAAATAGGTTAGGAGCTGCATCATTATCTACAAAGTTACAGAAATCAAAGAAACAGAGAGGCCTCAATGAAAAAGTCAAGGAAAAATACACTAATCTGTCAAAACAGGTAGAGCAACCCTCAAGTATAACAGGGAGCATATTTAGAATCAAAGAAATACATAGATCATGCAATAAACTAAGTGAGAAAATATATTAAACTGATCAATATGAATGTATAAACAGAATGAAAGGATATTAACCATATTAAATTTAGATAAGTGTACTCAGTCAGCTGAATAGATTTCTCCTAATTGTATAAATATATACCATTTAGGACTCAAACCCAACTAAAAGCTTTCAACTACAATATTTTGCATTATGATGCTGAGCTTTTATTAGATGACTATATTCTACAGTAAATAACAAGAGTTCTTATTTTCAACGTCATTTTTTATTAATGGGAGTAATATTTATAAAGTTTCTTCAGAATGAAAGTTACCTATTGCTTCATTATAATTTGCCTTATGTGCAACAACTGTATCACAGAGCATAAACATAAACTTCCAGTTTAAGTGAAACCCCACATTCCTCACCATTGAGCTTTGTTAACTGAATTGTCTCTATAACTTTTTGAAAATGGACAAATAAAGATGGACACAGTGAGACCAGGACTATTATTTTACCTATGCTGGGAGAGTAGTCAATTCAATCATTGCGCTGAAAGGAACAATTCAGTTACAAAGATTGTGTGAAGAAGTTTACATATGACAGGAGAGAAATGCTTTCCAATATCCAGAAACTCCAAAAGAAAAATACAAAATCAGGTAACTGACTAAATAAAGCATGCCATAAGGAAAGAGGGCTTGCACAAGTTACTGACAAAATGATTGTAAGCATTCTTTTTGAGTTCACTTTTAACTTTAGCACCACCACTTCAACAAAGACAACAGCAAACAGCATCATTATAAATGATAACTGAACTAAATGAGAATAGGATTAGTAACAATTGTTAATATTGCTAGCGAAAGAATGTTTTAATGAATGTTTTATTTGTTTTTACTGGGGAAGGGGATTTCATTGTTATTGAATTAAATTGTCCATTATTCTGAAGTCTACACTGGTCAGAAAATCAGTTCATAAATATTTTAATAAATAAAATCAACAGATAATTGGCACCTTGATATTCTTAACCTTGCATCTTTTTTATTCTAGCTGCTAGGGAAAAAGCAAACAAAACTAAAAAAACAACAATAAAAAACAGCTAGATACGCAACTTTTAAGGTTAAATATAGTGACATACTGAAGACATTTGGAGTGCTTGAGAATGATGAAAAAAATATAAACTAAGCATCATCACATCACTGTTTATTTATAGAATCATAGAATAGTAAAGTTGGAAGAGACCTCATGGGCCATCCAGTCCAACTCCCTGCCAAGAAGCAGGAAATCGCATTCAAAGCACCCCCGACAGATGGCCATCCAGCCTCTGCTTAAAAGCCTCCAAAGAAGGAGCCTCCACCACACTCCGGGGGAGAGAGTTCCACTGCCGAACAGCTCTCACAGTGAGGAAGTTCTTCCTGATGTTCAGGTGGAATCTCCTTTCCTGTAGTTTGAAGCCATTGTTCCACATCCTAGTCTGCAGGGCAGCAGAAAACAAGCTTGCTCCCTCCTCCCTATGACTTCCCCTCACATGTTTGTACATGGCTATCATGTCTCCTCTTAGCCTTCTCTTCTGCAGGCTAAACATGCCCAGTTCTTTAAGCCGCTCCTCATAGGGCTTGTTCTCCAGACCCTTAATCATTTTAGTTGCCCTCCTCTGGACGCTTTCCAGCTTGTCAACATCTCCCTTCAACTGCAGTGCCCAGACTTGGACACAGTATTCCAGGTGTGGTCTGACCAAGGAAGAATAGAGGGGGAGCATGACTTCCCTGGATCTAGACGCTATACCCCTATTGATGCAGGCCAAAATCCCATTGGCTTTCTTAGCAGCTGCATCACATTGCTCGCTCATGTTTAACTTGTTGTCCACAAGAATGGATTCAGCGTGTCATTATATGCCTTTGTCTCAAAAGTAACTTTCCACAGAAAAAAAAACAAGAAACAAAGGAGCACCCACCACTTTCATGTCTTAGTTATAAATTTCTCAACATCACTAGATGGTTGCTGCTGAAAATTAAACGCTTGAGTAGGTGGGTTTTTGGTCTGCTTTGACAAGACAGTCCTAATGCTGAACTCCAAAGCTTCAGGACAAATGCATCCAACACAGCAAGAAGGCAAAGATTACTGAGAAAGTACCAGGAATTCTTTTGTCATCATATCATAGTATTGTTTGAGTAATGTGTATAATTAAATGTGGAAATTATTTAATTATCTATATTTTACCACAAAAATATTTGGAGTATGATTTTTTAAAAATAGATTAAGAAATTAAAAGGGAAAACAGATTCAAACTATCAGTGTAACTAATAATTGAGCATACGGCCATGTGATCAGTTGGAATTAGGAAGGATGATGGTGGACAAAACTATACACCCCATGTTTTGGAAGGGATGAAGCAAGGGAATATTCTTTTTTAAATAAAAGGAAAACATACCATTGGTTGGGTGTCGAGCAAATGAGATAGAAAACCTTTTAACAGCAGAACCACGTGTGGTGTCTGAGAAAGAGAAAAACAGGTACCTGAAATTCAAAACAGCTACCAAAAGAGGGACATTTCAAGAAAGGACAGAGGGGGAAAATGGAAAAGAAGTGAAAATTAAGTGTCATGCAGAAGGAACTGGAAAACTGCAGAGGCCAAAAACATATTTTAAAATAAATAAACTTTGTTTGGTGATATTATTTGATGTTTAATGGAGTGTATGGAAGAAAAGCAAGGGTGAGTTTGTCATTTTGAAATAAGAATTATACATGGTTAGAATTTAGTAACATGGAAGTTACATTAGGAACTTACATTTTTAAATCTGCAACAATGTTACTGAACATTGCAGTATTAGTAGAAATCTGGTACTAAAATATCTACTCATTACCTGAAATCCCAAACCTAGAACTAAAATTTACTTCTTTTTATTACTTTACAAATGTCAATATATATTCTTATATTTCTATAGTTTTCATCCAGTTTCAGAAAACAGTTACCTCAGTACAGTGATTTCAATTAGAAGCCACATTTCACTCTAAATATTATAATTTTGCTTAGGCAGAATTTCTTAAACCTTGAATTTATACGATAGGTGTTAAAGACGGGATTGACAAAATATATGTGGTATTTGATGCAATCATGTTTTGAGAAATAAATAGAATTAATCTCCTTGAAGTTATTACTAATGAATCTTACTCTAGTACTCCTACTCCATCAATAGTTTTCTTTCAGGGTACCTGTGTGCATGAGTGTGTGTACGTTTATGTGCGAAAGTGTGCACGTACCATCTATGCAGCCAGAAGAAGTCAGCTTTTTACGATGAGTACGAGCATAATCCTGTAGGTTAGGTGCACTTGAAGAACCCCCGAGCACTGAGGTGCTAAACAGGCTCGCACAGTGAGACCCTGATGGGAGTTAGAGAAAATACATACAGCAACCAGGTGTTCTTCCATTCACATTGAGGATGCATGCAGCATGCAAGCATATCACTCTTACCACACAAAAGGTAGTTTCTGGCATTGTCTCGGACAGATGCACAATATGCTTGTAATGTCTCTGCGGTACTTGAAGAAATCTAGTACATCATTTATTGTACTTCTACAGCCTACAACTCCTTTAACTAACTACATACAAAAAGGAAGCTCTTAAAGTTTAATTTCTTGTTGCCAGGCTTTGCAAAGAGAGGGAAGAAAATCCATGCCGGATCAGGATAATGAAAGACACAAAGAGATGGAAGAGCGAGAAAGACAAGATTAAATTTTTAGAATTTATAACTGAACCTGCATAAATGAACACTGGACTCTGAAAATGGCAGTGTGGGGCAACATTCTGCATGTAAGTTCCAATGAAGCCCACAGGGCATGATGAGAAAGATTTCTTGTACAGATTCCACTTGTGGCTTGTGTAGAAATATCCCATTAAATATGTCAGGCATCTAAATTTATATTGTGATTACTAAAAATATAGTATTTTTTGAGCATTAGACAAGGAGCCTATAGGAAAATATGCAAAGTTGGTCTTCATTTTAACAAGATAGACTGTTTTTTAAAATTTTCTAGTTCCAATACTTTCTTCTTTTCAAAGCACAGGTATCAAGAATGCAAGGGGTACACCCTTCTGATGAAAGAAACAGATTCTATCTGCGGGAAAGTGCAATTGTATACCATACTATGTTCAAATTGACATTATACAATCTGAGAAAGGAACTGCTTTGGGTGCAGCAATTCCCAATTCATGTAAAATGAATTTATAAGGCACTTTTCTGGAAGACATTTCTCCTCTTTTTGCCTTTTGAAAGTACTTGCAAATTTAAGTTGTAACCACCAATGACCAATAGTGAGGAACACATTATGAATACATCTGAAGAAACATAGCAAATATAAATGAGTGCTTGGTGTGACAAAAGTTTTGGAACTAAATAGCTTCGGTATTGATACAAACAGATGAGTTTTTATCAGGGTTAATGTATAAACAGACAGCCAGACTGGTGTAATTCGCTACTATAATATGCTCTATTAAGTGTTTAGAAGCTGCAGTTCATGCAAAATGTAGCTGTCAAGACTGTCAAGTGTACCTTTAGGATGTCCTAAAACACTGGTCTTGAGTGAACTACATCAGATTCCAACTTGCTCCTCCTAAGCTCAATTCAAATTTCTGGTTTTGGTTTCCAAAGCCACAAATGAGTTGGAGCTTGGCTATCTGAAAGACTACATCCTTTCCATATGACCCTGCCCAAAATTTGAGATCCTCAGAGGAGGCTCTGTCAACATCCGGTGAAGTTTTAGGTTCATACTAACTGGGCTTTCTCTGTGGCAGCACCCTGACTGTGGTAAATCCCTTCCCAAAACATTAGGCTGGCTTCATCTCTTTTGAGCTTCTGGTGGTCAGCCAAAACAGCCCTCAATGTTTGAAATTTCTGTTTAAGCTATTTTTAATTGTATTTTAAGACTGCTTTAGAATGTTTTTAAAGAGAATTTGAATGATTTTATCTTTGCACCATTTTAATTTTTTTCATTTGTTCACTGCCTTACGGTAGCAGCCTTTGTGTACTGGGAGGGAATATAACAATTTCTTGGAAAAATCAAGAGCATACATTTTGTTTGGGAATGATATATACTACAGATGATAAAATAATGCAGTATTTAGCAAACACACACACAATTCTAATTTCAATCTCCTTTTAATGTTTTTTTTTTCATTTAAAGTGCTCTGTAAGTTTCATCTAAAATGGAAACGCCTACATTTAAGAGAACAAAATAGTGGTGCTGTGTATAACAGCATGTAATACATTCTATCCAACCCACAGGAGAGGGGCCTCCATTGATTTTGATAAATGCTGGCTTCACTGGGCTCTCTCATTCTCAGATAACAACATTAGGAATTATTGTCTCATATTTCTTTTTGCCCCTTTTTCTAACTTTCCTCATCTGTTATCTATTTTAAATGAAAGTTTGAGCAGGATTGTTTTGTTTGATACTGATTGATTACATGAAAGCAAATTTTGGAAGACCTTTTTGGCTGAAAATTGGGGTATAATTTACTTTCAATCTGTTAAATAATATAACACATAACAAAAAACTATCCATTAGAATACATATTATAAAACAATACCCCCCATCCCTCTTTCTCTCTCTATATATATATCTTGCTGCAATGAAGCAATAGCTAATAGTATTATATTGAAAGCTGTAGTTGATGGAATTTGGGGTAGTGCAAAGAACTTTCCCCTGTCTTGCTTTTTAAATGAAGATGGGAAGAAGGAAACTAAGGAAAGCAATGAAATTTTGATTCCCAGGAGCATCTGTTTAGATTTTTCTAGCTCACAAATGAGCAAAATGTAAAGATAAAGCATCTTAAAATTATCCTTATGAACTTATCAAAATATGAATGGCATTTAGTTCAAGTGAAAAAATCATGGCAATAATAATATTCTGTTTTGTTTTAACATTCCTGTAATGCATACTCTAAGCAGCAGTGGTAACATCTTAAAGATCTGCAAAGTTGTCAGCATAAAATCTTGTGTCTAGGTCTACTTATAGGTATATTTTGAAACAACCAATTTTTAGAAAGTTTATACATACCTATTGTGCTAGTCTTTTGCTCCACAATAGTTCTTGGTGGTCGGAAGTAACTGTTGTTTTCTGGAGGAACCTGGACATGGGAAACAGATAATAAGGACAAAAAAATAGACAAGTGGACTTGTAGAATCCATTAAGCTTGAAACAGCAGCCTGCTTTAAGACAGTTAAATATTAATAAGCCACATGATGCGTTAGTAGAAATATCAAAATAATATGGAAGATCATGCAGTATTGCTGAAGGGAATCCATTTTACTTATGAGATCCTTGCAATGAAGTGGTGCAAGCAGGCATTCATGACGAAACAGGACAGACACCAAGAAAAATATGAAAACACAGAAAACTGTGTCACTTCAGTTTACCAAATGAACACTCCTAAACTGCGCCTGTATTGGAAGGGAGGAAAAAAAAGAGGAAACACAGACAGACCGATGAGGTCACTATATGATCACTGATCCATGCACAGGCTCTATCACGGTACACTTGTGATATTCAGTTTCTAATAATCTTTTTCTACACCCAAGTTCTTTGTAGGTCCAAGAAGAAATGGAAACAATATACCCTTCTGAAAAGAAGAAAGGGTCGCTGGTAACAGAACACCATCCACTGTAAAAAATAAAATGGATGTTCCAATTCTTCACATGTGCTTCCTAAATTGCCCTAACACTTTACAGTCAGAATAGCATACATTACAATGGATGACATACTGTCTTTCACAAAGGAGTAAGAAAAATAGGATGCCTCAAGTTAAGTAACGGAGGAAATAATGATTAGTACTTATTATTTTTTTCCTGCACAGTTAATAGCCACTGAAAATATCATTTATGCTCAGATATGGAATATAAGTACTGGACCCCAATCCAATTATTTCAAAAGGCGTTTTGATTCATATATTAAAGAACCATTTTAATGTACCTACCACCAAATTACTCAGTGCTGTTTTTTTTTCAAAAAGGAAAAAAGTCTTAAAGGACAACTAAGCCAAAGCTGATCTCTTTTTAAATGAGGAAACTAACTATATTCATCTATACAGTCCTGAAAAGAAACCAATTCAAAAATCAACAATTGAGTACATTGAGTGGAAATTGTGGAAAAAGAAAAAGAAAAATATATATACATGCACTTGCTTTTTTCCCCCCCAAGCATTCTTGGAAGTAACATGTTTTTGTCATTGCATTTTAATGATTAGTGAAATAATTTACTTTGAACAAAATCCAGAACAAGGGATTAGATGTCCTTAAAGACATTTGGTTCCTGTTTGGAATGCATAGTAATGTTGAATGAAGTAAAGTTTAAAAACCTGTTGCCATGAGCCAAAAATACTGGATGTGAAAGCCAATGATTTAGGGGAGACAGGGGAAGAAGTGATTTGTTCCCCTGATCTGCGTCTTCGACGCCCAGTACCCACACCACTGGTGTAATGCAGCCAGGTACCAATACACTCTGGGCTAGACACACTCAGGGGGCTCTCTTCCTGGAAGTGAGAAAGGGGGCAAAAAAACAGCAAAGCATGCAACGTTAGATTCATAGCCAAATGGTAAGAAAATATATACAGTTTTGTTTGCACCCTTTTCTAAATAGTGATACCAGTGTTTAATAGCAATGAATAACATTTTCCATAATACAAACTACACATCACAACACAGTACTCAACTACTGTTTTCACTAGACATACTTCCATATAGTACTATAATTTTACAAACTACACTAAAGTTCATGCATGTGCAGTTTTTCTCCTTAACTCTGCACTCTTCTTCACCCTTCATGCAGCTAGACAACTAAATGTAAATTATCTAACTGAATACCGGCAATATTAAAAAGGATTTCTCATTAAAGACGAAGTCTCTAAACTTTTTTGAATCCAACACACCAGTAAAATTTAGTCTTTTCCTGCATCCAGATATCACAACTATCCTCTGCTCAATTACTGTGTCTCATTTCTTAAATTCTATAATCAACCAAAAGAATCAAACCAAGAATCAATCATGTGATAACATTTCAATCTACTATTTGAAAACCACCAAAATTATCATTGATAGGTATCTGTCGCCAAGAGCAAGAAGAACAGAAGCAACCAAATCAGAAATGAGCTGAAGAAAAGTTATGTTCAAGAACAGTCTTAATGTTTTAAAATTATTTGATTTAACATTTTTTAGCATTTAAATATTTACCTCTCTCCAAAGAGAAATTTCAGTTTGAGCCAGAAGGAATCTGATAACATCCCTTCAACATTTTAACTACTCTGAATTCCTTGCAGACTGGATTGGGGTAATTAATGGATCAGAGGTTTCCCAGTAAGTAATTTATAATAATTTATGATTTCTAGATATCCCCATCTTTTACATTTCTAACCAATGAAACAGGAATATTACTGATATAGAACTGCTAACACCATCGCAAAATCTCAGAATTCTTAGGTAGAAGTAAAAAAGTTCAAAGGATAAAGGAAATACTACATAAGCATGTTGCATCCTGGAACAAGAAACAAACCTTTTCAGAATACTTGTCTATCACCTTATTCAAAAATTGTTGGACCTAAATTCAACTAAGAATTCCAACTACAGTACATCCACTGGATAAGTTTGCACTTAGGTAAATAGCACTGAGTCTATCTACTAGCAATTGAGCTTAGGCTTGTGTTTCTGGGTTTAAATTTTAAATTTGTACACATTATACACATTAAATCAATATATTATCTCCAATTAATATTTGTTCTTCCCATGGGAAGTATGGAGCAAAAAAAAATCACAACATAAGAAAGCCATAATTATAGCTTCTCTGAACTGGCAATAGAAAGTCAGAGACTAATGCAGAACATTGCTGACCCTTTCATGGCCTGGCATGAGTCAAGAGAAGTCTTCCCTTAGGTTCATCTATGTTAGCCTGCCTCACAAGGCCAAAAAGTGTAGACAAGATGACAGAGAGGACTGGAATAATTGGCTACAACAGTGGTTCTCAACCTGTGGGTCCCCAGATGTTTTGACCTTCAACTACCAGAAATCCTAACAGCTGGTAAACTGGTTGGGATTTTGGGAGTTGTAGGCCAAAACACCTCGGGACCCACAGATTGAGAACCATTGGGCTACAATAGAGCAATGGTCAAGCCCAAATGTCAGCTGGCCAAAGTCATACCACTATCTTGTATGTGTGTCTATCCAACTTTGCTTGGCACAAAGTAAAAAACATAACAAAACAAAAAACAGGAAACCTAGATTCAAAGTTCTGCAGAATTATATTATGTAATATTTTTCCTCTTCTAATATTAAATAATAACAGTAGACAATTTACTGGTACATTTCATCCAAGATTCAAATGTTTCACAATAAATGAAGTACTTGGGCTTTTAGATGTTTGGTTGTGCACAGTAGACAGAAATTCCACTTTTAAAACTCTAGGAAGTTTTATAGAATTGATGATATTTTGCAAGGTCTCTGTTTCAACCAAAACCTCAAAAAATATCATGTCAACCAGATATGTGCAAACATATGAATCCACCTAAAGTAGTTTTTGTTTGCATTTTATTTTAGTCTTTACTCTAATTTTTAAAAGTCAAGTAGTATAGAAATTTTATCAATGATATCACATTGTCCAAATGCCCTGGAATATTTTATTGTAGTATTTGTCTTACCAAGGGAAAAATATATGTAAGGGATGAGATATAAAACTTGACATACTGCCATTTGTAATTTTTTTCTGTATCTTGGAAGATTGTAAAAAAAAAAAGGGGCCAAAAGACTCTAGTCATCTGCTTCAGAAGTGAGACATTGGGGAAGATTCAGTCAGAATATATAAATCAGAATATCTATATTTATGATTTGAGAAAAAACTATGGCTTGTTATAATTTCTTATCTTTCAGCATTTATCTATTGTTGTTATACTTTCTTATCTTCAGCATGTATCACTACAAATGGTTACACTAAGTAAAAATGAAAGCAAATAAAAATATAACATGATCGCAAAAGAAAAAATATATAAGTGTTTCATTTCTTGTACATTACATCTCATAAAACTGTGTATGCAAGCAATGTAGGTTAGTTATGAAAGATCGAACTCTACTAGAACTTACTAACATATTAATGATTATTAATTTACAGAAGTGTTTGGAGCAGTGTTAAAGCCCTAGGAGCACTGCTACTACATACTTTACCATGCATTTGGGTGGATTCTTTTTATCACAGATGAAACACAGTAAAACTTACTTCCACTGAACCAATTTTCCTGGATCTTGGAAGTGGTGACTTTCTGTGTATATGAATTGGATCTGAAACCATTGGCTTGAAAAGCATTATAGATCGATCTGGTTCATCCCTTTTGTGGTGGGTATGCAATTCTTCATCGCTGTCATTTCTAAGGGAGGATTTCCTTGAACCATCATTCTATAAGAAAGGAGAAAAATCATGTGGCACATAAAAACGGAATGTATCATTTTTAACAATATTAGGGACTGTGCCCTTATTATCCTCCACACAATGGGATCTTTGAACAGTAGAAGCTGTTTTGAAAATTAATGAGTATATGTGTTACAGAAGTCTTTCACGTATACCTCACAACCTCTAAGGATGCCAGCCATAGATGTGGGCAAAACGTCAGGAGACAATGCTCCTAGAACATGGCCATACAGCCCGGAAAACACACAACAACCCTAAGGTGTATATGTTTCAGTGAAACCTCAGAAATAAAAGAATGAAGAGTACATACAACAATTACCACTTGATCAAAATGTATTAATTCTACATCCAATGTTATATTATATTATATTACTCCTACACTCATTTTTACAAATGCAGCTTTACATATTAAGTTGTATATATGTTTGAAAACATTTAATTATTTAATATAACATGATACCTAGGATATCATAATGCTACATAAAACCTCATTATCTTATTCCAGTTAACTATCACTCCATGCACTTATTAGAGTGGCTTCTTTAGATATTATATTACAGCAATTTTTGAAATTTCGATAGAGTAACAAGTATTTCCCAAATAACACTGCCTTAAAAAAAGGCAAATATTTGCCTTTATAAACTGCCAGAAGTTGTTGTTAGAAAATATAAATAAAAGGTCAGAGCTTGACTATTTTTCTGGACTATTGCTTCTAGAATCTCTCACAGCAAACATGGTAATTGACTGTACTAGCTGGGGGATTCTGGGAGCTATAGCGCCAAAAGGGAGAAATGTTTCTAAGCTTTAGAAAAACTACAATTACATGAGGCAGTCAACTGCTATGAGATGATATACAAAATTACACTTAAATTTATTGTATGTAAGAAACATTTCTAGCGGTATTTACCTCTCGTGAGGCAGGTCTATATCCAAAACCTGATGGCAAATTTTTATCTTCTTCACAACCTTTAGCTCCAGGACTAAAGTGTAATTCCACATGAAAACGTTCTTCTGAAGAAGGCTCCTAACAGGAATGACAAGATAGTTCAAGCTCAGTCTTTTATTTCTGAGTATATATTAAGCTGATACAGTGATATGTGGACTTTTGAAAAGGTATTAGCAATTTTCCTATTTGTGTATTATTTTCTTACCTTGTTTGGATCTTCATACAGCATGATAACAATCTGGGTCATGTAATTGAGTTCACTAACCACATTGAGATAATCCATAGCTCGTTTCCACTGTTCATCTTTCGACGCCTTAGATCAAAAGAGCATCATATGTTTAACATTTATACACATTTAACTCTTAGGTTGCACTCAGATATATATGCACGGGGAGTTAGTTCCATTAACACACCTACCATTAAATAAATATTTTGAATAATGATGCATTGGTAAATCACAAAAAGATAACATTTTCTAGGTCAAGTCATAGAAAAAACCCAAATTATACAAAATTGAGCTACAGTTAGCAAAAACCATGGTTCTTCAAAACGCCTAAGAATTAACACAAAATATTCTCCCATACAATTTGTGGTAATAAAAATTTACGAAGTTCACTTTCAGTGGAATATTTTGAATTTGCAAAAGAAGACTATTGTTTATAAAAATTCAACTGAAAACAATCTGAAGAAGGTAACACTTACATCACATAAAGAACCATAACGAAGAGTTGATAACAAGGAATGAACGTGACTCTCACTGGTGAAGTACAGACGAGTTCGGACGTGCCGTTCAGGAGACATAACTCCACTAGAATACCTAAAAAGAAAATAAAGAATAAACAAATGAAGGTACATCTAATATATAAGCACATAGTAAACCAAACGGCTTTATACCATTATTAAGCCTAAACATTGTAAATCTCAATAAAGTCTGGTAAGAGCTGGGCACAGAATATCTGGATACTGGACAAATAAATTTCTGGCAATTTTCGGAAGGCTATGTTGAGCAACAAAAAGATAAAACAGTTTTAAATTCTCTTTTGCATCCCTCCCCCACTGCTGTTTATAACTATTTTGTTTTTGTTGTTGTTGTTGTTGTTGTTGTTGTGTGCCTTCAAGGTACTTTTAACTTATGGCAAACCTGAGTCAAACCTATCATGGGGTTTTCTTGGAAATATTTGTTCAGAATGAGCTTGCCTTTGCCTTTCCCTAAAGCAGAGATAAAATAATTTGCACAAGTTCACCCAATGGGTTCCATAGATGAGTGGGGATTCAAACTCTGGTATTCAAAGACATAGTCAAATACTCAAACCATTGTGAATTTTTGAATTATGTTTATCAGAATATTTTAGGACATGCTAGATTTGGTTTTTGCCTATAGCTATCTCAACATCTGAACTTGCCACACCTAATGCTTAAAAATGAGTCACAATAAAATAAATCTATCCTCAATTCTCACTATAGGAAGGTGTAGCAGTTTCTGCACTTATTGTTGCTCCCTCATCTAGTAGGGATGGGATGGCGTAGACCAGATCTGCAGAATCTATGGTCCTCTAGGTGTTTTAAACATCTGCTCCCAGACCTTCTGACCACTGGCCAAGCTGGTTAGGACTTCTGGGGATTGGAGTCCCAAACACTTGGGAGGGTCACAGGTCGTACAGGTCTGCCAGCCACCTATCCCAAAGCATGACAGGCAGATTACATTGTATGGGTTAATTTATTTCCTTCTGTTGTAAAGAAAAGAAACTAATCCAGGATGAACTTTCTCTGTTTTTCAAGATCTCCATCTCTCTATTCTATCATCCTGTGAAGGAGAACATGTTTTAGTATGTCTGCCTGACATCTTAATTCTTTTAGTATAGATTAGAAAGGACCTTATTGTCCCTTTCTAATCTCCTGTTGAGTATTCTAAACTTATTTTCTACCTGCATTTGGTTTTTAAAATTCATCCTTTTAAGATGAACACTTCTGTCTTTGCTAGAGTAAAGGATCTATGAAGCCTTGCTTTCCACACATTCCCTCTAAAATACTGCTCATGTAATTCAGTGAGTTTCCTAAAAAAACCACAAATAAACAGATGAACAAAAAGAAAAAAAGCCACGCATGCATTTTAAAACACTTACAATAGTTTTAAAATAGCAAGAGATCTGGGGTTGAAAGGCTAAAGAAAAATGTGGACGTATGGTGATTCATGAACAGTATGAGCCCATAAAATGCCTTCAATGCTTACATGTTTGCAGATGTTATTCCCCAGTGCCTTAACCTATATTTTTTTACATTCTGGCCATTTTGTAAGTGTCCTTGGATTAAGTCTATCATAATTTTACTGCATATTTAGCTGTAGTGCAATCAAAAATTACCAATATCAAATTCTCCAAGTAAAAAGAAACTTACAATGGATGGAGCTTATTAACGGTGTCATCATCTTGAGTCCTCTGAAGATCAGACCGGATTTTCCTTAATAGTGGATTGCAGTAACCTTTAGCAATCTCTAGTTTTTCAGCTTCAGTAATACCATATTCCTTGATAAAAAGAAAACAAACTATATTTAATACCAGAAATTACTTGTCAATTCGGCAAAGGTGTTTTGGGTTGCTTTTTTTTGTGAGACAGTTATGTTAGTTTGTTTCAATATAGAAAGGAGGAAAAGAATTTAAAAAAATGAATTTTCTGGCTAAGACTAACTAATGTATTTTAGTATGAGGTTTGTGAGTTACTATCTACTTCTTCAGAGACAATGATGTAGCACAAGTCTCAGGAATATATGTAGTAGATCACATATGCAACTGTACAATTATATTTGAAACTTGAATACTGTAATCTATCAACACCTAAGGGAGTGCTTTAATCTCAAAAATTCTCATATTAAATAATCTGGCTAGTTCTGACAGTGCATGATTCTATTTCCACTGTCCATTCCCTTCTTTTTACTGTCCTCACTTCAGGATTAAGGCATCACCACTTGCTCTATTTCTATCACAATGCTTATTACATTTACACATGTGTACCAACTAAACACAACAGTGGTATCAGAAGATGTGAATTAATCAATTTTTATAAAATAAAAACCCTAAGTAGGAATACCGTTACAAAAATTAAATCACACAGCTAACTGAGCAGTGAAAAGATGTAAACTGGGTGAAATGGAATGTCTGAAAATGAATGATTAAGGAAGAAATATAAAAATACTGAATTGGTACAGAGAATCTACTACTACATAATGTGGTATTGTTCCACTACACAGGTGCATTTTAATGGTGTTAAAACAATTAAGAGAGCATAAGGCTATAAACGGCTATTAGTTAAAATATAGACATACAATACAGTCAGCTCTCCACATTTGTGGGTTTCACTTTTGTAGATTTGATTGTTCATGGATTTGATTAATAGGTTCTCTTTTGGAATCGCTCTGTCCTCCAATGCAACTCTACAGTCAACTTCCACTGGAAATTGACCACAGAGTTGTGCTGGAAGTCCTGGAGACAACATTCCTTTAGACATTTGTAAGTCGCCTACACTTCCAGTGGAAACTGGCCATAGAGTCAAGCTGCAAGACCTAGAGAGGTGTTTTTGTAGATTTTTTAAAAAAGTTTTTTTTTAATTTACATTTTTTCACATTCACAAGGATCCAGCAAACATGTAGGGTTAAATGTAATCCTATATCTAGTAGTTATAATACTGTTCAATATAATGGATTTTTAAGGATCAAAAGCATTACACTTCTGAACTCATGATTGGCAAACAATGGCAGAAGAAACTATGGCCCTCACTTCCTGTTTCTGGGCTTCCTCAAACACATGAGACTCGTCACTATGGGAAACATGTTACATAAACTGTAGTTCTTCTAAAGTGCAATTATTTTGAATATTATTCACATATATTGTATGAGTCAAACATTAATTTCTATTAATGTTCTACCAATTTCAATTATTTACATCTCTGGCTTTTGAAGGGAATGAGAAGTTGATACATTCAATGATCATCCTAGGAAGGATGTGCCAGCTAATCAAAGCAAGAGACCAAAAATACTAAATGGTTTTATCCTTTGGTCCCTTATCTCCCTCTTTCATTTTTGCAGCATAGCCTTGCTTGGTGAATTCATTAAAAGCACTAGAATTCAAGTTTAAAAGTTAGAACCCCCAACGCACAATTTTTTAAAAAGCGCAGCCCAGTTGGAAGTGGATTGCTCCTTTAGTCTTCCTAGAATGATCATATATATTAAATATGAATCTTGCATTCTCAGGAAGGCTAGAGGAGCAATTCACAATCATTGGGATATATGTAAGCTTAAGGGTGAGTAGCTGCTTGAGTATTGTACTGTATCTGCAAATCATCCAAAGTTTATCTGACCTGATTTAAATATATTTACTTTATAATGCCTTAAGAATGTTGATAGCTTATCCCATCCAGCTTTGCATATGTCTCCAAGGAAAATGGCACTCTGTACTTGTTATAGTCGCTACTGATTTAAGTTGGAAACATTCAGATATCCTTGAATGAAAAGAAACTAAAATGCCTCTGTGTGATTAAATGCTCTTGTTCTGCCAATATAGATTTTTACAGCCCTTCTGACATCCAATGAATGTGAATTCTTTCTAATTATAGAATCATAGAATCGTAGAGTTGGAAGAGACCTCACGGGCCATCCAGTCCAACCCCCTGCAAGAAGCAGGAAAATCTCATTCAAAGCACCCCCGACAGATGGCCATCCAGTCTCTGCTTAAAAGCCTCCAAAGAAGGAGCATCCACCACACTCCGGGGGAGAGAGTTCCACTGCCGAGCAGCCCTCACAGTGAGGAAGTTCTTCCTGATGTTCAGGTGGAATCTCCTTTCCTGTAGTTTGAAGCCATTGTTCCGCGTCTTAGTCTGCAGGGCGGCAGAAAACAAGCTTGCTCCCTCCTCCCTATGACTTCCCCTCACATATTTGTACATGGCTATCATGTCTCCTCTCAACCTTCTCTTCTGCAGGCTAAACATACCCACCTCTTTAAGCCGCTCTTCATAGAGCGTGTTCTCCAGACACTTTTAGTCGCCCTCCTCTGGACGCTTTCCAGCTTGTCAACATCTCCCTTCAACTGCGGTGCCCAGAATTGGACACAATATTCCAGGTGTGGCCTGACCAAGGCAAAATAGAGGGGTAGCATGACTTCCCTGGATCTAGACGCTATACCCCTATTTATGCAAGCCAAAATCCCATTGGCTTTTTTCGCCGCCGCATCACATTGTAGGCTCATGTTTAACTTGTTGTCCACGAGGACTCCAAGGTCTTTTTCACATACTGCTGACGAGCCAGGCGTCTCCCATTCTGTATGTTTGAATTTCATTTTTTCTGCCTAAGTGAAGTATCTTGCATTTGTCCCTGTTGAACTTCATTTTGTTAGTTTCGGCCCATCTCTCTAATCTGTCAAGATCGTTTTGAATTCTACTCCTGTCTTCTGGAGTGTTAGCTATCTCTTCCAGTTTGGTGTCTGCAAACTTGATGATCGTGCCTTCTAACCCTTCGTCTAAGTCGTTAATAAAGATGTTGAACAGAACCGGGCCCAGGACAGAACCTGTGGCACTCTACTCGTGACTTCTTTCCAAGATGAAGATGATGCATTGGTGAGCACCCTTTGGGTTTGTTCGCTTAACCAATTACAGATCCACCTAATTGTAGTTTTTGCCTAGCCCACATTTGACTAACTTGTTTGCCAGAAGGTCATGGGGGACCTTGTCAAAGACCTTACTGAAATCCAGATAGGCTACATTCACGGCATTCCCCGCATCTAGCCAGCTTGTAACTTTTTTAAAAAAAGAGAGATCAGATTAGTCTGTCATGATTTGTTTTTGGTAAATTCATGTTGACTATTAGCAATGACCGCATTTGTTTCTAAGTGATTGCAGACCACTTCCTTAACAATATTTTCCAGAATCTTCCCTGGTATCGATGTGAGGCTAACTGGACGGTAATTGTTTGGGTCGTCCTTTTTTCCCTTCTTGAAGATAGGGACCACATTTGCCCTCCTCCAATCTGCTGGGACTTCTGTTCTCCAAGAACTCTAAAAAATGATTGCTAGTGGTTCTGAAATAACTTCCGCTAGTTCCTTCTTGATCTGGCCCTGGATACTTAAATTCATTTAGATCAGCCAGGTATTCCTGGATGACTTCTTTCCCTATTTGGGGTTGGATTTCCCCCAATCCTTCATCCACTCCATGTTGCTGAGGTTGAGGCTGGCTTTTTTTTGTGAGAAGACTGAGGCAAAGAAGGCATTAAAAAGTTCTGCCTTTTCCCTATCCCCTGTCAGAATTTCCCCATCTTCTCCTCGCAGAGGCCCTATCTCCTCCTTCCTTTTCCTACCGATGTAAGCAAAAAGCCCTTTTTATTTGTTTTTAATATCTCTGGCAAGCCTGAGCTCATTTTGCGCTTTAGCCTTGCGAACCTTTTCTCTACAGGAGTTGGCTATTTGTTTGATTTCTTCTTTGGTGATTTCTCCCCTTTTCCACTTCTTGTGCATGTCTCTTTTGAATCTTAGACCGGTTAGAAGTTCTTTGGACATCCATTCTGGCTTCTTTGCACTTGTCTTGTTTTTATTCTTTGTTGGCACTGCTTGCATTTGTGCCTTGAGTATTTCACTTTTGAAAAACTCCCATCCATCCTTGATTTCCTTGTCTTTTAATATTGGCGTCCATGGAATGCTGCTCAGTATTTCCTTCATTTTTTGGAAGTCAGCTCTCCTAAATTCCAGAATGTGGGTTTGACTTGTCTTCGTTTCGGCCTTCCTTTGTATCGCAAACTGCAGGAGCACATGGTCGCTTGCCCCAATGATCCGACCACTTTAACTGCATTGATCTGGTCCTTCGCATTTGTTAGGATGAGATCAAGAGTAGCTGATCCCCTTGTTGCCTCTTCTATCTTCTGGACCATAAAATTGTCTGCAAGGCAAGTGAGGAATATGTTGGACTTTGTACTCTTGGCCGAGTTTGTTTTCCAGCAGATATCAGGATAGTTGAAATCACCTATGACTACTATATCTCTTCTTTGTGACTGTTTGGTCAGCTGCTGACAGAAGGTTTCATTAAATTCTTCATCCTGGTTCAGAGGTCTGTAGTAGACACCCACGATGAGATCATTTTGAGTCCCGGTTCCCTTGATTCTTATCCAGATGCTTTCAAGCTGGTTTCCCGGATTGCCGTCTTGCATCTCTTCCACAATGTAAATATTTTTGACATATAGGGCTACTCCCCCTCCTTTCCCCTTTGTTCTGTTTCTGTGAAAGAGGTTATAGCCTTCAATGGCTACATTCCAGTGATGGGATTCATTCCACCATGTTTCAGTGATGCCTATGACATCATAAGTGTGGTGTTGTGCTAAAAGTTGGAGTTCGTCTTGTTTATTCCCCATGCTCTTTGCAATGGTGTAAAGACATGTAAGCCCCTGGGACCTTCCCCTGAGCTGTTCCTTTGGGATTATTGTGTTCTTGGTAATTGGTCCTTGTGTTTGTGCAACCCTCCATGTAGCCTTATGGCGATTCTCTGTGGTTGTGGGTAAAATATTGTTCGCAAGGCTATCGTCTCCCTCCCCCGGCTGACCTAGTTTAAAGCGCGTCTGATGAAGTTTGCTAGTCTGTTTTCCTACTTGTGTGAGATGTATCCCATCCCTTGCCAGTAGTCCTTCCTCCTCAAAAAGCAGGCCATGGTCGAGGAAGCCAAAGCGTTCCTCCTGACACCATTTTCTGAGCCAGTTATTGACCTGTACTATTTTTCTGGCCCTTGCAGGGCCAAATTGTACATCGGGGAGAAGGAATGAAAAGACCACATGTACATTACTTTGTTTTAGCTTTGTTCCAAGAGCTCGAAAGTCATTTGTGATCTTTTGAAAGGTAAGCCTAGCAGTATCATTGGTTCCTACGTGAATCAACATGAGTGGGGGAGGGTGATGGGACTTTAGGAGCCTGGTGAGCCTGAGTGACATGGTGTATTTTTGCCCCTGGGAGGCAAATGTTTCTCGAGCCATCCCATCCTGTCTGGAAATGATGGCTGTCGTTCCTCTAAGGACGGAGTCGCCTACTACCAAGACCTGCTTCCTTTGAGGATTGACAGGGTCTCTTTTGTGCAAGATAGTGTGTAGGTCCGCTGAAAAGTGTTCCTGTTGAAGTGGACTGTGTAGGTGTAAAGTGTTGTCCTCCTCCTCGACATCCCCAGTGCATGACATCCTCAACATCCCCAGTATATGTTGAGTTCAGACAAAATGGTGGCAATTTCAATGTTAGAACTATTCAGAAACTTGGTATTTTGGAAGGAATTATGGATTTCAATTTATCTTTTATCAAACCCGCATAGATTCACATTTACTAACAACAAATAGTATTTATCCCCTGAAAAGTGTTCTGCCTACTTTTATTTGCTGTAGGAAGTACCTGCTTCTTATTCTTTCCTTTCATTAAAACCTTCTCCTGGGCTTTTCTCAAATAATAGCTTTCTCTTGAAATGAGTATTTGCATTTGGACATCCTCCCAATGCTTCTGTAGTTAGTCACTGTTCTATTTTACATAATGTTCTTTATGTCAGCGGGGATGATGGGTAGCAGAGTGAAAACCCAAAAATTCACCATCCCGGTTCACCTCCTTCTCTCCAGACTGTTTCCCCGTGTGGAAAACAGCACTGGATAAACTCACTCCAGTAGAAGGGTTCAGTTGGTAGTCCAACGGCAAACAACTTTATTTACATGATCTATTTACAGATACAGCAAATCAGTCCTTTCTCCTCCATGAGTGCTTGCCGAAAGCACCCATGCACACACACACAGCACATTGCTCATCGCTGTTCTCCGCTCTACACAGGAAACCTTACTCCCTCGCATTCCACAGGAACCAAGATAGTACGTCCCGGTCAAAACACACTTGACCCCATTGGTCCTGTGATACATCAATCATAGCAGACTCTCATTAACTCCATAATTGCTGAATCCAGATTGATTTTAACATTTCACAATACACAATACCCTGACAATTCCCCTCCGAAATGTTCAAATCAATTCTCTACATATACTTTAACACTCTACACATTTGATCAATCTCTCTTGAACTTCCACAAGATAAAAACATGTATACATACAGTCTTTTTCAATCACATGTAAATTGTTTTGATCACAATACATCAACTCTCTTCTTGCATCTTTATTAACACAATCGATGCCAGAACCATAACCTAATACACTGATGCTTCACTTCATTAATCAATAGTTTTCCCAACCTCTGAAAACTTAATTCATTGTGCCACATAGATTCATTTGATGCTGCCAGACTATATTACAATCACTGCTGGCTTAACCATGGATTTCAATTTCTCTTAAAATCCAATTTCTTAAAACCAATTCATTACATAATCAAACTTCACCCAAAAAACTCTAGAGAGTTCTTTCTCTCACTCTTTTTTACATCTTTATTTTTCATCACAATTATTCACAAAACTGATTTAACTCGCTCTGAACATATATACATATTTCAATTTCCGTTCAGACTAATAAACAGGCACAATGTTTTTGCATCTCTTGCGCTTTGGCAACACCCGTGCCAATTGACAAGTTGGAGACCACTGATCAACTGATTCAATCTCAGTCTCAAGAAGTGATATATCTTCACTTTTTTCTGTCACCTGCTCTTCACTCTCAAGCTTAGGTGATTTTTTTCCCTTTACCCCCTCTCTTCTGACTCTTCTGGGGAGTCTGTACTTCCCCATGTTTCACTGGAGTAACCATCTCCTCCTTAATGGTTCGTTGCATATCCTTTTCAACAACAGAACCCCCTCCACCTGAAGCTTTCTGTACCTCCGCTTCCTTGGTGGAATTGTTATTAAACAACATCTCTTTGTTCAAATGCAACCTGTCCCAGCCTTCATCCTTCTCAAAGAATGCCCTCTTTAGCCTCCCAAGACCACTGTGAAATTTAAGCTTGTCTTGGTAGTCTTGGTAGTAGCCTAAGAACTGCATCCTCCTCCACTTAGGCTCACCCTTTTTCCTTTGGTTGGCTGGAACTAATACATTAGCATTTTGACCATATACTTTTAGATATCCTATATTTGGGGGTTTTTTGTACATTCTCCGAAATGGGATGTCATCCAATTCCTCATCCCATAACCTGTTTAAAATGTAATTACTTGTGTGTGAACACTCTGGCCAATTTTTAGTTGAGCTTTTGGAATCTCTAATTAAACACTCATTCATGTGAAGAATTTGCTTCATCCTATTTTGAGCCACACCTTCTTCATTTGACTTATTTGATTTTACATTTTTAAAACCTATATTCCTTTCACTCAACATTTTCTTCATCTCTTCATTACACACATTAACTCCTTTGTCAAAAACTATTTGACCTACATGCTGTTCATAGACCCTTTGAACCATGTCTATCCAATTAGACACCTTTACAACAGCTTCCTTCAAATCCTTAAGGAAGTAAATATATCCAAATCTCGTGTGTCTATCTACTAACAGCAAAGTAAATTGAGAACCTCCCTGGCTTTTTACATCAGATTCTGTTACATATAGATGGACCATTTCAAACATTTCCTGGGTCTTAATTCCAGATCCTTTTGGATGCTCTTTTGATTCAATTCCCATCTCTGAACAAACTGCACAGTCTAATAAATTTTCACATTTCTCACACTCAAAATATGTGCATATTTCTAAAGTTTTTCTGAGCACCTCTACACGTGCATGACCCATCGCTCTGTGAAGATGATGGATACACCTGTCATGCATAATTTTCTGTTTCACACAATAGACTTGTGCCCCATCTGGAAAGTTATTTTTGTCAAACATCATATACATTTTGTTCCTTTTTACACCTTTTGCGACTACTCGTCCATCTCTCTGTATATAGCAATAGATTCCGCTAAAAATGACTCTATATCCGTTCTCAGTTAAGGTAGCCACACTTAACAAATTAGAACTCAATTCTGGGATGTAGAGTACATTTTCCCAATCCACATTCAAGCAAGGGATGAACACAGTGCCACATTTGTTGAACTTCCTCTCAGTTCCATCAGCCAAAGTCACTGCTGTTCCAGACACATCCCTTCTGTTTTTCAAAAGTTTAAGATTTGTAACAACATGGTGTGTACAACCTGAGTCCAAATACCACTTGTTCTTTTCGGTGATCCTTCCATTCACCGCAGCCATAAACACTTGGGGCTTAGTTGTTGTTGACAAATTCTTAGCCCCTCTGTTCCCACGAGAACTTCTTGCCTTGTTGTTTGGGCAACTCCTGGCAAAATGCCCCGGCCTGTTGCAGACAAAACACTGCCGTGTTTTGACCTGATGTACTGCAATCTCCTCACGATTCCCAGGAACACCATCAGGACCAAAGCTGGCCACTTGCGCCCCCTCCTGGTCGCACTGCGCCATCGTCTGCTTCTGGGCTTGTTCAAATGCCCTCCGGTCCACTTCTTCTTGGATTCTCCCACACACTGAATCCAAAGTTAAATCCTGGACTCTCACATTCTGGAAAGAATGTACCAGAAAGTCCCAGTCCTCAGACAAGCTGCACAGCACCAGGTAACACTTCTGTGCTTCAGAATATTGTAGGCCTCTTTCCTCAGCTCCAATCAATAATTGCTTTATATTGTCCAAATGTTTTCTGACATCTTGGCCCTGAACAAGTTTTGCTGAAAACAGCCTCTTAGTCCAAATCATTTGAGACATGCAAGTCTCTCTCTGATGGACATTTCTTAAAGCTTGCCAAATCTCCTCAGGAGTGTCCTTATTTCTCACATGGACAAGTTGGTTTGGTTGGAGGCACAGTATCAAATATGCTTTGGCTTTCCTTCTGTGCTCAGCATTTTGATCTGAACCATCGAGTGTATTATGCAAATCCTGTGCTTCGAGTAAAGACCGCATCATTACAGACCACGATGCATAATTTTCATCAGATAGCTTTTCCATGCTGGAAATAAAGCTTTTCCCAGCCATCTCAGCCATCAAGATTCAACACCCCAAGCTCCCGATGAATCAGCTGCCTCCGTGACCCTCGGTCCCCGAGATTAAGCCGTACTGCCACTTACTCAAGTGCAGACTCAGGCGGTCACAATCTTCTCCTGCAGCTTCACTGGAGCTCTCTTTCGGGTCCCCTCCGTCTCTGGAATCCCTCTCACAGCCGCACAGTTGCTGAAAGCTCACCAGCCATCAGCATCTCCATCTACTGTGCAGCGGAAGTGTGCTGGGCCCATAACCCAATGTCAGCGGGGATGATGGGTAGCAGAGTGAAAACCCAAAAATTCACCATCCCGGTTCACCTCCTTCTCTCCAGACTGTTTCCCCGTGTAGAAAACAGCACTGGATAAACTCACTCCAGTAGATGAGGGTTCAGTTGGTAGTCCAACGGCAAACAACTTTATTTACATGATCTATTTACAGATAGAGCAAATCAGTCCTTTCTCCTCCATGAGTGCTTGCCGAAAGCACCCATGCACACACACACAGCACATTGCTCATCGCTGTTCTCCGCTCTACACAGGAAACCTTACTCCCTCGCATTCCACAGGAACCAAGATAGTACGTCCCGGTCAAAACACACTTGACCCCATTGGTCCTGTGATACATCAATCATAGCAGACTCTCATTAACTCCATAATTGCTGAATCCAGATTGATTTTAACATTTCACAATACACAATACCCTGACACTTTATACTGACAAGCATTCTGAATTCAAAATGCCCTGAACCTGTAATAAAGTTGCCCTGGCAAACATTGTGCTAAAACTTCATGACACCTTGTTAAAGGTCAATCAATTCTAATTTCATCCTCATACTTCTGTAATGTAGGATCTGCAATAAGCCAGATTTACTTCTTTACACTACACAATCTTCAAACAAGAATTCCAATCTTCCAAATCCAAACCATTTTGTTGACCTGTTATCTCCTGAGGTCTTGATTCTACATCTGGTAAATCATCTATCCTATTTTAATGATTTCTATTACTTGCATTACTATTAAGTAAAACTTGCTTTATTGTCTCAATCTACTTTGCTTGCTTTCTCCAAATCTCAGATCCCCAAGCCTGAATTTTTCACTTATGCTTTTGAAGTCTGAGGCTTGCATGCTGTAGGTACTAGGTATCTTACTGGTTTAAATTTCAACAGCGACTTTACTTACACTTTCACACTTTGAAAACTGCATACAGGTATCTGACCACCTTGAATGGCAGTAGAGCTTTTATTTATACTTTCATGCTCTGAGGTCTATGTGCTCCTAGGTATTTGAACATTTTTACTGGTATCCTCATCCAGCCTTTTGTTAATTGGTGTAGCTGTTCTCTGCCTTCATTTGCTCCAATACGTATTTCTTTTTTAACCAAGTCTCCTGATACTGCCATAATTGCTAACTATGCTGTAAATGCTAGAATGAAATGAGACAATCAGAGAGGATAATTCTTGACCAGTTTGTGAGGTAGAAGAAGAAAAACTGAAGGAGGGATGAAAGATAAAATGGTTTAAAATTTCAATCACCTGATAAGGGAGTAACCCAAAGTTTGCGGATTGCTCCTTTAGCCTTGCTGAGAAAACTGGATCTGCTTTACCACCTCATGTTTTGTGGTGTAATATAGAGATTTAATATTGTTTGGGCTTCATCTGAATCCATAATTAGACTGTCAATTCAACAGTCCGCTATGCTGCTTTATTTGCTACTATGTAAATTAAATATAATTTATTTCTTACTTCTAAAAGGACTAACATATAGGAAACACTGCATGAACACCAAGCACAAAGTAGCTGCACGCAACAACATCCTGCGGAAACTGACTGGCAGCGCATGGGGTGCAGACCCACAAGTAGTAAGAACATCAGCCCTGGCCTTGTCTTTCTCAACTGCAGAGTATGCCTGTCCTGTCTGGCAAAAGTCTGCCCATGCGAAGCAAGTGGACATAGCACTAAATGAAACATGCAGAATAATCACAGGATGCCTTAAACCTACACCTGTTGATAAACTCTACAAGTTAGCTGGCATTGCCCCTCCTGACGTGTGACGGGAAGTTGCTGCTAACTGTGAGAGAAATAAGGTCAAACATTGTGAAAGCCATCCACTGCATGACTATCACCCTCCTCCCACCAGACTCAAATCAAGGAAGGGCTTCATGAGAACCACTACTCCTCTTGATGTTCCTCCAGCAGCAGCAAGGGTGTCCCTCTGGGCAGCTAAACCTGGCAATTCCAACTGCATGGCCCCCCACGAGGGTCTTCCTCCAGGGGCAAACCAAGAATGGGCAACTTGGAAGTCCCTGAACAGACTCAGAAGCGGAGTGGGCAGATCTAAAGACAACTTGGCGAGGTGGCACTACCTGGAGGAATCCTCCACCTTGTGTGACTGTGGAGCAGAACAAACAACTCCACATATGTATGCTTGCCCACAATGTCCTGCCTTATGCACGGAGGAGGAGTTGTTTAAAGCTATGGACAATGAGGTTGCTGTTGCCCACTTTTGGTCTAAAACTATTTAGTTGTTTGTGATTTCCTCTATTTTTTTCATCATTTTTAAAATGTATTTGTTATGCAATGCTTTTGACACGAAATAAATAAATAACTTCTAAAAGGGAAAGCAAGAGGGCAAAATCCAAATCAGTACCAAATATTCTTAAAAGAAATGAAATAATAATGGACTACTATCAGGAGGAGCAGAAAAATGTGCGGAGATGAGTAATGGGAATTCTGAACAAGAACATTTTCTAACTGCAACACAGACCTAAAATTAATCAACATGTTTTAACCATGATAAATCTATCCCACTAATTTTTAAAGATCAAAATGCAAGTAACCATCCCACTAGTACACTTAACTAGTGACGGCATATTTTCATGGTCATGTAGTTGTCATGGCAAGGCATGAGAAACAACAGCTGTAAATTATCTATTTCTCAAATGCCTTCATTCCTTTCACAGCTGTAGTACCTGTAGCTGCCTTCTTCTTGCTGTCACTATCTATGCTGGCACAATTATGCAGGCATAGTGCAATAAAATTCAAATCTTAGAATGAAATCCTATAACTATTTACCAGGGAGTAAGTCACAGTAAACTCACTTCACTAGTAAGTAGTTAACCACGGGATTGCATAGTTAATTTGTATTCCACTCAATGCCTACCAAAGATGTATCATGAATAAAATTATTAGTTATCCTTTATTTAATTTAAGATGGAGCACAAGCAAGAGACACTTTTCTTCAGGGCATGCTAATAATTAACAGAAATTTACTAATGGATCAACTGTGCTCAAAATATTTACAATAAGAACATGTTTTATATAGGATGGAAATTAAATACCTGTGGTATCACAATATCCGCCAATGCTTTTGACAGTCTGTATAGTTCCATTGTATTTTCTAATTTTAAGGAGACGTTATGCTGCACATCATATTTTATACAATCATAGATATCTGGAATTTTACTAATGTCATATCTTCCATTCTTTGTTTTAAAGTCTTTTTCAAGCTTGGCCCATCTACGTAGCATTAAATCCAATGTTTCACTGTGGTAAAGTTGAATATCTATATGGAAAAACAATTATAATAAAATAATAACGAAAAGTAATCCAATAGATTGAAATAAGATCAAAGCACATACTAAAGGATATGCAACAAGCGAACTTGAAGGCATAATTTAGTTAACATCTGTTTCATGTACGTTTGTTGTCATAACAGCCTGACCCTTCTACAGATTAATCTATGGCAGAATAAAATGCATATACATACTCTACCTTTGCCTTATGTATTTGAATTTATATTAAAATGTATAGGACCAAAATATTAACCAGTCCAAATACGTGTGAAGTTAGCACTGACATTATAATTTGATTAGAAGATGCTTTACCTGCAAATTTAGGATCTTCCATCCTTTGTCTGATCTGAGTCGTCAAACTCTGAATCAAGGAATATACCTTGTCACATGTCTTAATGGGATTTTTTATTATTTGCATTGATTTTATTAGAGAAATGCTGCCAGATGGTGTAAGCTGTAGGACCAGAGAAAAGGAAATATGTGAACTAGAATAGATATATTAAACTCTGTTTTGTTAGTTACCCTATGACTAAAACAACGCTATTAAACTTCAAAATGGAAAACCTGCTCAAATTACAGTACTTAAGTTCTGGTGAATTAAAAAGTGCTCGTAGAACCAAAATACAGTAGAGTCTCACTTATCCAACACTCGCTTATCCAACATTCTGGATTATCCAACACATTTTTGTAGTCAATGTTTTCAATGCATTGTGATATTTTGGTGCTAAATTCGTAAATACAGTAATTACTACATAGCATTAATGTGTAATGAACTACTTTTTCTGTCAAATTTGTTGTATAACATGATGTTTTGGTGTTTAATTTGTAAAATCATAACCTAATTTGATGTTTAATAGGCTTTTCCTTAATCTCTCCTTATTATCCAACATATTCGCTTATCCAACATTCTGCCAGCCCGTTTATGTTGGATAAGTGACACTCTACTGTAATGGTATGGCAACATGACAAACACACATCAACAATTACACATTGTTCTAAATTATCCCTTTGTATTATTTTATTTGTAACTATGAAATCCTAACCGTAAGTATAACGTGGACAAAGTTGAAGTAATTATGATCTCTTAATTAGTTATGTTGGTTCTGATACTAACTAAACAAGAGAGGGGCTACACAAAGCCAGTGGGCCACACTGAGTCTTTTGGCCTTTCATTCCCACTTCGGACAACATGCAATGTATTGGTAGAAGTTCTTTAAAACAAACATTTTGTGTTTAAACACTTTTTTTCTTTTTCAGCCAAAATTCAGTGCTGTGATCTGCTTTTGGTGCATAGCAACATATGCCAGGCTCTGGATTGGGAGTGAGGACATAGCAAGCCTAGCATTTACATCAAATGAACTTTTCAATTCCTGGAATAAATTCTATATACACATTTTTGGGGCAGTTCAAAACACTGTATAAATATTTGTCCATTCTTTTCAGAAATTATATTTGTATCCAGACAATCATCAAGGCACATAACCACTACTGTGCATTTTAAAAACACAATGTTAGCACGTTCAATTTATTCCAAAAATCCTGAAAATTTAATTTTTTAAAAAAGACCTTTATTTCCTAAATGGACTTTGAAAGTCAATTGATTCCCTTGCCCTACTTTGTAGCTGGAATGCTCTAACCTTTTCAAAATCCTCAGAGGTGAAGTCTCTATCTCTCTGAAGTATTTCATTAAGGCGTGCCTTCACACGATGTTGGCAGCTACTAAGAGAATCACTATCACTATCAAGTAGACCATTCATATTAGCACTTTTGACCATCTGGACAAGGATAGGTGTGAGCTCTCCTTCCAAAGCAAGCAGTCCCTGGAAACAATAAAATCACTGAGTGGTGAATGAGGCAACAGAATGAGTCTCATTAATAAAACATGCAGTCCAAATTTTATATAGCATCCTTCTATGTGTAATTTTGCAATACCTCTGAAGATATTATTTGTAACAAAATGCATAGCATTGTGAATGAATGCTCTCTCCCAGTTTATTTTGCATGGAAATATATTTGTGGTCTTTTCCCCATAATTCAACGAACCATTTCAGAGGTGGCAACACTGGAATATATGCCCTGTATAAAATGTTTCCCCATAAACTCATTGAAACAAAAAGAAAATAAAGCAGCAGCCAACTAACCCTATGCTTTGGTTCCTAGGAGATTAAATTAACAACACCCTGTCAGTTTTATTATTTGGTTCCTAGGAGATGAAATTAACCTCCTCCTCCAAAGTACTGATTTACTCTGCCCTTGGACTGGTAACTTCAGCCATACCCTATGGATTACTTCTCTATCACTCAGAGAGAAGTATGGGGAACCATGCTTACACCTCTATCCCTCTGGTAACCCTTATTCTTTTAGCAGATGAACTCAGTTATAACCCAGAACCCATGTATCTCTTTTACCTTAAAATATGCATTTAGTCCTCTTTCTTTAGAATATGAAAATCCTCCCAACTTTGAATGAAAATATTTTATGAAAAGGAAAAAAATGCATCTGGTACAAGGTTGCTGGGTGTCACAATTATCTGTGGCTAAAGGAAGAGTTTAAATGGCATATTGGAGAACTTGCTATGAAGATCCATTCTAGTTAAGACGAAGGAGCCATTGTGAATTACATACAGTCACTGGCCAGGCAAGGAAAAGAATAATGCGTTTTAAGAAAGTATTTCCTGCTGGGTCTATGGCTCTTCTAAATTCATTTCCAAGCTAAAAGAAAAATAAAAAAGATCCCCAGGTTGAAGCGAATTTATCTAGTCCATAACACTTTGTGAACATGGAAGATATGCCCCAGATTACTGCTTTGCAAATTTTCTCCAGGGTAGCATTAGTTGACAAAGTTGTTGACTTGGCCTTTGGTATGGCAGAATGTGCTGTCATGTTTTGTAGTCTGGGAAAACCAAGGGATTCATAGATCAGAAATGTACATGCTCTGCATTATACACATAAAGGAAATCGTGGAAGAGACTTTCCTAGTGAAGTGGGTAAAAAAAGAAACCAAAAGTGGGCCTGGTGTGCTTGAGAGCCGGCCTAATATTGTGTTTATGCTTATTCTTTTCTACAAGATGGACTTGATGAGGGCAAAAGGATGGACTGTGAGTTATGGAATAGAGCATTTATTTTAGGTAGGAAGCCAGGTTCTAAACAAAAGAAAGGGAGTATGTATCAAATTTCCAATAAAAAATATCAATAGAAGGCTAATTTACCCTCCCTGGATGATGTAACAATACAAGAAATAGGATTTTTATGGACAGAATTTAGAGTGAGGTTGTCTTTAGTGGATCAAATGGGGGTACAGAAAGGGCTTGGGAAAATCCCAAGGTGGAAAACTGTAAGCAATTGGGTGTTTTAGTGGCCCTTAAAATCTTTTTATATATGCATGGGACAATACAGTGCTGCTGCTGTTACTTCTTCCACCTCCACCTCCTCCTCTTCCTCCGCCTCTTCCTCCGCCTCCTCCTCCTCCTCCTCCTCCTCCTCCTAAGCTATTTTGTCAATGGAAGGGTTAACATTGTGACTTGCTGTTTCCACAGGGCTTTGTTTTGGGCATCCTCAGGTCTCAGGTTGGCAGTACGCATGCCTTTGTTGATGGTATCCATCCATCTTTTCTTTGGCCGTCCACGTGGTCGTTGTCCTGCAATCGCCAAATGTAGTGCTGCTTGTGTTACTGATGTGGGTTCACTTCTCATGATATGGCCTTACCACTATAGTCTACCTTCCTGCATTTTCTTGCTGATCACTTTTATTCCTAGTCCTTGATGGATGTCATTATTTGACACATGGTCAAGAAGTGTCAAACCAAGTGTCGATCTCAGCATTTTCATTTCCATTGTGTTAAGGGCTTGTTCATGTTTCTTTGTTGCTGGCCAGAACTCTGCCCCGTAGAGGGCTACTGGGGAGACAACTGTAGTGTAGATCTTAGCCTTGAGTTGTTCAGGCATTTTTGCCAGAAGTTTGCCGCCATTTCAACCAGGCTGCATTTATTCATGACCATATGTCTGGCATTGTGTTGCCATCTATGGAGACCAGTGACCCCTAGGTATTTAAATTGTGTGGCCTTCTTTTGTGATTGTCCATTAATTTGAACTTTTTTTCCGGTTTGAAGACCACAATCCAGATACTCTGTTTTGGGTATGTTCAGTTGAAGAAGAAGCATTGTACTCAATAATACAATGCTGATAGATAAAATAGTGGTAGATAAAATGGATGCCAAGAATATAGTTTGGCTTCATAAGGTGGTTGGTTTTAGACTTAGGTCTGGTCGAAGGAACACTGATTTTCTCCAAGAACATCAGAGGAAAGCTTTTCAGGTAGTTTCATATAACTCGAAAGTGGACGCCAAGAGTGTGATGGCCACCTTCCCAGAATAGCCTGTGCTCTAATAAAACCTGTGTTCAGTTGCCAGGCAGCTAGATGGAGCCAACCTGATGCAGATTGAGAATGTTGGGCAGAACAGAAAGAGGTAGATGTTCTTGGGTCACCAAGGCTACCAGGTGGGAGAACCAAGGCCTGTGGGGCTTGGAAAGAGCCATGATAGCAATGACTATCACTTTTTCCTGCCAGATCGTCCTGAAGATTCTGGAAATCAGGGATATCAGGGAAAAGGCATATAGCAAACTGGAGGCTCACATATTTGGAGGGCATTCTCAACTTCTGCTCTGAGTGGAACCCAGTAAATACCTGAGCAATTTGTGGTATGTTTCTGATGTGAATAGTTCAGTCTGTAATTCACTGAAGTGTGTCTGTAGCTGTTGAAAGACAGCTCTCTCCAGGCTCTATTCTCCTGGATTTAGAGTGTTTATCTTTTTAAGAGGTGTGCCTCTCTATTCAGAGAACCTTGTGTAGGGTGAGTGTGAGAGAACCTCTTCATTGGTTTTGTTATTCTCTCTGAAGAGGGGGCAATGCAATTATTCCTGGTGTCTATTCAGGCAACCACACGAACAAGCTTCTGAGTTGGGGAGAAGTAACTTTTCAGTTTGTTTATCCGAAAGCCATAGCTTTTGAAAGCAAACAGGGTAGTCATTAGGAGTTATTCCACTCCTAGAAGCTTGTGAGATTTCAGACAAGTACCATCTAGATACTTGTCTCAGGTGGCCCACAGATGTTATCATTACCTTGGTGAATACCCAAGGAAGTATACCAACCTAAAAAAGAGGGCTGAAATGATAATGGGCATCTTGGTAGCAAAAGTGAAAGTACATGGGTCATGAAATATGAATAAGAATATGAAAATAAGCTTCCAAAAAATAAAAAAGTTGGTCTCTTAGGAAAATATGCTCCTTTCTTGGACACCACGAAGAGGACTGAGAATACTCCCATGAACATTTATTTTGGAGGAACAGGTTCTAGGATTCTCAGATCTAACAGGTGATCGATGTTGTGATGCACTACTAGGCTATTTGAGAGGTTCTGGAAACTGGAAACATCAGAAAGTGATGCCTTGGGGTTTTTCTTAACTGAATGCTATTGAATATGTAAGCCCTTTAAGCTTGGTATCAACCATGGAAGAAATTGAAAAAGCATTCGAAGTACTTGGTTTCTATGTTCAAAATGACCAACGTTTGCTCGACTCTCAAAATAGCAACTGCATTGCAATTGGGGCCATGGGTGCAATTTCTGAGATGGCTGTTAGGTTTCACACCTGTCTAGGAGACTCTTCCTGTGAGCAACTTTGAAGACATAGTAATCTCAACTGATTGAGGAGAGGCAGCTGGAGAATTAAAAACAACCCCCTCTTCTATCTCTATAATGCCTTCTGATTGTTTTTCAGTGCTAGCTGGGGTTGAAGTACATTTGGACTCTTGTCAATTAAAGTCTTGAAGTGAGCTCTGTAGCCTCAGGCTTGTCAAGGTTGGAGGCAATCTAAGGTCAATTTCTAAATGTTTAACACTCCCTTGGGTTAAATCAACCACCCAATTGACAGTTCCATAGGAAGTGGCTGCAGCAATAGGGGCTGTTGGTGAATGTGTATCTTTCCAGGTCACATGGGAGGCAAATTAGAGTGGTTGCATGTTTTTACTATTAAGTTATATTTGGGCACTAACTCTGAGCAATTTCTTTGTTATTTTTACATCCTTTCTCCAAAAGAGTAGGTGAAATAAAGAAGGAGGGACGTAAGAGGGTGGGAGTAAAGAAAAAAGGTCTAAGAAATTATTACTACCTGAGGGGGTTTAACAAAGTAAGGGCTTTTTAATTGAAGAAAAGGAAGAAATTAACCAAGGGAAAAACAGAAGAGTGGAGTATAAGATCTTTCCTGGGTGAGACAAGGTGAAAGAACTGAGGAGGAGCCAGGGATCCAACAGGAAATACTTTTTTAAACATATGATCACTTACCTTACCCAGCCAGTTACAGTAATTAATAGCTCCCTCTCTGCTGGCTGAGAACACAAAATCAAGAGGGGAAATATTCTAATAAAATCTAGCTAAACATTTTAGCTACTCACACATTTGCAGAACTGAACTCTCAAACTTCCTGATCCTTAAACAAAGAAGGATCAGGATTTCCTTGGCTTCAAAAGACCAAGACAGTCAGGAAAGGGAAAGAGATACTCTTGACCCACCAAAATGGATGGAGACTTTTGAAGTCACTTCATTTGCAATTTGTGCAGCTCCTCCTTTCAGATTTCTCCATAACTCACCGTTATGATCCTAACTTATGAGAGACATTGAGTAAAGATTCTGGTATCTAGCCAACCACAATGTCCAGGCCAGAAGGCACCATTTCTTCTCCTCTAAACTTACACTACAGCAGTGACGTCAAATATATTTTCACTGAGTGTCATATCATGTCTTCAAAGGGCTGTTTGTAATTGTAAAACTATATAAATAAAACTATGTTGCCCTGACATTGAAAGCCTTTAGGTCACATTAAATGATGGAGCCCCCGTTGGCGTAGTGGACTAAAGCCTCATGACTTGAAGGTTGGGTTGCTGATCTGAAAGCTGCCAGGTTCGAATCCCACCCGGGGAGAGTGCGGATGAGCTCCCTCTATCAGCTCCAGCTCCATGCGGGGACATGAGAGAAGCCTCCCACAAGGATGGTAAAACATCAAAACATCCGGGCGTCCCCTGGGCAACGTCCTTGCAGACGGCCAATTCTCTCACTCCAGAAACAATTCAAGTTGCTCCTGACACGAACAAAAAACGAAAAAAAAACCCCATAAAATGATGAGTAGGGCTGTATTTCGCTTGTGGGCCTTGCATTTGGCATGTATGCACTACAGGATTCATGGTTTTTAACACTTCTCTTTCTTTGAATGGTAGATCTCCACTTCATACCACCAACTGCTTTTGATGTTCTCCTCACTTTCAGAAAAAATTGATTGCAAGGCATGCAAATTCAGAAAAAAAGTCTTATATCTATAATTTTAAGAATGTAAGAATTCATGTTATAGCAGACAAAAGACTTATCTAGTCTACTATTCTTCTTCCAAATCTGGCAATCAGATGCCTATTGGAAACCCACAGGGAGAATATCAGCAAAATAGCATTCTTCCATTTTATTCCACTATAACTAGTATTTAGAGGAATAATTTTCCTCTCTTATACTGTATACAATAAAAAAATAGCCATCATTAGTCACTATTGATAGCTGTATGCTCTACGATCTTATACAATCTTTAAAAAAAGATGTTCTAGTTGGCAGTCATGTTTGAAGCAAACTCTATAATTCAATATAATTCTTTGAAAAAATACTTCTTTTGTCTGCTTTGAATATCTTACAGTTTATCTTAAATAGATGACTGCAGAATACAATAAAATTAAAATGTTCCTATCCATGTTCTCCACAAAATACATCATTTCATATATCTAAATCTTGTTCCTCATAACATTTTTCTAAACAAAAAACCAAATGGTACTAGAGCCTCTATTTTATTGTCCTTTACTACTCTTGTTCTAGCTCTCGAATACATTTTGAATTTTGTTAACCAGAAATATACACAATATTCCAAGCGATACTAAATAGGAAACACATTCTACAACTTCTCATAGTGAATGTCTAAGTTATGCATGTGTAAAACAAGCAGAAGAGGGGCAAGAATTACACTTTTACTTATGAATCACCAGGCTATGTCACACAGTCACCTTCAACACTTGATGACTGCACAATAAAGTGACAGCTTGCATGCAGCAATACATAGATCCCCACAGATCAGTGGTTTCTAACAGAGCCAGCTGATATCCCAGCTGTAACTCATCAAAATGCCCACTGAACTAGCACGAAGTGTCATACAGTCAGCTTCATATATATGATATGACCTTTGCGGTGCTAGTTGTACACCTTGGTCAGTATGACTACCATTTTAATTGAATTGACACTTATACTTACTCAAAACTTTAAACAAGTCTAACTGTGATTTCTCAGTATAAGAGTCCCAAGCATTCGTTTTACTTCCAGTGTGAAAAGTATTATATATGGAAAACTGAACATCAATTCTTAAAAGTCACAATACAAAGAAAAAAAGTATGCACTTCTGATTTTTAAATATATATATATATATTGCATATAATATCTTATCTTTTTATTTTATCCAGATAAATGTTGGCCAATAAGCTAATTCTGTGTGAAAAAACCCTTAAATGATGTGATGTTTATATATCAAAATATTCTCTCTCTTATATGGAAGTAGCCTGTATTCAGTATAACAGCCCCCCTTATACACACACATTGTAGTTTTTCATAGTACCTTTGCAAAAGCTGCTGCAGTCATTTGGACTCTTCCTTCATCAGAAGCATATATTTTGAGATCATGCCGATAAGTACTATGCAATCTAAGCAGACCACATCCAGGAAATCCAGCATAATCTCCTACCAAAGAAAAATTACCAGTGTTATAATCTGAAGGTGTAATTGTTCTTGTTGAAAAGATACAACTTTCTCTCTTACCAGTATAAGGGCAAAATAGATACCTTGACCTCCTGGATACATGCACCGAAAAGCTCTTCCTAGTTCTTCTGCCTGAACTCTACCTGCAGGTGTCAGTTCTCCTCCCCATTTTAGAACTAACAACAGAGATGGCTCTTGCTTGCGGTTATCTAGATGTAAGCCAAAAGAAAAGCTATCAATACTTTGAAAGAATTATAGAATGGCTACATTGGAAAGTATTGTTTCTTCGTATCATATAGAAAAAGCAAAGAACTGTGAAATTATTTTAATGCATCATGGTTTAATGAGACTAAATTGCAGCTTCTCAAGCTGCGTAGCAAATTTCTTCTAACACCGGAAGAGTATTAAAAGCTGCTGGTGCTAAAGCATGTGGAAAAGGGAGATCTAACTTTTAACCATTTTTTTTGGGGGGGGGGGGGGATTTATTTATTTACAGTATTTATATTCCATCCTTCTCACCCTGAAGGGGACTCAGGGCGGATCACAATATACATATATATGGCAAACATTAAATGCCATTAGACAAACAACACACAGACAGATACAGAGGCGATTTAACTTTCCAGCTTTTGGCTTTGTGTTCAATTCCGGCCACAGGAGGAGCTGTTGCTTCATCATCCACTGTGACAACGAGTCCTTTTGTTGAAGTACTTCCTCATCTGGCACACACGCTGCTGGACATTTTAATGGTGTTGTAAATTAGTTAAATTAGCCTCCCCGCATAAGTGGTCCCTAAATTTTCCTACTTGACAGATGTAATTGTCTTTCGGGTTGCTTAGGTAAACAATGAGCTGGGGCTACTTAACAGTCGGGCACTCAATCCGACTCAGACTTTGAACTCACGACCTCAGTCAGTAGTGATTTATTGCAGCAGGCTACTAACCAGCTGCGCCACATATTCTACATATGTTGTGTATAAATCCCGCTGTGTGCAGTAGACCTGATCATCAATAAATGTTCTTAGGGTCTCACCCTTAGTATGCACCAGCCCATGGGGAAAAGCATTTAAGAAATCAACTTCAACAAAAAAAAATGCTGAACTAATAATTTCTAGGAATTAAATGGTACCTTCTTCTTCACTAGATGTTTTCGGACAACCATGAGGAAGATATGTTAGCTGTACTTTACGATTTATACCAGAAAAATGGCCATACCTAGGGACAAAAAGCGCAGAGATAAAGAGGATTGGCTCTAGATAAGCAAAATATTACCGATATTGTAAAACAACAAATGATTAATTATAATTTCAGCATTGGCACATGGAATAAAATTCACTTTCAGTGAATTTATTCAATTATTTCATGCCATCTGAAAGTAGAATAATATTGCTAATGAATTTCCAGTTTGACACAGAGTTCAACATGTCTTTCAGTATTACAGGAAATCTTTCAAAAAAATGGAATTTACAAAGTAAACACTTACATCTCTAGCACAGTTTTCAGCTGTTCAAGTTTAGATTTATTTTCTTCAATCTCAGAGTCATTATTTTGTTCAAGTTCTATTAAGAGCTGTCTTGCAATATCAAGTACTTCCTTAAAAAAGAGTAACAAGTTGAGTAAGGAATATATACAAACTCTGTGTATGTGTATATATGTAGAAAAAAGAGAATAGTGTACCTGCAATTGTTTTGGCTTTTTCAGTTTTAGTTTCCCTGATTTGTAGCCATTGCATTTTTCAAAAAGATCAAAAAACCTTTAAAAAAACACATCAGAGGTGCAATGAATTATTTTACCACATATAAATAGATACACATCATAGGGTTGTAAATCTAGTTCTGGGTTGTCAAAACAGTAGAAACATGCATTTCCCATGTATTTAGTGATGTCTTCAGCCTTCCTGAGATTAGGAGGACATTGTATCTCATGGACATTTCATTCCACATTTCCATGTCTTAGTCACATTTTTGAAAGAACCAATACTAACACATATGATCGAGAGTTAAAATGTTATTTCATATTCATATACACACACACACACACACACACACACACACCTTAAGTAATTTTAAGGCAGGTGTCAAAAACACAATGTACCAATATACCAACAATATATTAGAATAAAATAATATATATATATATATATGTGTGTGTGTGTGTGTGTGTGTGTGTGTGTGTGTCAAAAGAAAGAAATTAATTGCTTGACTATAACGATAATATTTGCATTAGGGATATCTTGTGTAGAAGTGAATTCCCAAACAGGACACTGCCACTAATATGTCTCTTGCTCTCTTTCTCTCTCTCTGGACACCAGCCACCATAATTCAGAAAGCAGGATCAAAAAAGACCTCAACACAAGCTGTTATGGAAGTAGCTGTTTCTTTATAGTACAATTTAAATCTGGAAATACTGGAAGTGGGTTCAGTTCATGTTTTATGATAAAATTTTGTGTGCTTTTATTTCTTAGTTTATTCATATGAAAGATATCACAGAAATAAAGAGCATTGACCTTCTCATAATGTTGATATTTATTTGGGAAAATATTTCAGAATATTCCCCAACCATACCATGTCCTGTCACTTCTCTTACAAATATTTTTGTAATAATATTAATTTGCTGATAGCACTACACACAGTGATAGCTGTCTGCATAAACAGAAACTCAGAAATTCACAATTCCAGCAGAAGGCATTAAATATGCACCATGAAAATGTAGAACCAGAAAACTACAGCTCCAAGTTGAAATCAAGGAGAGACCAAAATGGCAGTAATAACATTTCGTCAATGATCCATTCTTAAAATATGTATCCAATCTATACAAATACCAAGACACATATTCAAGAGGCCTATTATTCCAATGATCAAATTGATGGCACAATTCTTACAGGCAAATATCCAAATTATTTCATTTCATTTTTTTCTCACCAATCATTTACCTTTGATGTTTAACTTCCATTTTCATTTTTTGTTTAGGGGTCCGATCTCCATGTCGTATAACAGCAATGACACATCTAAGTTCCATCCTGCAAATATACAAAAATATGTGTTTAAATTTAGCTGTAGGCCACTGTTTAAAATTACAAAGTATATAGTACAATTAAATTATTGACACATATATAGGTCTGAATTCTGTTGCCAGTTCTATGTAGACTCAGTGAATTAAAAAATTCCCTCTCTCTCATTATGCTTTTGAAAACAATTAACCAGAAACATTTATTTGACTTCACTTGAAATGTTCTTGCAAAAGACATCAGCTTATGAACTGCTGATGCTATAAAAATATGGTATTCTGGAGGTAGGATACTGCCTGCCTCATCATCCTAAAGGAAACTTGCATGTAGGCCAGACAAAGAGGTCCAGACAGCTTTTCAACAACATACAAACACATAGAACAGCCTCTGTATCATTACCAGGATGTTGACCTAGTTGTGTTCAATCTAACCTTAGCTGAATATGACTTAAAGACTGTTTTGAAACTTTGTAACTACTTCTAAGTAATGTCTGGATAAACGTGCCTTCATACACAAGATGCTCTAATGCTTGTTACAAGAAGAGTGAGTCAAGGGCAAATCCCTTCTAAACAACTCTTGCAAAAAAAAAAAAAACACAACCTCATGATTTTTCACCTTAGGGTCACCATAAATTGGAAATTACTTGAAGGTGCACAACAACAGTCCTATACTTCAGTAAAGGAAGGTGATGGGAAACTGGATGTTTTTGCCTCCACTTATGTTCCTTAGGTATCTAACACAAAGCAAGACACCAACCCTCTTAGTCTCATGCAGAAGCATAAAAATCTCATTGTTCTCACTGGCACCTGATATCCCTGAAGAGTATACATAGTATATATACAAAGTATACTGTACTATCTCCAGCATTCCTTCCCAGAGTTAGTTTGGGTGTTTGGGGAAGAGGCTAAACGTCATAAAGACATTCACAAGGGATAAAGCAGTAAGGCTTGATATCCAGGCCAGACTTTGATACATCTGAGAAATCAAATTGGACTGAGGGAACTCACATATCATTATCACAAACCTCTGTATAACAGCAATTCATCACAGACACAAACGATTCTAAGCCAAAATTGATTACCCTGACAGATGAGGAAAAAAATCAGAATGGCTTTATAGGAAGTCTGCATTATTTAGGCAAAATAACATTTAATTTACATTGTTCCAGATGTGGTTGGCACTATAGGAATATCTTCTGCTTCCAAAGGTATTGACCATGGGATCTGAAATTGTGGAGCTAGTTCTCGCATTACAATATTTCTAAATGAAAGAAAAACAAAAATTAAATGTTTAGTTAAAAAGTTTATCCATAAAATACTTAAAATTTTACTTTAAAGTTTCTCCATAAGAAACTGTTTATTTTTGAAACTCAATCTTTCTAGCTAGTTTATGAAACAATCCAGTTGTTGAAAACCATTATCAGCCAAAACATATGAATGAATGGATGGAAACATCACATATTGATAACATTCATCATCAAATTATTGTTTAACATCTGCTTGTGATTCTTTAAAAACAATTCTGTTCTAATCAGCTGGATTGGTATTGATCCCAGTGATGGGGGCTACAATGTAGAGCACTGGCTCTCAACCTGTGGGTCCCCAGGTGTTTTGGCCTACAAACCCTCAGAAAACCCAGCCAGTTTACCAGCTGTTAGAATTTGTGGGAGTTGAAATCCAAAACAACTAGGGTCCCATAGGTTGAGAACCACTGATGTAGAGGGAAGAGGAAAGGAAGAAAATTTCATTGTGCTGCCATGAGAAGCCATGTGAAATATCATTACCATGGCTATGGATATAGCTCAATAATAGAGATTAAACCAGGACGTCACCTAAAGTGAGTCCAAAAGGTTTGAGAAATAGAAAGATTTGGAAAAGTCCCTAAAGGCTCCTGCACTTTTGGTAGCATCAGTAAAATTGATGAGACATCTAAGTGATAAACTCCAAATTAATCTGATTTCAATTGTTCCATTCTGAATTGAGATGAGAAAATCTGATCATCACAAGCTAAAGAAAAGAGAAATTGCTAGTCAAAGGAAAAATGCTTGCAACTATAATATTCCAAATTACTTTGGAATGTTCAGTGCCCTTGTAAAATGAACAGAAAATTAATAGGGTTTTTTTCTGAAACATGAAATTCCCCTCCCATATATGTTTTACACAAAGAATTTGAGAGTGAGAACTTGCAAACCAGGTCACCAGGGGCTGAAATGATCTTTGAAGTCTTTTGCACACACAACCACCTGCTGATGGGGAGGAATAGGAGGAACATCTGACTATATTCCTATAGTCAAACACAGCCTATAGTCAAATACAGATTCATTAGTGTCTTCATGATGTGCCAGTAGATGATCCAATTATTCTGTGTCTGTCTCTACACAAACTTAGCCAGGCACCTTCCCCTGCTTTCTCCAACAGCCACTGAATGGCTCTCAGGAGAGCTATGGTAGTTACATTCTGGCCAACATCTGTTGTGTTTTGTGACTTTATAAATGTTGATTGCCCTTTTAATGTTTCAATATTCTAAGCCATCCTGTGAATACTGCTGTTGGATAGAATATAATTGAGTAAACCAACTTGTGACACTCCAGAGATTGTTGAATTACACCCAACAGCTCTAATCAACATAGCCACTCATGAGGAATACTGGCAAAAGAGATTTACCAACCTCTGAAAAGGTACACATGTTCAACAATAACATGCCAAAACAAATAAATTTAATTCTTTGAGACAAGAATATGTAACAACTATCTGAATCAACTTCAAAAAATATTTTACCTAAATTGCATAATTCCATTACCAGTTCTATATTAATCACATTACAGAAAAAATAGTAATAAAACTGTAAGTTATGACCAATTTTCACCCTAAAGCAGAAGCTTAATAGACAGAGTACTCATCTGTTTCACCTCATGAACTGCAATAACTATTTAACATAAGAGAAATATTGCTTAATGGAGATATCATTAACAAAGAAATATCTTTTTTATATCTCATCAGACTTTCACTTCAAATTGTCAAAAAAGGGGTCATCAGCATGAAAAGCTACAATGTACTCTGCTGTCAGAATCAGTCCAAAAATCCATCTCTCTTCAAAGACCTGCCAACACAAAGTAATAATGATGAATTTCTATTAGCCTAGATGGATAAGAAAATATAGAGGCTTCTAAAATCCACAGACATACAGATATTCTGAAGATGTAACTTCTTGTTCAAGTAGGATAGACTTAGCATTAAAAGGTCATGAAATTTAAAATATACAAAGTAAAGAATGTTAAATATTAATACCATGGAATACAATTGTGTATCTTTCATAAATGGAAAAATGGAATCTACTACATTGATATTGCATTACATCACAATATTCTTCCTAAAACGAGCATATCTAAGACTACGAATACAAATTCTAACCAAGATAATTATTGACAAAATAGGGCTGAGAGATATAATGAAAAACTCCCAAAATTTAAGACTTGGGAAGTTTGATGGTGGTGATGACACCTTCTCATCTGGCACTATGGGATCAACTTGGCATGTTATCCTGAGCCCTGGGTGGTTCAGTGTTCATGCTCATACCTCCTGTGAGAGCACTAGCTTTGAATAACCAGAATGGATACTGTTGGTGGCTGTTCACTCTATTGTTCAATAGCTAATTTAGAATTGGTATTGAGGATTCCAAGAAGGTTATCCAAATAAAGGTCAACATTCCTGCCAAAGCTGCTTTATTGGGCTTGATTCTGGACTTCACGGGCATCACAATATCCATCGAGCCATACAATATTTTTATCAGTCATACATTTTCAGCAAGAAGTATGTGGCCTAATGTGCCCCACATGGTTTATTACAATGAGTGACAGTCAATAGTCTAGGTGTGGGAAGTGATAAATGCCTAATTAATAGGAAGAGTGATTCTGGATGCTTTTAAAAAAACAAAATAAAAAGGCCATCTGTACATCCCTGTAAAATTCCAATCACATTATGACTCCTGTGTCCATGGGGATACATTCCAAGACCACACCTGAAAATGTGGATAATAGAAAACACTATGTTTTATTCACACTTGGGCTGGAAGCCTACCACAGAATTGCATTTGAGGACCTATAGAGGCACACAAACACTTCAAGAGGAAATATTTTGCGGGGGATAGGTAAGTAAAACTGAGGATATCATACTGCTTCTATTTTAATTATTGGCTGAAACAAAACCACCAGCAACAGGGATGTAGCGCGCGCGCACGGGGGGGGGGGGGGTTTAAGGATTCAACTCCTCTCCCACCGAAAATGGTTTTACTCATGAATTTTAACTGGTAAACCAATGTATGAATAAGCCAGGGGTTCTCAAACTTTTTCAGCCGTGGAGCCCTTTTAGAAGCAAAGAAGAAATGTCATTATATTATATTGTATAGTATTATATACATAGTGTGTATGTGTGTATCAATCAATCAATCAGGCATGGGTTGGCTCAGTGGCAGATGGATGGAGAGTGTCTGTGTGAACTAATTCATACAGTGTCAGTGCAAAATAAAAAAAGAAAGAACAATACAATATTTAAATGGAAGAACAATTGTAACCAACATAAAACTTAGCAGCATTTCAGTGGAAGACCCCAGAAGTCCAACCCGCTTCTGCCATGCAAGAAAAATACAATCACAGCACCCCTTGAGCAGTGGGAGCGAAATAGGATTTTGGAAGCAAAGACAGACGAAGGGGGGGGGGGGGTGTCTAGGTGGCAAGGAAAAGAGTCTGGGCAGGGGGGTGGAGGGTGGGCGGAGAAGGGTCTATGCTCCGGGAGGATGCTGTTGCTGTTTCCAGCAGTTCAAAACTTTAATTTCCCTGCATTTCTCAGGAGGTGGGAAACAGCATGGTGCAGTGGAGCCCCCCACTATCAGTTTGAGAACCCCTGCTCTACACAAAGAATTTGAGAGTGAGAACTTGCAAACCAGCTTAGGACTAATCTACATTAATTAAATTATTAAACAACAAGAAAAAAAAATGCTCTGTTAAAAAAAAAAGGTCAGGCAAGAAAAACCCATTTTTAAATTTCCTAAAAAAGTTTACTCAGGTTTTCTGTTCAATCCTTACCCAAGAATTTTAGCACAGTCATCATAATATTTCATAGAGTTCTTCACAAAGCTAAACCCATTGACATCACAGACATAGGATTGTCCATTTGCACGTAACAGATCAAAGCCACAAACTGTTTGCTGTCAAGAGAAAAATAGATTCAAATATTTGCAAAGGCTCATGTTTTCATTTTCATCTATAATCTGCTATAGTAAAAACAAACACCTATGTCTCACTAGTAACAAGCAGGCAAATTACAGAACTCTAAAAGGACCTATGAATTTCATATCCCTCCAAATGTATATTCTTGATCCTATACTTTTAAAGCACCAGCACATATTCATAAAACAATTTACAATACTAAAAGGCCTAACTGCATATTTCAATCTGAAGCAGCTGAATTAGTAAAGAGATAAGACATTGCTTTCCATTTTGTGCAATACAGCCTTTCCTTATATTCTTTTTTTCTCAATGGACTTTCTCTTCGAATCAGAGGCGGAGGCAGGCAGTTTTATTAAAACTCAAATGTCAGGGATATCTACTACTTTAAAAAAGAGCAAGTTTATTTATCCCTTATAAAAGAAAAAAAAATCAGAGAATAAACATCCAGTTTTACCTGTGCACTAAGTTTACACATTACCTTGAAAGCGAGGCATACTTTCCAGGCTATCAGTTTCTCTCTTGCATTAAGAATGACTGGATATCTGACTTCTTTTCCTTCACTGTCCCTCTCAACTTTTCCATCAAGAGCAGGAGACTTACGAGCTTCTGCATGTGCATAGTCTGGTCCTACGGTGTAGACCTTTATTTGAAAAAAAAGGATAGAGAATAAAGATTTTTTTCCCTCAAAATGAATGACAAGTTTCATTTCATAGAATGCTCCAGCTTCAAGGCCACTGAATTTGTGTTCATTTACTTTCACACAACAGGGAGATTAGAGAAAAGGTCAAAAGGATGAAATGGTTCAAAACTATACTTCATTTATATTGCAACTGATAATATAAAGTTGCTTAGAGTTTCATTTGACCTCTGCAGCTGCTACAAATTTATTAAGTAGGGCTCATACTCAGTTGGCTTACAAAGTGGATTTCCAAAGAATATGCAATCAGCAATATGCATGCTCAAATCAGTACCTTCCCTATCCATATTCTCTGATATAGCTTGGGGCGAGTTCTCCAAAAAAAAGAGCTCTATGGTTAAAAAATGAAGTCTCCAATACATTTGGAGAACTTTAAATTAGTTCATGGGATAAAAAACATGTATAGCATGAACTACAAAATACATGCTTAATTTGTTTGGAGTGCATGCTTATACTGTTAATCAAATCCTCAGTTTTAAAGGCACCAGCGTAGCTTCTTAGCAAAAAGTGGAAATTTCCTGTGTAGAAGCCTTGTATGTTTTACCAGTTGAAAGATAGACACAGATAAACAATTACATCAGCAGCTGAGACAGGGATCCATCTTATAAGCTGGACATTTTTGTCCCACACTTCACAAAACAAACACAAGCTATTTGGCAATGGGATTGGAAATCGTCAGGAGAAAGTTCAATCACACACAAAAAACAGTTTTGGAACAACTGCTTACAGATTGCACAGATCAATCCAAAACACTCCAAATACATGTATGGTGTTAAATATGATTTTATCCACTCTTCAAATTTATACATGTAAACTTAATTTTAAAACAGTGGAGTACTACATCTGGTCATATTTGGAGCTGGTGAAATCAACAGGACTTAATAGATTAACTAATGTCAAAATGATCATAGTTAATCTATTCTTGGGCCAAGTAGGAAGGCAAAAACATTTTATCTGGCAGACTTTCCCAAAATTAAAGTTTTAGGACTAGAATGTTAGAGTAAGTTCTTTTTAGGAAAAGAGCATCTGACTGCATGCTCAGAAAACAGACAATTTCATCTGCATTTTTTAGAACAGAACTGAGAGCAAATAATTTTTAAAAGAAAAACAAAAAAAGCTATATTGTCCAAGGAAATTTATTTTCCCTGGAAAAGACAAAAGATGGCATTTCAACTATTTCAAATGTAATAATTGAAATGCTTCATGCAGAGATAAGTTTCACATGTAAAGCTGCTGAACTTCTTACCCACTTGATTGTTTTAAATATAAACCATAATATCCAGTTGCCATACCTTCACATCAGTGCCATCTGTAGGCATGAATTCCTCATAAATGTATGAACCCGTTTTCCTCACATTGCTTTCAGGAGAATAAACACTGCTTCTGCTGCCAATCTGAAACAAATTCCCCATCAATATTGTTTTGTACCAAGACATCTCAGTTATTCAAATAAAACACATAAACTTAGAAAGGTGTGAGAATACTGTCTCTCACATCATCATCATAAAAAAGAGATTCAGTGTCTCACAATAAAACCAAAACAATATAATTGAAAACCTAAAAACATACAAACATTAAAAAAGAATTAAATATTAACAGTATTAAAACAAACAGTTAACACCCTTGAAACCAATTAAAAACCTATTCATAACTAAAACCGCAGCACCCTTGACTTGATCTTAAAATCTTACTTCTTTAAAAGCCTGCCTGAATAAAAAGATTTTAGCCTGCCGTCAGAAGGACAGCAGGGAATGGTCATTTTTTCCCCCTGGGCAGGGAGTTCCAGAGTTAAGGGGCAGCCACCGAGAGAGAAGGTTGGCCGTTCCAACCAACTGAGCTTGAAATAGAGATGGGACCTAGAGAAGGGCCTCTCCTGAGGATCTCAGGGTCTGGGCAGGTTCATACAAGAAGCACTCTGCCAAATAGCCTAGACCTGAGCCATATAGAGCTTTAAAGATCATAACCAGAACTCTGAATTGTTCCAAGAAACAAACTGGTAGCCAGTGGAGCTGCTGCAACAGAGGGGTTGAATGCTCCTTCTAGCCAGCCCCAGTTAGCAACCTGGCCGCAGCTCTTTGGACCAGGTGAAGTTGCCAAACACTCTTCATGTGGCAGATCCATGTAGTGTGGGTTACAGTAATCCAAACAGGATATAACTAAGGCATGTATCACCATGGCCAGATCCAGCATCCCAAAGAACTGTTGCAGTTAGCGAACAAGTTTTAATGTGCCAAGGCCCTCCGGGCCAACGCAGATACCTGGGCCTCCAGGTTTAACACTGAACCCAGAAGGACTGCCGACCTGTGCCTTTATTTGGAGTGTAACCCCATCCAGCACAGGTTGAATCCCTATTCCCTGACCAGGAGCACATTGTCTTTTCTGGATCAAGTTTCAATTTATCTGTCCTCATCCAGTCCATTACTAATGACAAAATACTGGTTTAGGGTCAGTATAGCTTCGTTGGCTTTAGGTGGAAAGGAGTAATAGATCTGGGTGTCACTTGCACATAGAAAACTTCAGATGATCTCTTCCAGCAGTTTCATGCATATATGAAACCACATGGGGACAAAACGGAACCCTGAGGAACCCCACAGGTCAAAGGCCAGGGGTTCGAACAGGAGTCCCCCAGCACCACCTTCGGAGACTGTTCCTCCAGGAAGGAATTGAGCCACTAAAGAACAGTGCCTCATACCAGAAAGGTTACTTAGAAGGATACCATGGTAGATGATATGAAAAGACACCAAGAGGTCCAGGAGAACAAACAGGGACACACTCCCCCATCCAGTTCTCTGCACAGGTCATCTACCAAGGCAACCAAAGCTCTCTCTGTTCCATAACCAGACTTGAAACTAGATTGAAATGAATCTAGAAAACATTTGTGTTTTTAATATAATTGTTTATTTAAATTTAGATTTTTATTTTTTTTTAAAAAGTCTTAGCTGCATTTGGTCAATTTTGTTGTAAGCCCCACTGTGGCCTTTATTGGGAAAAAGGTGGGATAGAAATGTTTAAAAGAAGCAAATAACTGAGCAATTAAACTGACTCTTAAGCAGGGGATCTAAAGTGGAACTACTCACACTAGAATTAATTACACTAGTTAGACAAAATGTGATCTTGCTCCAAGTATGCATCATGAAATAAAAAATTGAATAACGTGTTATTGAAACACTAATTCAAGCTGGCACTGCTGAAATACTGATGTTTTATGTATTTTAGCTCTCTTTACTTGTTATATTGCAAACTACTTTGAACAATTTATTTTCTGGAAAGGTGTAATAAAACAAAAATCTAATATAATGTAAACTTTAAATCACTTCCTTACTTTGGCAGAATTTGTTGGTCCCTTTCTCAAATTATTCACTGACCAAACATGTATAATCCCTACTGCAATTTTTTATCTATGTTCATTTCATACTATCCTTTTCTATCTATTACATTATGGAAAGGCTCCTTCTTTGGAGGCTTTTAAGCAGAGGCTGGATGGCCGTCTGTCGGGGTGCTTTGAATGCGATTTCCTGCTTCTTGGCAGGGGGTTGGACTGGATGGCCCATGAGGTCTCTTCCAACTCTACTATTCTATGATTCTATGAATAACTGCAAATTTCCAGTTATTGCAATATACAATATAATCACTGGAATAGAACAAAATAGCACTATTTCACTTAAGGTTTTCTCCTTTTTACATTCCAGTGCTAAAAATAAAAAATGATTTTGAAAAAAACGTGAACAAACAGATTAATTACTATTCAATTCAGTTCCATCACCTTCCGAAACAGTCTCTGACTTCCTCCACCAGCAGATGTTGGATAATAAATATATACATTGTGGTCTTCAGCACTAACAGGCTTTTCTACAAATGGCTTTTGGAAAACTTCTCCATTCACTTCTACATGATCTTCTCCTTCAATCAAATTGCATTCTGGAAAATGAATATGAAAAGCTTGTTGAGTCACAAGTAAGAATAAAGGACGGGGATGAGCAACAACCAGACATAACAACTTATTTCCAAATTCTAAGTGGACACTTTAAGAAATGCATGACTTGTCATGTTAAGCAAACATGAACAAATAATCACCATTAAAACCTAATAAGACAAAATGGAGAATTTTACACAGTTCTTGCCAGAATATGCATATATAACACAGTTCCGTGAATTCTATCTTCCATACATCCTTTCCTTTAGGGAAATTATTCTGAATAGATACTCACATAAGCAGCTTGCATACAATTATGATTTTTGTCCAGTTCCCCCAATTGTATGTTTCCACATACATGACCAGAAAAGAAAAGGAAAAAATCGGATAAAACTGGAGTGAACAGAAACTGCTACATTTTGTTGCACAGACCCATTTGTTCGGACTTAATCTCTCACCCAAGTTTTTTTTTTACTTCCTTTAATATGTTTTCAAGTGAACAACTTTTATCTGAAACAATTAACAACCTGCCTGTTTATAAATTTCAGGAATATGAAGTGTAAAACTATGGCAGATTGTGCAATCTTACTTACATATATTTAGGTCTAGCTTTGAACATGTTTAATGGTACTGGTATCTATTAAGAATGTTTAGTATTACAGTTGACAAGGGTATCTACAAGAAAAGTAATTGACTGTATGACAAAACACTTCCTTTGTTGTATCATAGATGCATACCATCATGGAAGCAAAGGCACTATTGAAAACAACAGCTCAAATCTGTTGATAATTCTTTCTAAAAATTAAATTACCTTGGGGATTATTTGGATCACGGTTTAGTACTGCATAACGGGGAAGTAAAATACCTTCAGCTTCAAGAATACTATAAACTTCTCTCCTAAAAAAGACACAAAATGATTCTGAACATTAAAATAATATGCATGGAAATGATTGCTATGTGAAGTCAAAGAACTGGCAAATAAAATGTTTCCATTGTTGTACGGACTATACAGAGGGATGCACTATTGCCAAAACCAATTAATCATTACAAGTGCAAACAGCAATATAACAAAGTGTTCTAAAGAAATTATTCCTGCACAAGATTCAAAATGGATATTTATTTTCAACCATAATATTTCACTCCCTCCAAACACAGATTTCCATCTTCCTGCTCTCCATTATTCTGTGATTATCTCATATACTTAGTCCTCCTTTATTTATTTCTTGAGTTTGTTTCAGCTTGGATATTTTATATACTTCAGCAAAACTCAGGATCTCTGAAATAATTTCTATCCCCCCTCCCACATACACACATTTTATTACTCAATGGCCCTGTTCATGCAATGACTCTGTTGTAACTCACCACCTGATTTCAGAATAGGACTTGATAATATTGATGTTTGTTTGCTTGCTTGACATAACCTTTTTTTAAAAAAAATGCTCAAAAGTGCTTTGTATTCCATGTAAAAGTGGACAGTTTTATTTTCATATTTCAAAATGGCTCTGGGATTGAGATGAGTAAATGCCTACAGGTATCTACTGGGTTCATGGTTGAGACAGAATTAAAACTTCTTACAATGCAATCCCATGCATGTCTACTCAGAATTAATCCTGGTTTATATTCAAGCAAATGCATTTACGATTACAGTCTTAATAATTTCTAATATTGGGGAAGATTTAAAACTCAGTAAATTTCAGATAATTTATCATAACATAGTTGGACATCACTAGAATGGGATTACATATTTAAGTGGATTCTTGACATGACAGTGGATTCTCCATAGCTGTGGACTTTGGATCTATGGGTTCAATCAAGTGTGGATTCAAAATACACAACACAATACACAATCAAGTGATGAAAGAATGAAATGTGAGGATGAAGAGAGATTTTAGGATCTGTGAAATGGTGGGAGATGTGATTCCTGCTGAGCACTATGTGTGGAATCCTGTAATTTCACAGATCCACTATCTCTTTAAAATATGCAAAGTTTACCCTCGGGTATATTCTCTTACATTCTAATGCTTTCATGATGATAATTTATGTGGTACCACATTACTGGAATGGAAACTAAATTGATCTGTTATGTGACATATTTGAAATTTGATTTAGTTAACACCTATCATTTCATTAAGCTGAATGTATTTCTTTTCATACACATTTCCTTCATGTCGATATTATCTAATATGAATAATAATGCTTTGAAAGCAATTTTCTTGCTTCTTGGCAGGGGGCTGGACTGGGTGGACTGAGGTGGAGGTCTCTTCCAACTCTGTGATTCTATGATTCTATATTGATATTGCCATGTTATAATTTCGTACTAGTTTTCTTTTCTGCATGTTTACTGTGATTAATATTGTGATATACATGATCAAGTAAATTAAAAAACCAATTAGCTAAAAATCAATCACATGATGTAACAACTTGTTAGCATCCAAGAATCACAACCATAGTTTTAAATGAGGTGATGGTATTCCCTGAAAGCCTCACTATAACTAGAATTCCAATGTGGCACTTATGTGTGCCAATGCACTTATTAGGCCATGTTGAAATGTTCACCAATAAATTATCCCCCATGCATGTCAATTGAGAGACATCTTTACTGGAATGATTGCATATACAAGAGTGGCGGGGGGTGTCATGCCCCCAAACAACAATAAAAAATCTACTGAAGGAAAGGAAAAAGCAGTCCCATTGCTGAAGGGTTTTTGGCAATCAGTAGGCTTCCTCTCACCATAGGGCCCAGTTGACGGGGCTGCCCATTCAATTTCTATATTCATTTGGATCAGGAAAAATGATAGCTGAAAGGGTTAAAAGGGGGACCCTACAACTCAACAAAAACCTTTGCTTGAAACAACAGAATTCCAGGGACGAAGATTTTTCAATAGCCTCTTGCTGGGCTTCAACAAACAAAAGCTGTCTTCATTTAAATATGGCTCTTTCTCACTTTTGCCAATCATGTGTGAGAAACTAAGTGAGTAAAGACAGAGAAAAAAAGCAAAAGAGAGAAAGAGGGGATTTGGGCATTACCCACACTCTATGACTGCCTACACAGAATCCATTTTTGATTGCATTCACAGCACTTTTTAGGAATGCCATTGGTCCGAAAGAATTGGAAACCCTGATGTGTCATGATCAATATACTGCCACAGTATCTTTTGTACAAAAGTTTGCTGAAATAAAAGTGCAGTTACTTCTTCTATGATTCACAGTAAGATACTTGCCTGTCTTGTATGTGATACTGCATATTCAAGTCATTAATAAGAAATGGTCTCCTGAGTTTTGAATATGCTACTGCTTTGTCCAGTGGAAACCCTAAATAGAACATATTAAGGAATATTAACCCACCAAAAGCTACATTTAAGTGATTTTAAATGACTAGGCTAGAAGAGGAATAATAAATTATCGTAACTGAGCTACATGGATAAAGAGCTGTACATTACTTTTAAATACCATATTCTGCAAACAGAACCTGGGTTTTAAGCAAAATATGTTAAGCACGATCCACTTTACTTTTTAAGGTCTTCTTTCAAGCTTTATACTTCATTGTAAGAAAATCAAAACTTATGTTCTATGTATCAACACTATACCCAGGAGAATAGCTAGTTTCCAATGTCCTTGTTTAACTACTGTATTACAGTACAATTTAAGTACAGGAAATTTCATATTTTGCCAGAGGAGATGATGACAATCCTTATATTTATTCATGTGTCATACTGGGATGGCAAAGTGGCTAACAACTTTATAAAACAAACATATATAAGTTAAAAATTTAAAGAGAATTGAATTAAATATAAATGTCTCCTAACTAAGATGAAAAATATATTGCACACTACACCAACTCTAAACACATATACTTGGAAATAAGCCTCACTTGAAGTAGGATTTACTTCTAAATATACATGGTTATATCATAACAGGATAGGTTCTAGGGTAGAGAAACAGGCCTGAAGGAAAGAGAAACATACCCTTTCCATGCAAATTAGAATCGTGTTTGTACTTTCTTGTACACTCTAGATTGGAACAGGGAAACACAAGGCGGAAAAACATCTAACTTTCCTTCCCCACTCTATTTCTTGCTATGTTTTTTCTACTGGAAATCATTTTATACTATCTTGTTACATAGTTGTATTTAATATGTATTTTGTTCCAGACAAGAATACTGTAAGCATGATAACTTATTAATACATTTCATAGAAATAAATTGACTTTGCTTCCAAAGGCATGTTTAGATGTCTAACTGGTTTACTTTTTATTTTTAAAAATGCTACCAGAAAGCATTGGTAATTTCCATTATAATAAACTACTGGATAATTGCACTCATATTGTTGACTAAAAACTGCTGACTAATATTCAACTCACATTTATTTGCAGGCAAAAAATAATACATAAGACTAACATTTTAATATATGGCAATCGGAATACTCTGACATTTTAAAACTAGAGCAATCACCTTTAGAATGAAAAGAAATGAGACAGTCACATAAAGGCCAGTTTTCAACAGGTTCATTCAAAATGACATCCTCTTCAAATATTACTACTGTGATATACTTAAACATGGAAAGCCGTTCAAGGATTTCATTCATTGGTTTTGATTTGGATTTCTTCGCCATAGAACATATTCCAACCACAATCTGTCTTTCTGGTGGCTAATAATAACAAGAACAATAATTATTATAATAGCAACAATAAGTAGCAACACTTAACAAGGTCTAATGATCATACAATAAATGCTTGGATATTTTCCTTTTCCCCTGCATATTAAGCAAGCAATGCTCATGTCCTAGGAAAATTTTATACAGCATGACCATTTCATACCTTTTCCCAGTATTACAGGATAGAAAACAAAACCTAAAATAAAGGCTTAATTTCTATTTAAAAAAGAAGCTAACATACAATACATAGAAAAATCAACAAGCTTTGATACTCAATGTGAAGAATAAGAACCTAGGTACAAAACTGCCAATACAGGAAACTGTAAGAGTAAAGAGAATGACTTAATTTTAACAGAAATTTAGAAATGCTATGTTCTATTCTGATCTTCCTACAAACATAGCCCATGTAAAATTAAATTCATCACTTCTAAATTAAAATTATATATTGGCATGGAATCATTTACAAAAATTTAATGTCAGGACCTACCAGAGACTGCTTTGCAGCCTCCATTAATTTTAATAGCACTTGTAAAGAGTACTCATGGAAAGAGGCAGCCAAAAGCTGCTGGACTGGGGGTCCTAGATAGTTAATGTCTATACAGTACTTTAAGGAGACAAATGAAACTATTAACTGATATGTAAACAGCTAGATATTCTGGATTTTTTAAGGAGAAAATAAACTCTCTTCACTTTATATACTGAGAATGATTTGAGTCAACAACACTGAAATTAGAATTTTACATTGTTCTAGTTTCACTTTTGTATAGTATGAACTTTTATCTGTATCTGCTTTGAAGTTTGTAATCTGCCTAGAGGTGTGGAAAAGACAGCATATAAATAAAAATATTTTTACTAATTCTAATACAAATACTTCTTGTTATAGCAATCTAGTAGTTTCCATTATTATAAGCTACTGGAGGTTTTTCAAAAAATCTCCAGAGTTTATAAATAATAAGCATCTTAAAACATATTTAACAGAGGTTCAAACTGTGGTACTTTAAAAAAGAGCACAAAGTACGTACAGAATCATACTCCTCGTCTTCATCTTCATGATCATAGAAGGCATTAAACTCTGCTGTTCTTGCTCGGTCCAAAAGCTCATCACCATCTTCACCACCCACAAAAAACCTTGGGAGTTCATTCTCCGTCTCATTAACAGACATGATTATAAATCCTAATGTGATCTATGTATTAACTGTATTCACTCTGAGAAGTGAGACACTGTACATAATTCCCAGCGGCTAGGGTAATAAAAATCCTTGCAGCTTGGCACTGCTTACACACTTGCTTGTTGTTCTGATAGTCAGCTGCCAAATGCAGTTTAATTGGTATCATCTGTCCATTGTTCTGTTGTTACATTTGTAAAAAGCAATCCTTCAGGTTACAGTTTCCCTGAGATTCCATGAGAATTATCTACGCTAAAAAGGGAATGTGAAAAGGTTAAGACGTTCAGTATATACTAATGTATTTCATAATTGAAATATACAGTATTTCAATTAATCTGCCTAAAAGTACTTTTCTTATTACAAAACTGAACTACTCCATACAATACCAAATTAAAACATTAAAACTAATATTAAAAGATGAACATATATGCAAATGAAGAATAATTAACAGGTGAATCTCAACCACATATGAATCTTGAGAAATATCAGACTAATCATTTGGTAACAGTAGGCAAAGGGGAAAAGAAATGCAACAAGTCAGCACCATTTCAAACATGGCCATATGTGGTAATAACAGTTTATTAGTAGAAAAATGATTTGTAAGCTTGATCCTTGGTATTCTAGATAGACCACCCACTTCCAAAAACTAGTAAAAAATTATCTAATTATGAAGATAAAGATAAAAGGTTGGCCAATAATATCATGTAACATGTATATATGCAGAAGCATCAAGACTGGATCTATGATCATGATATTAGTATTCTCCATAGTACTGTAGCCATACTTTCCAATGCAATCCCTTGGACTGTCATGATGCAACTAATGAACAAGTTGTACCTTCAAAATTCTATTTAGGAAATGTGATTTCAATAAACTATTACAATGCATAGCAAACAGAAAGTACATGCTACTGACCTACCAAAGTGTTACAGGTATATAAAAACCAAGGCAATAAAAATAGATTTAAAGAACTTTAGAAAAGAGCACGTGCTAAATGTCTTGAAAATAGCTGTAAACACAATAAAGTGAACTTTTACAAAGGAGCGTGAGAGAAAAGGGTTTATCCTTCAAAGGTTTTCACATGTCTGTCTATATAATGACTACACAAATTAAGAATGCAGTAAAATTCCAGGCATGAACACACTGAGCAGTACAGAACTGGCTCTGACAACACATTGGCTGGATTGTTTATAGACAAATGAAAGTACAGTTGTTTCTAGGGGATAGCATCAATGAATTACCTCATACTCATCTTTACTTGATTTTTTAAAGATACAGCTTACAATTGTACGTTTTCCAGGAGTCATCTCTGGGCACACATAAATGGATTACTGCATCACCACAGTGCGTTATTTGGAAACTTCTAGAGCTATGACATAAACCTTTGGATGGATATACTCAAAGTCCAGCATACTCCACACATGTCTATGCAGCACACTTCCTGCTAAATCTTCAGTTCTATGTACACCAAAGCAGAAGCATTCAAAGAATTAAAGGAAGACAGGACATGAAGAGAGAAGGGTGGGCAGGGTTGTGCGAGATCACAGATGCCTATTCAAAGAAGTCCCTTTTCATGGTCTCTGTGATTCACAGAAATGGAGAGCTAGCACACTATTAACCACAGGAGGAGTCTCACTTATGAATACAAGACAAATCTCTCAAAGATGTCATGCAAGACTGAAATATAGTACAACTCTCGCAAACATAGTGCACTGTGTACATATCTTATAGCGGGAGATGAAGGTCAAAGGCTGCGACCACCTAGCCACTCTGCCCACTTAATTTAAGAACATGTCTTTCAAAAATGCAGCCGACATAGCCGTACATATTGCTGTTTTCTGGAGTTAGAAGTTTGTTGTATTTTGATATGTGGCCAACATGGCTACACCTGAATGTTTATCAGAATTGTTAGGGGGGGAAACTAGCACTGGATGGAATGGCAATGGAAGTCCATAATATCTGGAGAGCCACTTGCTTCTCACCCAGTCCTTCATGTCTGTTACTCTTAACAGGTTTGCTGTTATCATTTTCGCAAAGCTGCCATGAAGCTATACACGGTTATGGCTAACCTAGCATCTTATCTAGGAAAAATCCTAAGACTTTTTTCACTTGCTCTCTGAAATTCCTGCCCTTTAGTACTGTATTTTATTAGCTCAATTCAACACTATTTTAAGAGAATGAAGTTGCTGATTCGGTAGACCATCATGACCTTTGTTACTCATAATGTGCACCTTGCTTATCTACTATTGCAACCTCATTGTTTTTTAATTTGATGTTTTAATTCTGTGTTGTGTTTTTTGCCTATTGTATATATTTTATTATTGGTTTTTGTTGTTGTCCTTTGATGTTTCATATATTATCATTGCTTGTATTTTGATTTTGCTGTAAGCCGCCCCGAGTCCCCTTCGGGGGAGATGGAGGCGGGATATAAATAAACTTCTACCTCCTCCTCCTCCTCTTCTTCTTCTTTCTTCTTCTTCTTCTTCTTATTATTATTATGACCTAAAAGACTAGCTTCCTTTCTAGAATGCAAGGGCTTTAGCACCAGAAGCGACTTGTATGTCTTCAAGTTGCCTCTGATACCATTTTTTTAAAAGCACCAAATGCTGCTGATGTATCAGCATAGGGAATATGAGAAAATAAGTTGTATACAACAGTATCAGACTGCTGGTCAAGAGGTGGACATTTAAATCAGTTTAGCTGTTCGGCATTCTCAGATCTCTTACTCTGGAGCTAAGCAACTGTTGGACTGAGATGAAACATAAAGATGCTAACCGAAAACAGGCCTTCCTTTAGTAAAGTTCAAATACTGTCCATTTCCTGCTGATTTTCAGGGTGGCACTGCATTTTCAGTATCAGAATATTCTACACTGTCTACACAAACTAAATACTATGTGGCATGGAAAAGCACCTACTGCTCTGGTCAACAAATTCAAAGTTCAATCACAGCAGGCCAGGCAGAATATTAATGGCAAAGGAAATAAAACATGTGGATAGAGATGTTCTTTAACAAAATCTAATTCATTTTGATGTTTTAAATTCAACTATCCACATAATTAACAAGCAAATACATGTGTACTTCACTATATCTATTAAGCTCTTGATTGCTTAAGAGTACAATGCTTTTTTCTACTACCTTTTAAGTCCAACTGTTGTCATGGAGCTCTACACAATCGCAGAGACCTAATTTAGCAGCATAAAGGATGAGGTCAATATAGCCCCAAGGACAATATTTATTAGGTCACTGTTAGTGCTTAAAAAGCAAAGGGAAACATTAAAAATTGAGATTATTTTATATATATATATATGCGCTATAATCCCAATTTTTAATATATATAATATATATATATACACACACAGAGAGAGAGCATTGACTTCTATAGCACAAAATCATTCAATATATTTGCGTCCTGAAGATTACATGAATTTTTTCACATATTCCATGTCAACAGACATTGCCATTAGTTTTGCCCATTTATGCCAATTATTTACTCACAATTTTAAAGTATAATTGGAAATGTGAAACCTCAGTTACTGTATTGTATTTACACAAGAGCTAAAGTAGTTGAACAGCTGCACAATCATATACTTGTTCTTGTGTGCCTTCATCATTTCCATCATTTTCTTGACAAGATTTGTTCAAACGGGATTTGCATTTGTATTCCTCTGGGGCTGAGATTGCGTAACTTGCCCAAGGTCATCCAGTAGGTTTCCACAGCCAATCAGGAATTCAAATCATGGTTTCCAGAGTCATCGTCTAAACCAGGGGTTCTCAAACTTTTTCAGCTGTGGAACCCTTTTTGAAGCAAAAAAATTCTCGTGGAGCCCCAAGAAATGTTTATATATTATAGTATAGTAAGGTAAAGGTTTTCCCCTGACGTTAAGTCCAGTCGTGACCGACTCCGGGGGTTGGTGCTCATCTCCATTTCTAAGCCGAAGAGCTGGCGTTGTCCGTAGACACCCCCAAGGTCATGTGGCCGGCATGACTGCATGTAATGTAATGCAATGTGCCATTTTACTATGGAGTAAACAACAAAACTACTGAACCAAATCACACCATATTTGGCCACAAAAGACATAGTCATCCAGTCTATGTCTTTCAAACAAAAAAACCTAGAAAAATAAATCCAAATTAGAGGAAGAACCGTTTTTCCTCTTGCTGCCAGTTAGAAGGGTAGGCTCCGCCCATTTTGTCTCCTAGCAACCCACTCATCCAGAATGGCGCTCAGGGCCTCTTCACTCAAGCCTCTTCCACATTGCCTATAAATTACAGATTATCTGATTTGAACTGAATTATATGGCAATGTAGACTCAAGGCCCTTCACACTTTTATAACCCAGAATGCCAAGGCAGGATAATACACAGTATCTGCCTTGAACTGGATTATCTTGAGTCCACACTGCCATATAATCCAGTTCAGTGTGAATTTTATACAGCTGTGTAGAAGGGGCCTCATATAATCCAGTTCTAAGAAGATAATATGAGATTATAAATATAATATATAATAATTGCTGTGGTATAATAAAACAGAACAATAGAATCTCTAAAATCAGGACAGTAAATAAAGAGCAACACTCTGGAAATGGGGGAATTCCAAAAAGGAAACAACCAGGGCTAGCTAACACCTCCCAACAAAGGATTTGCCCAGGCAGGAAGCAGCCAGGCTTTGAAGCTGCAAGGCCATTAAATGCTAATCAAGATGACTAATTACAGCATTCCTACTTGCCGCACCAAAACTATACATTGCTATTCAACCTGCCCAACTAAGAATTCCACAAGGTAGAAAGCAGCCAGGCTTTGAAGCCACAAGCTACCCCATCCCATTCAACCTGGCCAACGAAGGTTGCCCCTATGTAGAAAGCAGCCAGGCTTTGAAGCAGCGAGACTATTCAGTGCAATTCTAGCAGCCCAAAAAATTATTTCCCTAGAATGCAAGTACCCAGCCCTCCAAGCAGCAAGCCTATGCCATTGTATTCCAGCTCACCAAACAAGGATTTGCATAAGAAGAAAACGGCCAGGCTTTAAGGCTGCAAGGCTATTCACTGCTATTCCACCTGGCCAACAAATGATTCCCATAAGCCACAGCAACGCGTGGCTGGACACAGCTAGTCATTTTATATATAATGTATTTATTTATTTATTACATCATTTCTACCCCGCCCTTCTCACACATCAGGGGACTCAGGGCGGCTTACAATATAAGCATATGCATAAAAAAACAGTTTACATCACATTTAAAACCATTAAATTAAAATTTACATTAAAATTAGGAACTTGCATTTAAAACATACATAATAATAAATATAAATATACATTAATGGCACTTATTGTGTCCACGTGGGGTCTGTCACTGAGTCATATGTTTATTGTCTTTCATTTCAACAGCTACTCTTGCTCGAATGCCTGGTCGCAGAACCATGTTTTCGTTCTTTTCCGGAAGGATAGGAGGGAGGGGGCCTGTTTAATTTCATTTGGTAGGGCATTCCATAGATGGGGGGTCACTACTGAAAAGGCCCTGTCCCTCGTCCCCGCCAGCCGCGCCTGTCTCCCCGGAAGATCTGAGATTCCGTGATGGGACATGTCGGGAGATACGTTCGGACAAGTAAGCTGGGCCGGAACCTTTTAGCGCTTTATAGGCTAAAGCCAGCACTTTGAATTGTGCTCGGTAGCTAATCGGCAGCCAGTGGAGCTGACATAACAGAGGAGTAGTACGCTCCCTGTACGTTGCTCCAGTTAGCAATCTGGCTGCTTCCCGTTGGACTAATTGAAGCTTCTGAACAGTCTTCAAAGGCAGCCCCACATAGTGTGTGTTACAGCAATCTAATCGGATGTAACAAGAGCATGGACCATCATGGCAAAGTCCGGCTTCCCAAGGTACAGTCACATTTGGTGCACAAATCTTAATTGTGCAAAGGCTCCCCTAGCCACCACTGAAACCTGGGGTTCCAGGTTCAATGATAACTCTAGGATCACCCCCAAACTGCACACCTGCGCCTTCAGGGGGAGTGTGATCCCATCCAGCACAGGCTGTAGCCCTATACCCTGTTCGGCCTTCCAACTGACCAGGAGGACTTCTGTCTTGTCTGGATTCAATTTCAATTTGTTCGCCCTCATCCAGTCCGACAGAGTGTCCAAGCACCGGTTCAGGACCTGGACAGCCTCCTTAGTGACAAGTGGAAAGGAGTGACAGAGCTGGACATCATCTGCGTACAGATGACACCGGACCCCGAAACTCCTGATGATCTCACCCAGTAGCTTCATGTAGATGTTAAACAACAAGGGGGACAATACAGACCCCTGCGGGACCCCGCAAAACAATGGTTGCGGGTTCGAGCAGGTTTCCCCCAGTGACACCATCTGGGACTGACCCTCCAGGAATAAGTGGAGCCACTGTAAAACAGTACCTCCCAACCTCATCGCTGCGAGGTGTCCCAGAAGGACACTGTGGTCAACGGTATCAAAGGCCGCTGTGAGGTCCAGCAGAACCAGCAGGGACACACTCCCCCTGTCCAGTTCCTGGCGTAGATCATCCACTAAGGCGACCAAAGCTGTCTCGGTACCATGCCCTGGCCTAAAGCCAGACTGTGCAGGGTCTAGAAAATCAGTATCCTCCAAGAATCTCTGGAGTTGCGAAGCAACCACACATTCCATGATCTTGCCCAAATAGGGGATATTCGAAATAGGCTGAAAGTTTCTGAATTGAGTGGGGTCCAGTAATGGCTTTTTCAACAGCGGTTTGATCACAGCGGTCTTTAGGCTCACTGGAATCTTGCCATCACGAAGGGAGGCATTCACCACCACCTTCACCCACTCGGCCAAACCCCCTCTGGCTTCTCTCACCAGCCAGGATGGGCAGGGGTCTAGGATGCATGTGGTTGGTCTCACTTCTCCAAGGTTCTTGTCCACATCTTCGAGCTCAACCAATTGAAAAGAATCCATCAAAACTGGACAAGCAGGTATTCTTGCTACATCCTCAGAGACTGCCGTTAATATGGCGTCAAAGTTAGAGCGGATCAAAGCAACTTTGTCCGCAAAGAACCGAGCAAATGCTTCACAGCGGGCTGCCAAGTTGTCAGGGATCCCGTCTGGAGAGACGGGATATAACAAACCTCTGACAACTCGAAACAGCTCTGCCGGACGGTTCTTTGCGGACGCAATATTAGCTGCAAGGAAAACGTTCTTTGCAGCATCTATTGCCACGGCATATGCCCTAAGATAGGAACACAGCCGTGTTGGGTTTGGCTCGCTCGGCTCTGAACGCCACATGCACTTTGGTTCCCTCTTCTTTCGCTTCATCACTGCCAGCTCCTCAGTAAACCAATGAGCTGGTTTAGCTCGGTTACCTGAGAGGGGATGTTCTGGAGCAATCGTGTCTATTGCCCTAGTCACCTCCGTGTTCCAGAGAGAGTCCAGAGCATCGACAGGATCACCTACCGAGGAGGTGGGAAACTCCCCAAGAGCCATCAGGAATCCTTATGGATCCATAAGCCTCCTGGGGCAGACCATTTTAGTAGGTCCTCCACCCCTGCAGAGGTTAGGGGGTTCAGTGAGACTAAACCTGAGCAGGTGGTGATTGGTCCATGACAACGGAGCGATAGACAGCTCGCCTACACTGCCACCTTCCTCCCATCCTTGGCAGAAGACCAGGTCCAATGTGTGTCCAGCTCTGTGGGTGGGGCCTGTTACTAGTTGGGACAGCCCCATGGTTGCCATGGAAGCCATGAAGTCCTGAGCTGCACCTAAAAGGTTGGCCTCAACATGGACATTGAAGTCCCCCAGCACTATCAGCTGCCGAGACTCCAATGACAGGCCCAAGACCACCCCGGCTAGCTCAGGTAGGGAGACTGTAGTGCAGTGGGGTGGACGGTACACTAACAGAATCCCTAATCTGTCGCTGTCTCCTATCCTCAGGTGGACACATAAACATGATAGACTGCAGGATGGGGCACCTGGTCAGGGGGATGGAATTCTTATATATCACTGCAACCCCACCTCTAGATCTCAGTTGGTGCTGTACGGAGTATCCTGGCAGGCAGAGCTGGGTAAGATTAACCCCTCCCAGCTCGTCCAGCCAGGTCTCCGTAATACACGCCAGGTCTGCATGCTGCTACGGGATTAAATCCTGGATGAACGCTGTCTTCCCATTTACAGACCTGGCACTGAACAGCACCACCTTTAATCTGGAGGGACCGCCATCCTGGTTACCCAGTTTTACTGTCAGGAGACCGTTTTAGAGGTACTAATGTTCTTCCAAAAACCCTAGGTCAGATTAAATTAGGTCTCCCTTTCCCGTATCTCCCTTTCCCTAATACCACTTCTATAGGGGGCCTCCACCCAACGGAATACCCCCCTCCCCTCTCATACTCTCATAAGGTATATATATTTAACATGAGCAAATATTTGAAGAACAATTTTATCCAGCATAAATTTAACAGTATTTCAGTAGAAGACCCCAGGGGTTGTCCAGTCCAACCCCCTTCTGCCATGGAGTAAAAGCACCCCCAAAAGATGGCCACCCAACCTTTGTAGTAATAATAATAATAATAACAACAACAATAATAATACAAGTACTTGTAATACTCTTACAAGTAAAACAAGCAGTCAAAGAAGAAGAACATGCCCTGGCAGAATATGTAAAGCAAAGTGAAGAACCTGCTTTGATTGAAGTCAAAAATCAGAAACTCCTCAAGGCACAGCAGACAAAAAACCAGTACAAGAAAACCACACTACAAACTAGAGCTGACAGCTGGCACAACAAAACATTGCATGGAAAGTTCCTTGACAAAATTGAAGGAAAAGCTGATAAGGAGAAGACCTGGCTCTGGCTCTGGCTCACGAATGGGACCCTGAAGAAGGAAACAGAAGGCCTGATCCTTGCAGCCCAGGAGCAAGCCATCAGAACAAATGCAATTAAGGCCAAGATCGAAAAATCAGCTGATGACCCAAAATGCAGATTGTGCAAGGAAGCTGACGAAACCATTGATCATATCCTCAGCTGCTGTAAGAAAATCGCACAGACAGACTACAAACAGAGGCACAACTATGTGGCCCAAATGATCCATTGGAACTTATGCCTCAAGTACCACCTCCCAGCAGAAAAGAACTGGTGGGATCACAAACCAGCAAAGGTTGTGGAAAATGAACACGCAAAGATACTGTGGGACTTCCGAATCCAGACTGACAAAGTTCTGGAACACAACACACCAGACATCACAGTTGTGGAAAAGAACAAGGTTTGGATAATTGATGTTGCCATCCCAGGTGACAGTCGCATTGATGAAAAACAACAGGAAAAACTCAGCCGCTATCAGGACCTCAAGATTGAACTTCAAAGACTCTGGCAGAAACCAGTGCAGGTGGTCCCGGTGGTGATGGGCACACTGGGTGCCGTCCCAAAAGATCTCAGCCGGCATTTGGAAACAATAGACATTGACAAAATCACGATCTGCCAACTGCAAAAGGCCACCCTACTGGGATCTGCACGCATCATCCGAAAATACATCACACAGTCCTAGACACTTGGGAAGTGTTCGACTTGTGATTTTGTGATATGAAATCCAGCATATCTATCTTGTTTGCTGTGTCATACAACGTCGTTGTGATAATAATAATAATAATAATAATAATAATAATAATAATAATAGCAACCCCAAGGGCCACCCAATCCACCCCCTTCTGCCATGCAGGAAAAGCACAATCAAAGCACTCCGAGCGGTGGGAGGGGGAAAGGCTTTTGGCAGCAAGGGAGGTGGAGGAAGGGGGAGGAGCAGGGAAGAGAAGAGAATACTTGTAGAGGGAGAGGAGGAATCCTGAAGCCCCTCAGTATGCTTTGCAGAGCCCCAAAGGCTGCACGGAGCACACTTTGAGAACTGCTAGTCTAAATCATATAGGATTTCTATACTTGTATATGTAGAAATAAAAATTACGAAGTTCAGTGAAATTTATTTGTAGACAAATTTTAGGATTCTACTCCAAATATAACAAGTATCAGAAATAACAGCTGAAAAGGGAGGGAAGAGGCTTAAAATATAAAGTAACATTTTAATTCACTATGAATTACCAGTATTAATCACCAATTATCCCATATACACATGTATAAATCTACAAATGTTAGTTTAAAAACCAACTCAGAAAACCTGGGTCGATTTATCTATGATTTACCTATCAGTTTGAGTATTGTACATTAACTTTTATTTTAAAAAGGAACCTTTCCCTTTCTGAATAGAGTGATGTAAGGCGAGAGCTTAGTCTATCCCAGGAGAACGTAAAAGCACCACCAAGTCCCTCAACTTTATTCACCATGGCAATGTTTCTGGCCTTTTTGAATGTCAGGGTAGGAAAATGGCCAAAACAGCTAGGGGTGACTGCCCCCCTGAAGTGACAGGTGCTTTCCCCTCTGTGGAATAACTCAACTTATCTATGGGTCATATCAAAATTCATAATTTTGACTCTCAAATCTGCCCTCAATTTATACATGTGTAGTGTACATATGGCAGTTGCTGTGAATCCTGGATTAGGAGGAACACCAGTGACTAAAAAAGCTAACAAGTTAACAATAACAAAATGAATAGATTGTTACAATGTTTTGGTGAGTAATACTTTTAAAAAATCATCCTACCTACTAAACAGCGCTTTAAATCAGCAAACAATCAAAAAGGCCTTTGGACCGAAGTGCTGAGGGAAATAACTTCAAAAGCTTATGATTTCAAATTTCATTCTAATCACTAAATTAATGTATAAAATGGCATGGGATGTTAAACAATAAGTTGCAGCACAGAAAGAGTGACCAAAACTACAGCCACATCAATATATAAGTAGAATGGCTTATCATTTCAGTAAGACATTCTCAAGATGACCGCCATACTTAAATACAATCTCAAAGCATTTATGCATCAATTTATAAAATCTATATGTTACAAGACAATACTAAATTGGGCACACAGGAAAAAATCTCAAAGCAGAAGATCAGGCTTTTGTGTGTGTGTGTGTGAGAAGGGGGGGCACCCAATAAATCATTATGATAACACTAGGCAAAATTATGAGCATGGGAGAAGCCTGAAGTGCTTTCGTTTCTGTAGATCCAATGTTTCTCTCAGAAAAGCTTCATCTTTGCTCTGTAGCTAGTGAGAATACCAGCTACAGCAGCATTTTAGACATTTTGTTTTGGTTGAAAACTAACATAGTTATACCAAGATAACTAAAATTACTCTTTATAACTTATCAGTTTAGTACACATTGCTTTGTCCATTTGCAATGATCCGAACGAATAATCCATACGAAGACTGAATATTTAGAGCGCTTTCAGGAAGATGTATGAGAGAGAATGCATATATTGCTTTGCACTTAATTTCTTACCAAGAATGAAAGAGAAAAGATAAACTTCGTAGAAGCAAGATGTTGCAATACAGCATATTTGCTAAATTCCTAATATTTCTTCCAAAATGATGTAGTTCCTTCGGTATTTCTAGTTCTGAGCAGTGCTCATCGTCAGTTCAAGTCCTAAAGTAAAATAAAAAGTTAAATAATTTTCCTTGATAAGAAAAGGCAAAAAGTTACAAAGAGAAATTATTTTAGAACAAACACATGAAATAGATACTGAAATGTAGATTAATATTTTAAAATTAGCTGAAGTATAATTGGCAATATACACTGGGCCCTCAATATCCATTGGGGTTGATTCTAAGAACCTCCATAGAGAGCAAAATCTATAGATGCTCAAATCATATTACATACAATGCATAACAAAATGGTGTCCTTTATATTAAACTAGCTTGGGGACCGGGCGGTGCCCGGGTTATTTGAGAACGGAACTGTTTGCCTTTGTTCCAAGTTTAGTCTCAATCCAGTGTCAGTTGGCTTTAGTTGGTACGGGTGAACTACAACTCCCATATGTAAGTCCATGGTCCATCCTCCTCCAAATAGTGCCAGGATGTAAAGTAGGTCATGGGGATGCGATGTGTCAAGTTTGATCTTGATCAGTCATTGGTGTGGGTTGCAGTGGTCTGAGGAAGTGAGTGAAGGTACTGTAAATCCCATCTTCCCTGGTCAGTTGTTCCCTCAAATGGCAGGAGGACTTAAAGCTGGCCATATTGCACTTGTGTGTCAAGTTTGGTACAGTTTCATCATTCATGGGCATCACAGTGGTCTGTGGGAGGTGAATTGGATGAAGGTACTGGAAATCCCATCATCCTTGGTGCATTCTCCTGCAAACCACACCAAGACATAAATTGTGTCACATTGCACCTGTGTGTCAAGTATGGTACTGTTTCATCTTTCATGGGTATCATAGTGGTCCATGGGAGGTGAATTGGGTGAGGGTACTGCAAATCCCATCATCCATGGCCCACCCTGCGCCAAACTGGACCAGGGCGTAAAGGGGGCCACATTGCACCTGTGTATCAAGTTTGGTACAGATTCGTCATTCATGGGAATCACAGTGGCCTGTGGGAGGTGAATTAGATGAAGGTACTGGAAATTCGATGGTCCTTGGTCCATCCTCCCCCAAACTGCTGCAACATATAAAGTGCATCATGGGGTAGGCTGTCTGGAAGTGTGGGAGTTGGAGTCCAAAACACCTGGAGGGCCCAAGTTGGACCATGCCTAGTTTAAAGGCTTTCATACAATCCTAGAGTTAGAAGGGGTGCCCAAAGGCCATCTAGTCGAACCCCCTTCTGTCATAGAGGAAGACAGCATCCAAGCCCTCCTGACAGATGGCCATCCAGTCATAAATATGATTGGGAGATAAATAGAGTCCTAGATTTGAAAGGGGTCTCTGAAGGTCATCCAGTCCAGCCCCTTCTGCTGTAAAGGAAGACACCATCCAAGCCCTCCTGACAGAAGGTCATTCCAACCATACATACCATTGGGACATTTATTTATTTATTTATTTATTTATTTATTTAATTCTGATATTTCTCCTCCGCCTTTCTGCAATGGACCCAAAGTGGCTTGCAAGGTCATTAAGCCACGTGCTAACATCCACCATATAAATAAAACATAAAAGTAACGTCAAGCAATAGTAGTATAAATAAGACATAGCTGGGTTCAGTGGGGGCAGGTGAACTACAACTCCCATATGGAAGTCCATCATCCATGGTCCATCCCACTCCAAACAGTGCCCGGGTGTATAGTAGGTCATGGAGACTGTATGTGTCAGGCCTGTTAGAGTTAGTAGGCAAAGCCTGCTCTGTGGTAGTTTTTTGCCTCAGTAAAAACTTGGGGGGGGGGGGGGGAGTAAACGATCCTTAAAAGGAAAGAATAAAAAGATAGTCATTATTTTCTATTTAGTCGGCTGTGAATAGTACTGTGTCCCAATGAGCCAGGGAAAACCTGTCTTCTTTGGAACAGTATTGATGGGGAAAGATGGCCCCCTCCTTTGCGGCCTAGCAGGGCCTAGCAGCCTGCAAAGGCCTTGACCTGTCAGTAGAAGCGCTGAAGGGGGGGGGGGGGGTGAGGTGAGGGGGTAGAAGTTTTCATAAACAAAGGAAGCATTAAAACATAATTATTTTCCATCATTAGTTGGATTCAGAATGCTGTGAATGTGTGAGTGGGCCAAAGGCTGTTAACTGTACCAAAGCTAGCATCGTTCTGAGGAGAGAAGTAGGCCGAACGAAGTGATATGCTTCTTTGTTTTCTTGCTGCTGTATCTATTGCTGTTTGGATCTGTATCTATTATACTCAAAGGATCTCCTGCAGCTCAAACAGATCAAATGAGGTCTCTTAATGTTCCCCTCCTTTTTTAACAAAAAAAAAAATCTTACCAGCAGTACCTCAGAGACCATTTTAAAAACAAAATTTGGGAACTTTACCAGGAGTGCCTTAGGGCCATTCCACACAGCCATATACCCAGAATATCAAGGCAGATGATCCACAATATCTGCATTGAACTGGGTTATCTGCCAAATAATCCAGATCAATGTGGATTCTATACAGCTGTGTGGAAGGGGCCTCAGTCATCACCTATATCCCTATCTTTTTCCTTGCCTCAGAATCTTAGTAGCAGTTTCTCAGAGAGCTTCCTTCTGTTTTCTATCCCTTTAAAATGTATTTCCTGATGAGATAACTTCTTAGGAACTGCCCATTTGAAATTGACAACTGTAACCAGGTGACAGAAAAAGAATACTACCCAAATTTGGAGATGCCTATCACACTTTCTATGAAACCTCTCAATTTGCAATCTGGACATGCTGACACTTAGTACTGAAGCTTGCATGTCAATTCTGTTACAATTGCATGTCAATCTGTTACAATGTCCTGATATATTATGTGTACTATAGACAAACAGACAAGCAGTCACTTTTTTGCTATTGCAGATAAGGAATGCAACCTGTAAGAAGGCCTGTTGCTTGATTTTTGCTCCCATCTTCTCTTTATTGGCTGGGTGAAAGCCAAAAGTTAAATTCTCTATACTGCACAGGAAAGAAAGATCAGTGTACATATGTGAATGTAAGAAGTTTGGGAAGAATGGAATTGGGTAGAGAGGAAATAGGATAAAGTCTCCTATTTCCTGGCCCTTCAGGAAACAATCCAGACTACAAACTAATCACTTAGGAACATATACAATTGAATACAACAGTAGGAATGTCAAGTAAGGCCCATCTGGAGTTGGAAAATATCAACTTTGGAGTGATATGGCCATAGGAGGCCATTCTGGCTGTCTCTTATCCATTTAGCCTGGGATGGTGGTTACTTGACTTACTTCAGATCCAAGTGAAGCTGGGTACTTTCACTAGATAATCATGAGCCCGCTCCACTATTGGTCAACACTTAGTGCAGAGGCACCCACTATCTAGAATACTCTTACCTCAGCTGTTAAATTTTTATTTTGAGATTCATGGGAACTCTCACCTAAGTTTACAAAAAGTTGGGTGCTGCATTCCATGTGCTTTACGGACATCGTAAATTTCTCCTGGTTTTAAGTATTTTATACTCAATGTTTTCTTGCTACGTACCATTTCAAAATGTTCAGATGCAAGCAGATTATAAGTATTTGTAAATAACTGTAACAACACTGTACTTGCATAGGATTGAAAAGAATAATTTTCCAAAGCATACTATTCCTTGTTGCTTTCCAAATGAATTTATCTTAATTTAAGGATAGAAGAATTAAGACAAAATATTGTGCCTGATACAGAGTTATTCCTCTGCAAATAAATTGTAATTTTCTGAGATTTTACCTTCTCCCTTAAACTTGAGCATCACCTTCCATGCTGTTTTTCTGGAACAACACAGAATAAATCAGTGTGGATTACAGGAAGAAAGGAGAATTGGACATTACTTCACTGTCTTATTCCAAGAGAAGTAGAACTCAGAGTCCAAAATCTGGATGCAACTCTTTAAATGTTAATGAAAAATTATCACAATTAATTTACACTCCAGTGTAAGCTTGATTATTACAACTGAGTCACAACTAAAAGGGATTTATTCCCAAGAGCAAATGATTTAGTTGTCCATATGCCTAAGAACGGATCATTATGCAAATTAACCGCTTCTCCACTGTCATGTCAAAATGCCGGAAGGAAGAAAGTCTATGAAGGTACATCAATTTGTAAGACCAACTAGAAACCACAAAGTACTTGTGGATAAATAATCTAATGAATGTAGCTATCAAGTCTACCATGCACACAAATTTAACTCCTTCTAAATGTGTCATGCTGCTAGTTGTCCACAACCAGGTTTTTATCTGCATATAGTCCATGAACACTGTACCATTCCATCTGTCCTTTCTTTGCAATCATAGTAAAATGTACTTCTCCCAACAATTTAAAAACAAAAACCCAACACAGCTTCTGTTTGCTTTTTTCATTCTCCTTTCCTATTATTTTCTCTATTTGATTTGAGAAAACCTGAACATGTTTTGTACTACTCAAATGTAGTCCAATTATTATGATTTGTTCATCCTGCTCTGTTATTAACCTAATATATCTCTTTAATTAGCATTGATAATGAATAAATATATGTATTTCTCATAATTGTGTCTGGAAAACGTAAAGTATTTGTAGTAATGAAGTCCATTAGATATTTGATAATACTTTAACAAATATGTCACTATAGAACACATTATTGTTCATAAATAACATTCAAAATGCATATTTACCTCAAAAGGTAATTTGGGAACTGGATAAATTCCTGTTTGGGATTCAGGCTACTGTAGTGTTGTACTTATGCCTGCTTTTATAAATGGTCCAGAAACTCTAGCTGATTCAAACCATAGCAACAGGATTGGTGTAAAAGCACCGTAAGGTGCCAGTACTTTTCCAGATGCACTATCTTCTAGTTTTTTTTCCACACCTGATTTAAAATGTTGATATTAACACTTGGAAGTCCTAAAGGTTGGAATCGCATTATCTAAGAACCACCTCTTTTAAACACATAACTAGCCAGATCCTAAAATCACACTCAGAAGTCCTTCATTGGTGCACCGGCCAAATGAGGTGTGATGAATGGCCAGGAGACTGAGGCCCTTTCTGATTATGACACACTTGTTGTGGAATGCTCTTCCCAAGATGCTTGCACATTAGCACCCATACTGTAAACTTTTCAGTGGCAGGGTAAAGACCTGTTTATTTTCCCAGATGCTCTGGCAAAGTTTTAATGCTACACTTCAATGTTCCATGCCAGTAGACCTGAAACATTTTTTCTTTCCTGCTTTCAACGCAGCACTTTAAAAAATGGTTCAGAAGGACTCCTTGCTCTCCAGAGCAGGTTTTCGGGGTACATGATGGACTGCAGGAGGAAGAGAGTGACTGCTAATTCTGGCAAAAAATAGTGGCATCCAGCAGATATACCAATTACATCATGGCCATAAATCCTTTTGCACTTTCTAAAACACACTTTTTATTGTACGAATATTTTGTTGCTACTGTTTTGATTTTATTCAGTTTGATACTTTTTATATTTGTCCTCACTCTAAATGTTTCTTGTTATCTCACCAGACAATGTTGACCCTTGGGTGGTATATAAATGTTAATAAAAGAACAAAAATTCTAATAGCTCAAGAGGCAATGCTAATATTAGAGATGAAGTATCTAAAACATTTGCATGGCCTGCACTCTCCACAAAAGGCTAATGGAAAGTCCGCTCAGTCAAGGTCATTTGGTTTTGTTTATCATAGTAGAAAACACACAGAGAGCAAACTGACGCATGCAAAAGCAATTGTGTGCTCCAAATATTCCAAACGGGTTGTCAATACCTATAAAATCACAATTCCTCATTATTCTTTTAATCAGGTGTTTAAATTATTTCACAAAAGAAGCAAACCACAATTGGGTCATATAAAAACAAAAATCATTGCATAATAACTTTTTGTTAATGCTAAGCTAGCTGCCAAACACAGAAAAATAATGTGTTATGCACTTTTTTACATTCATGAGACAAAAGACCAATCTCTGAGATGGCCACTATATATTGATGTACTATAATTTTTTTTCTCTTTCATATTAAAAACTTCTACTTAGAAGATTGCTATAGGTGGACAAAACCATCACATATGCATAATTGATTCTTTAACACAGCAGCACATTGAGATGTTTATAAATACAGCTAATCTTTAATGATGTTAAATACTCATCATGTCTAATGTTTAGGGTTTATTCTCATGTTAGTAAAGATAACAATTTCATAGGAACTTTGCTCCAGAGTGATGTCCAGTTACTGAAAAGTACATAATCATTCTTCATTATGTTGCCGGAAAACAAAGTTAGGCATTTAGGTTTAATGGAGAAATTGACTTCAGAGATTAGATTTTGTATCTGTACACAGCCACATGACAAATTTTATAACATTTGCTCTTCCATTATTCAGGACATGAATGACCACACTGCCAGACTACACATTCCAGGAAATCGTGCTACTTTCTGCAATCTTGTACTACACTGATGGTTTCTATCCTGCTGTCTTAATCAATTCTTTTTATTTGCTGTAATCATATAATCTTATTTTAATATTTAAACAGATGAGAAACTAAATAACAGTGGAACAAATTGCTAATTTTCTTCCTAGCATGAGTCAGCTGGTAACAACATGTTCCATTTGTCACAGAACCAAAGGAACACATCAGAAACAGAAAAGCTAAAGCAAGCAAAAGCGTTCACTCTCAACATAACAATCCAACAGTTGCAAGTTATATAGGCTGTGGAGTACACAGAAATATTAGGAGTTTCTCTCCACAAAGATCAGCTCTAATATTTTCAAGTTTACGTTTCATAAATTAGTTATCCAATAATGTATGTATGTTTCCTTTAAAACATATGACTAGAATCTTAGCACGAGTACCTACATATGTGCTCCTCTGAAAGAGAAAAGTAGTAAAAACCTTGTGCTGTATGACCTCTCTCTCACCTCTTGGTCCATGCATAGTTAGGTACACCTAAACCTCCATCTATTTACATTTATTTAGACATGCCTTTGTCTAGGATATTAATGTGATCCTTGCTTAATGAACAACAACAACAATGAGTACTGTCTGTGTATTTCTGCATGCCAATGGGCTGGACTAGACGATCCTCGCAGCCCTATCAATTCTAAGATTAGATGATTATGTCTCTATTTCTTAAAAAGCCATCTAGGCAGACAGGGCACACTGGCACTCTTTTTCTGATTCACTGCACTATGTCTTCATAAAACTGAACATTTTCTATACTGCATCATAATCACACATCAACCACCTGAATTATCAGTTCACAAAAGTATCTTCCCCTGTGAACACTTCTGGAGTATTCTGGATTTCAGAATTCTTTCTAAGGGATGCTCAACCTCTTTTATAACATTTATTCCTAGAAAAATACAGGGTGTGCCTCCAAATATTTACACCTTTACCATGATTAAATACTACAATAGTAGAGAAGTGTTGTGAAAATACAAAAGAACCTTTAAGTGAGGTGTGAAACTCTGTGCTTTGACAAAGCAAACAATGGATTGCTGCACTGGTATGTCAATTTGAACATCTTACATACAATTGGATTCAAAGGTGGAATTTCTAACTCAGATTACATTTATTCTTCAATAAATTTCATTCCATTTTGCCTTTAAAAGATCGTTGTTTCGCTCCCTCCATTTAGTTCTCAACTGCTATAAACTGAGGGTACATTTACATTGCAAAATTAATGCAGTCTGAGACTACATTAACTGCTATGGAATCCCGGGAGGTGTAGACTTACATGGCTTTTTCGCTTTCTCGATCAAAGATGGCTGGTACCTCTCCAAACTCACAAGATTGATAGCATGAAGCACAGCGTTAATTTGACAGTGTGAAGATGCACCCTTAGATGCAACTCCCCCCACATACATACCTTATATTCTAACAGGGAGGGAAAACATGACTACAGGATCTACACATACCTTGGAAAGACCTTACAAAATAGTACTGGCTGACAAAAGGAGGAAGGGGAGAAGGGAACTGGTCACTTTTTTCCCTTTCCTTCTCTGGAGGTTCTGCACCAACTTGTCCAGTATGCAGCTGGAAGAAAGGTCAAAGGCTGCACTTTCACACATGCTGCAGCCGCCACTGCAGAAGGGAAAGGCTACAAACATGGAGAGATTAATGGATGGACCATGGGGATAGAAGGGAAGAAATGACCTGAATAAAATGACTGAATAAAAGGCTCAGTACCAGGGGGCAATTTCACCTCTTTCCTAGCACTAGTTATGAGCAATGTGTGGCCTGCTCCTCTCCAACAGTAACTAAGTACAAAATCTGGCAACCAGCATTTTAAAAATCTAAAATCAGGACAGTAAATAAAGAACAACTCTCAAAAACAGGAGAATTCCAGGCAGGAAACAATCGGGGCCAGCTAACACCTCCCAACAAAGGATTCCCTCAGGCAGGAAGCAGGCAGGCTTTGAAGCTGAAAGGCCATTCAATGCTAAGCAAGGTGGCAAATTGCCACATTCACACTGGCCTCAAGCAAACAAGTTCTTTCTCCCACCCTGGACATTCCAGATATATAAACCCCACTTGCCTAGTTTTCAACAGACCTCACAACCCCTGAGGATGCCTGCCGTAGATGCGGATGAAACGTCAGGCACCTGGAACATGGCCATACACCCCGGAAAGCTCTCAGTAACCCAGTAACTAAGTAGTCGATTAGCCTCAGGCCCCTTTCTAGACAGCTGAATAATGTCTCATATTATCTGCTTTGAACTGGGTTATACGGCACTGTGGACTCAGGTAACCCAGTTCGAAGCAGATATTGTGGGGTTTTCTGTTTTGACATTCTGGGTTATATGGCTGTGAAGAAGGGCCCACACTTTACTTGTCTTTACTTAAAGCCAGCCACTCGGGTCTCTCATTCAGCAGACAGGCCAGCGCGTGCGACTGCAGGGGCGCACGCGCTCTCTCGGTCTCTCCTCCTGGGCCCGCCCCCTCTTTCCATTGGCGCCCTTTGAGAGCGAGCCGTTGGGGCGCTTTGGGCCGCTCGCAACAGAAGGCTCACCCGCAGTCGCCACCTGCGTCCTCCTCCTCACCTGTACCTTTTGCTCCCGCCGCTGCCGCTTGACTTCCTTCCCATTGAGAAAGAAGCGCTGCTGAGGGACTGCCACGCCCCCTCCTGGCTTTTGACCTGCGCTTGAGTCCCCGCCCACTCCAACAGTCCTTTTATTTCATAGACTCACAAGTAAAAGTGAAGAATGACGAGGCCCTTAACTTCGGGCGGTGCTTCCGGGCTAGAATTTAGGTGTTTTTGTTTTTTTTAACTGAATTCAGATTGAAGGCTGGGTGAACAGACACACAGGGCGCACCTGGACTATAGAATTAATGCACTTTGACACCTGCCACGGTATGCTGGGGTTTGTAGCTTGGTGGGACACCAGGACACTTTGGCAGAGAAGGCCTAAAATTATAACTCCCATGATTCCATAGCATTGAGCTATATGATGTCGAATTGCATTAATTATACATTCTACACCAGGCATGGGCATACTTCGGCCCTCCTAGTGTTTTGGACTTCAACTCTGTGGAACTCCCTCCCTAATGAAATCAGATCAGCCCCCCTCCCTCCTGTCCTTTAGGAAAAAACTTAAAACATGCTTGTGGGTCCAGGCATTCGAGCAGAAGATAAATATGAAATAAATAATAAACTCACACAATTCCTAACAACCAGTAGGCTGGGTTGCTGTGAGCTTTCCGGGCTCTATGGCCATGGCCATGTCCTAGAAGTATTCTCTCCTTTTGTTTCACCCATATCTATGGAAGGCATCCTCAGAGATTGTGAGGTCTGTTGAAACTAGGTAAATGAGGTTTATATGTCTGTGGAAAGTCCGGAGTGGGAGAAAGAACTCTTCTCTGTTTGAGGCAGGTGTGAATGTTGCAATTGGCCACCTTGATCAGTATTGAATGGCCTTGCAGCTTCAAAGCCTGGCTGCTTCCTTCCTGGGGGATCCTTTGTTGGGAGGTGTTAGCTGGCCCTGATTGTTTCCTGTCTGGGATTCCCGTTTTCTGAGTGTTGTTCTTTATTTACGGTCCTGATTTTATAGTTTGTTTTTATTTAAAGGGTAGCCAGATTTTGTTCATTTTCATGTTTTCCTTCTTTCTGTTGAAATTGTCCACATAGTTATGGATTTCAATGGCTTCTCTGTGTAGACTGACATGATGATTGTTAGAGTGGTCCAGCATTTCTGTGTTCTCAAATAATAAGCTGTGTCCAGGTTGGTTCTGGACATATGGTGGACATAGCATATAATTGATGAACCAACCTGGACACAGCATATTATTTGAGAACACAGAAATGCTGGACCACTCTGACAACCACGTCAGGCTACACAGTGAAGCCACAGATGTGGGCAAAACATCAGGAGGGAATGCTTCTGGAACATGGCCATGCAGCCTAGAAAGGTCACAGCAACCTAGTGATTCTGGCCATGAAAGCCTTTGATAATAAACCAGTATGCTGTTAAGAATTGTGGGAGTTGAAGACCTGGAGGGCCGAAGTTTGCCCATGCCTGGTGTAGAATGTAGATGCATCATCATCAGTTATGTTGGCTCTCCAGGGTTTCTGTCACGTTTCTTAACTAGCTTTAACATGGGGGTATCTGATAGGTTTTTTTAAATAAAAAGAAATCAATATTGAAAAGGGGAAAAAGTGTTTTCCAAATAGAAACCTACATAAAGGGATTGCTGTATACACATGAACCATCAAACGGCCCACACAAGTCCTAACCAGGTCTTCTCCTGTTTCGCTTCCAAGCTCCTGCTTAGCTCTCCAAAGAAAGTCAGGACCACTGAATTGATCTAAATGGGCCAATTGTGGCCCCTTCCACAGAGCTGAATAAAATCCCACATTATCTGGCTGTGTGGACACAGATAACCCAGTTCAAAGCAAATACTGTATTGTGGGATTTTCTGCGATGATAGTCTGAGTTATATGGCTTTGTGGAAGGGCACTCAGTCTCTTCTTCCCAGCACACAATGGGGACTGACTTCAATAAGTGTAAATGTGAGATATACCACTCTACAATTTATATCTCTACCGTACTTACAGGCATTATTTTATTATTTCCCGCAGTCTCTGTTGTCACTTCCGCTGGCGCCAGAAATGTCTCAATCCCTTCTGGTGCCTTTCTTCCTCTGGAAACGGGAGAAGAAGTAGGAGTTCTGTTTCAATCCCTTGGGACAGAACACCCCCGCAGAGGCAAAAGGGGCGCCAGCGGCGAGAAAAAAATCCTTCTCTCCCCGACGCCGCGTTGGTACAGTCCAGGTGAGGGGGGAGTTGTGCGCATGCGCGGAGAGGAGCCAGCGTTTAAAGCGAAAGCGCTCGTTCCGGAAGGAAAATTTCCGGGTTATTTTGAGCACCATAAGTAGATAGCTTCAAAGTGCTCAATAAGAAATGATGGAAACCACGGTTACAGCTAGCTAGAATTAATGCTGTTTGACACCACTTTAACTGCCACGGCTCCATGCTATGGTATCACGGAAGTTGGTATTTAATTTCAATCCCAGAAGAGAGGCTACAATATTTCAAATTTCCAAAGATATTTCTCAGGATGGCAAGAGAAATGGCCAGTGCGGCGTAGAAAATGCGGGCTTCTCTATCCTAATACAGTAGAGTCTCACTTATCCAACGTTCCAGATTATCCAACGCATTTTTGTAGTCAATGTTTTCAATATATCGTGATATTTTGGTGCTAAATTCGTAAATACAGTAATTACTACATAGCATTACTGCGTATTGAACTTTTTCTGTCAAATTTGTTGTAAAACATGTTTTGGTGCTTAATTTGTAAAATCATAACTTGATTTGATGTTTAATAGGCTTTTCCTTAATCCTTCCTTATTATCCAACATATTTGCTTATCCAACGTTCTGCCGGCCCGTTTATGTTGGATAAGTGAGACTCTACTGTACCTGTGTTTTCTGTTACGTAATTTTTAACTGCTGTCTTTTCATCCTTTGTATCAGTCCTTTAAAACAACAACAATAACATGTATCTTTCCTTTCCATCTACACTGCCATATAATCCAATTCAAAGCAGATAACCTGGATTTTATATGGCAGTGTATAAGGGGCCTAGATCATTTCAGCCTGTGGCTTCTGGTCTGCCTCTCATGGAGACACGCACCCTTTCTCCACCTTATTGTGACAGTCCATATATTATCCAAAATTTGCCTGTTGAATTCCATTTTTATTATTTATATTTTTATATGTTTGCATTATTTGTAGTAGTTCTATTGTGTGCTGTCAGCTCCTTTCTGCTGGATGGTGGCCTTAAGGCAAACCTATAACTGGGATTTTCATAGAATCATCGTAGAGCTTGAAGAGACCTCACGGGCCATCCAGACCAACCCCCTGCCAAGAAGCAGGAAAATCGCATTCAGGGCACCCCCAACAGATGGCAATCCAGCCTCTGCCTAAAAGCCTCCAAAGAAGGATCCACCACCACACTCTGGGGCAGAGAGTTCCACTGCTGAACGGCTCTCACGGTTAAGAATCTCCTTTCCTGTAGTTTGAAGGCATTGTTCCACTTCCTAGTCTCCAGAGCAGCAGAAAACAAGCTTGCTCCCTCCTCCCTATGACTTCCCCTCACATCTTGATACATGGCCCTCATCATGTCTCCTCTCAGCCTTCTCTTCTGCAGGCTAAACATGCCCAGTTTTTTAAGCTGCTGCTCATGGAGCTTGTTCTCCAGACCCTTGATCATTTTAGTTGCCCTCCTCTGGCCACATTTCAACTTGTTGACGTCCCCTTTAAATTGTGGTGCCCAGAATTGGACACAGTATTCCAGGTGTAGTCTGACCAAGGCAGAATAGAGGAGTAGCATGACTTGCCTGGATCTAGACCAGTGGTTCTCAACCTTTGGGTCCCCAGATGTTTTGGCCTTCAACTCCCAGAAATCTTAACAGCTAGTAAACTAGCTGGGATTTCTGGGAGTTGTAGGCCAAAACACCTGGGGACCCACAGGTTGAGAACCACTGATCTAGACACTATGCTCCTATTTATGCAGGCCAAAATCTCATTGGCATTTTTTGCCGCTGTGTCACATTTCACACATACTGCTGTCGAGCCAGGCATCCCCCATTCTGTATCTACATTTCATTTTTTCTGCCTAAGTGAAAAGTATCTTGCATTTGTTCCTGTTGGATTTCATTTTGTTAGTTTTGGCCCATCTCTCTAATCTGTTAAGATCTTTCTGAATTTTTCTCCTGTCTTCTGCAGTATTAGCTATTTCTCCCAATTTGGTGTCATCAGCAAACTTGATGATCATACCTTCTAACCCTTCATCTAAGTCATTAATAAAGATGTTGAACAGAACTGGGCCCAGGATGGAACCTGCAGCACTCCACTCATCACTTATTTCCAAGATGAAAAGAAGTGTCCCCTCTGAGACTAAGAGAGTGTGACTTGCTCGACCCCCCCCCCCCCCAGAGTGAATTCCCATGGTCAAGCAAGGATCTAGGGACAGTTCAGGCTTGATTTGCTGTAGTAACTATTTGTCTTTTTAGCAAAAATAAGTCCTGTTTATTTGGCTCATAGAGTCATATGTAGAAAGAATTTTGAAATTTGGGCTTCGATTTCCACTTTCAATTTCCAATAAAAGCAGTTGCAGTGTTTTGACAGGCTTTTCTAAGGGGGCAGCTAGATGAACACTTCAGATTGAAAAAAAGGGTAGCTTCTCTTGCAAGAAGGCACTGACTTTCTCCCATCTTGTCCTCAAACCTTGGGTTAATATGTACGTCCCTTGTTAACTAAACTGACAAGTCAGGTCAGAAGGCATTTGCAGGACCAATTACCACCCTCTGATAATGTGATCAAGATAGTATCCTGCCCTGTGTCTTAGTAAAGGTTTTCCCTTGACATTAAGTCTAGTTGTGTCTGACTCTGGGGGGTTGGTGCTCATCTTCATTTCTAAACCGAATAGCTGGCGTTGTCCGTAGATACCTCCAAGGTCATGTGGCCAACATGACTGCATGGAGCACCGTTACCTTCCCGCCGGAGTGGTACCTATTGATCTACTCACATTTGCAAGTTTTTGAACTGCTGGGTTGGCAGAAGCTGGGACTAACAGTGGGAGCTCATCCCACTCCCTGGATTCAAACTGCCATCCTTTTGGCCAACAAGTTCATCAGCTCAGTGGTTTAACCCGCTGTGCCACCAAAATTACAGCTCCAAATTAATCTGTACTCAAGACAATGCCTATCTACTGGTCAGTTTGCTGTTTCGATTCGAGAGAGCTTGCCTAAGTTACCAGCTAGCACTCAACCCACCTACTTAAGAGTTCAAGTATATTTATCCTCTTATTTATATGTCGTATTTCCATGGGGTAAAATGTTAAAAGTGGCTTACATCAGAACAAAGCAAACTTAAAAAGCAGAAACATTTCAAGTGTTGCTTCATATGCAATGCTTTTTACACAACATAAATAACTGCTTCATATGCCTTATCTCTGCCTCTTTTTCCCTATGTGAAGCCAGCAACCATTTTTATTCACTTCGCTACTTCATTTACATTTTCACTTAAGTATTCTATTTTGAGAACAGCTGCAAAATCATCAGTAGTGCTTACTTTTCCACCACCCTCTGTATCCCTGTGGATTGCATTTATCAATTCTGATGAAACTAAGGACCAAAACAAAGTATTACGTCCCAGTCCCGTCCCATCCCCAAGATTATCCACAGGGAAATTGTGCCTATTGGAAGTAGTGGAACAGCACTTTATGACTGATGGATGAAGCCAGAGTGTGCCATAATTCGATTTTCTGGTTGCAAGTCAAATATTCTAGCAGGGAAATAGAAAAAAGGTTTTGCTTGTTTTAGGGATGTGTGCACCAAGCAAATATGGCAGCAGCTCCCTTCCCCAGTATTGTGTTGTCAAGCAAATTCATTTCCTACTGCTGTGGCTATTTTACAAACAACTTAAAAATAAAAACCAAGGGTGCATATATGCACACACATTGAGATTTTTGTTGGGTTTGCTCACTTCTAAGTTCTGTACTTGCATATTCATTTGTACTCTGAGAATTCAGCTGAAAATGCACTTATGTAAAGATCCATCATTTTATTATATTTCCATTTCCATTATATTTATAAAGTAGCTATTACTTAAACTTTATGGATGCACTTTATGCTCAATTTGAATAGGTTTATATTGATTCCTTCTTATATTGCTTGTATTTTGGTTAAATAATGTTGCAGCTGTTTCTTCTTTGGGGTTTTAAAAGGGAAAGGGTTTTTTTAAAAAACCCACAAATGTTTATGAGCAGATTCTGAAAGTAGGCTGAACTCAGCAGTTTATTTAAAGGCAGTTCAAGATGAGCTCTGGCTTGGTAACCACAAAGAAACAATTAAATCAATGTTATATAAAATGTTTACAAAAGCAAGAAGTGACAAAACAATTTTGCCATAACGAGCAAGTGCTATTTCCAAATGATATATATGACACTTGTTCTTTGTATCTTTTCCTGGTGTTTTGACTGTTACCTTAGCTGTTCATATCAAGATATTTGGAACATGGCTCAAAATGTTTCATACATTTTTAATTTATCTTGCAATTACTAGTAACCTATAAGACATTAGGGACCTCTTCACATGTACTTTCTTTCAGCGACAGCAGCTGGATTTTTATGGTTCAGCCACAGAGCCCAATGGCTCCCATCACACCCCAGATAACTATTTCCAGAATGGCTCCGTAGCTGAAATGTTGCCGCTGTCGCAAGAATGGCAACGGCAGACAATGGCAGGCTCCCTGTCTTTCCATAAGGAAAGATGGATTGAGCCGCCGAAAAAGGGCTTCCTCCATGTGATGAGGGAGGGGGGAAGCCATGACGGAATGGAGTGTAGAGTGACAGGTCTCACGCCCCCTGCATGACCGCCGGCTGGACACTGCAATCTAGAACATCTTTGGTGGCACATGTAACAAGGTCGTAGATGTGTAAGCAAACTGTTTTTGCAACATGGCCTTGTGCTACACTTTCTGCCTTTTTCCTTTCACAAGCCATATATGTAAGCCATTAGAAACCAAGGCCAGTGGATAAAATATATTTTTGTAAGCTGTAAAATGAAGTTAAATATCTTCCCTGTAAAATATGATTCAGGTGGAATGCAAATCTTTAATAGTGTATGAGTTGCTATGACTACCGAAATAGAGAATTCATAATTACATGTGAAACAACTTAATTGTATGACAGGAAATAGGCAGAATGAAAGCGGCATAATTGTCACCTTTCACAGTAAGACACAAATATAGGAAATTGAAAATTACAAAAATGTAACCTTATTAAGCTTGTGCTTTTTAGTGGTTGAAAATGACTTCTGTGCATTACTCATTTTGGTTCTTGGCTAGCATAGCAGTCCTTGTGTATAGGCAATCCTCGAGTCACAAACAAGATAGGTTCTGTGGGTTTGTTCTTAAGTTGAATGTATATGTTAGTCGGAATACGTACATTTTAAAGTGTAACTCCAACCGTCTATATTCCAGCCTCTCTTGGGGAGAGAGAGCGGAATATTAATAATAATAACAAAAACAATAATAATAATATACACACACGATCGTGATTTGGATAGCATAGAAAAGGGTTAAAACCCCTGTGATATTTGTTTTGTTGTGTATGCCCCTGTTCAGAAGATTTCACCTCACTTTCTGTCCCTGTGAGAATTGAATTTTGAAAAATTTGGCTTGTAGTGGAAGCAGGGATTGGAGAGAAAGCTTCTGTGGAGACATATTTTCCCTACGTTAACCCTTTCAGGAGAGAATTTCCCTTCCGATGGGTAGATTTCTCTAAGTTTCTGTTGTCTCCCCTCCGTTCTTAACTATCAGTCATTTGTAAGTCGGATGTTTATAATTCAGGGACTGCCTGTATATAGACAATACATTAAAGGCCTTTAAAAAAAAGGATTTGGTTGAGAGGGGAGATAAAAAGTAACAAAGAAATTAATTAGTTCTCATGTAATTCACAAAATCTTCCTATATCTCAACTGTACATTTTTGTGAATATTTCAAGGAATTGTTTCCCTTACAGTACATTACAAAATGAGACACAAAGGTTAATTAAGCACATTTATCCAATATTTTATCACTTGGTAACATTATTGTGTGGTGTCCTACATTTGATTATTTAACTTTCGCTGTTGAGAAATGTTCTACTTAGAGCCTAGTGAACTAATAAGAAAATATTAATTCATCTGTGATGGCTACTTTTAAATACCAGTTACTATTCTAAGGGACCTTTCACACAACACATTTATCACAATGTGATTCCACTGTAACTCCTGTAACAAAATGTCGTGGATTCTTGCAGGTTGTAGTTTGAAGGGGTCTAGAGTTTTTCTCAGATAATTATAAATACCCCCCACCCCAAATTACAATTCCAAGAATGTTTCCTGTCTTGTTAAAATGGAATTATAATTGTATAGTGTGAAAAGCCCCAAGTAATGAACTGCATACCAGTTCACTCTGTAAACACCAGATCTTGTCAGATTTTGGGCATTAAACATGGTTGAACCTGATTAGCACATGAATGGAAAACTACCAAAGAATACCAAAAGTTTCCAGGCAGAGCTGGGAAAGAATCTTGCGTGAAACTCTGAACAGCTGCTAAGTCAGGCCTCATCTACACTGCCATATAATCCAGATTATCTGCTTTGAACTGGATTATATGGCAGTGTAGACTCACATAGTCCAGTTCAAAGCAGATAATCTGGATTCAGAAACTGTCTTGTATGGCAGTGTAGACCCACCTTCAGAGTTGTAAATACTAGGCCATGTAGAGCAATAATCTGATTCCGCATAAGACAACCTCCCACCCTCCTATTTGCAAAATCACCACAAAATTAGCAGTTAGGACCTTGTCACATGTGCTGCCAGAATCAGCCAGTGTTGCTATGTTTCGGCAGTGCGTGGGGACCTGTCACCCATGCCCCATTCAGTCCCGCCTTCCCCTCATCACACAGGGAAGGAAGAAGATCCAGGAAGGTGCCTCACTGATTTGGCTGCTGACCCCAGTCTCCCTGGAGCGGAAGGCAGGCAGAAAGATGACTGTCTCGTCTCTGGACCCGGGGTCCCTGCGCAAAGAGAGGCCGCTGCTGCCATGAGGTCGCCCTCCCCACCTTCACCGTGTTTTGAAGGAAGAGTATTAGGGTGGGGGAATGGCGATTGAGAAAGTGGGGAACCCCCTCTTTTTTTAGAGGTGACTGTGGTGTGGGGATGAGGAGACAGGAAGATGCCTTGTGTGCAAGAAGAAATGGAGAGCTTCCACCTCACACTCCTGGGTTTCCTACTGTCTCTCTCCACTCACTGCTGTTGCTTCCAGTCCAAAATGACAGCCCCATAAGCCTGCCAAGGAGGTGTGGGGACCTGTCACCTTGCGCCCCACACTGTCCCGGCTTCCTCCTGTCCCATCATACATGAAAAAGCCCCAATAAGCCACCTCAACCCATTTTTTTTTCTTATGGAAAGACAGGAAGCCTTCCATTGTGCCCCCCCCCCCAGCTTCTTTTCTTTTCTTTTTTAATGGTTAATTTAGCAAGTTCCCCAATTTGGCAAAATATGGCATGGTCAGAAAAAGAATATTACGTATAATCTATATATTCATCAGCCACTTTTCTAGTATTCTGGAAGGCTTAAAATGATAAATAAATTGAATAAAATAGCTGCAATGATGTAAAAACGAAACTGAACCTATGGATTTAAAGCATATTTAGTCATCCTTCAAGAAGAATGCTAAAAGCCATGGTCAACCTAGAATGGATCTAAATGATGTTCATGAAGTATGTACTTGAAAATTTTATTTCTTCACCCAAAATATGCTATTTTCTATGTAGGCAGCTTGTTACTAATGTGAGGATGTTTGACTGTCTTCTCTTCATAGTAACATATTTTTTTTTCCTGTTGAAATTCATTTTGTTTATTTTGGCTCAGGTTTCTCATCTGTTCAAATATTTTCAAACGTTCTTTCCACCCCTGTTTGAAAATCAGCCATCAGTACTTTTTTATTCTACAATAAAGGAACATATATAACAGGGAACTAGAAATCTGCTTGAAAGTACTATCCAAGTAATAGAGAAATGCCCTTTTGATTGAATTCTTCCCTGCACTCCTCCAAATTACCTGTAGCTGTTTAAATTATGGCAAACATAGTATTTTTCAGGAAAAAATACTATAGATACCAAGTGGAAGTCTTGTCTCCTAATGTCATAGGGTCACTCTCTAAAAGAAATGCAGGAAATCTGTAGCCATTGTTTTTACAATGCCAACAAGACCTTTCTAAAAGCACAGTATTTTCAATAATGATGGATTTCTATGGTGTGTTTATTGACAATAACTTTTAAAAACTCATTGCAAACAGTGTGATGCTTCTAATGTGTCTGTTTGCCCTCGGTTTTGAAACCGCATTGGAATGTCCCTTCATTAATTGCTCAGTCTGTATCCTGGAGGTTATGCTCTTGAAATGAACTTTGGATCAGGTTCAATGATACAGAGCAGAATATTGAGCCATAAAGAATAATGAAGTGTGTGTGTTATATATATTTTAAGGCCTGACTTTCTGGATCATTTTGTGTAAGGCATTTTTATTTCATCCCAAACAGCAATGGTCCGTAATGGCAAAAATGGGGGGCTCCATCTGAAACAGATCTCATATTACAAACTAACAGGTGGATATCATCCCACAACATTAGCAAGTGAAAGGAGTGGAATAAGGAGAGCTGCCAAAAAGTTTGTCTTCAAAGGTAAGACTGATATTGTTAATTCTTGGGAATTAAGAGTGCTCCAGTGTGCTTGAGAGCTGGCCTGATGTACTGAACTTAGACTCTAGAGAATAGGGTTTAAATCCTCAGTTATAAAGACTCATTGGGTGACCTTGGGCAAGTCACACAGTCTCATCTCCAAAGGCAGAGGCAACCATCCTCTGAACAAATCATTCCAAAAATATTCTGTAAGAGGTTCACTTTAGATTTGCCACAATTCAGAAGGACTTAATGGTATGAAACAATAACAATATGCATGTGGTACTCACCAAATTTAAATAGGGGTGGATCATCACATCTACGAAGAACAAAATCAAAATTAATCTTATTGAAGAGAAAGAGATTCTACATTAAGAAATCTAAATATTGGGTGCATTATATATACATTAATATATTTTATTCAGGCAGTCTTTTAAGGTTGAAAGTTTTAAAGAATGGGCCAAAGGTGCTGTATGGCATTAGGAATGGTTTTTAACAGTTTTTGCTTTTATAAAATATTTATTTTAATAATTGCCATATTTAGTTCTTCTTAATATTTATATTTTGGAGGTGTTTAAATTGTATAGTTTTTAAGATTGTGAGCTACTTTGGGTGCCAGTACTGGTAGAAAATCAGGGTACAAATAAGCATGATGATGATGATGCACTTTTCAGAGAATCTGGGAATTGGAAGTGACCCCAAAAGCCATCTAGTTCAACTTCCTACCAGTACAGGAATTCACAACTAAAGCATGCTTGAGAGATGGTCATTGATAGAATTATAAAACTACATTTATCATGCTTCTGCCAGTTTAATGCTGTTGGGCTGAGATCTTTTCTGTCACATTGAGGTTGTCATTTGCAGTATTTCTCTGGAATGCTTTGCCTTAGGAACAGAATGTGATGACGGGAGACGGCATTTCAAATGTGTCATCTAGCCTTTGGAATTTCCTCTCTGGCATCTCCTTTGATGTCTTGTAGCACCAGACAAGCTTTTCTTCCCAGGCATTTGAACTTTTAAAAGTTGTCAAGGGTGGTGGTTTTATCTCTGCTATGTTACCTTGAAGTTTATTGCAGGGTTTGCACTGTTGCATTTTGTAGTTGCTTTATCCATGTTGTCTTTATTATATGGTTGAGTTATAACAATATAATATTTTACTTATAGGCTGCCCTGGGAACCAGCAGAGTTGGAGGTGGAGGCCTACATTTAAAGCAAATAAAATAAATTGTCACTCATGTGTGACTGTTTTCAAATGTAATTTTCTGTCATAGTAACTGTATATATGCTATTTATTTGAAGAATAAAAGCTAAGATTTTTTTTCCTGTTCGAATTTTATCCTTGCAGTCCCTCAATTACTAATCCTACCAACTGTGCTAAGAACTAAAGTCACACAATATTGTATTACTGTTTCAGAATGTATGTACATGAACAGTTCAAGGTGAACCAATACAAACAGTATAAAATAGCATCACATACATAATTGTTGTCTTTCAGATAATAAGCTATTCTATGTGGGAAAAAACAAGGGGCAAATGCGCTTGGTAATTCTTTCCAATGAAGAAAAGCGAAATGTTTTAGAAAATTGTCATGAAAACCATGAAGGTGGACATCATGGCATATCAAGGACACTGACACTGGTGGAATCTCAGTATTATTGGACCTCCATAACCAGCGATGTTAAACAGTGGGTATGGCTCATGCTGGCATCATATCTTGTATTTGTGAAATTTTCACAGGGATAATATTGGCTGGTGGATACCAGGCCTTCCTTCACAAACCATTGTTCCAGGAGCTATTGAGAAATTGCTTTCCTGGAAACCATCAGTATCCCTGGAATTAATCAGTGCAGACCTGTGAGCAGAGCTGTTCATGCACCAGGTAGTAACCTAATTACTGTATACCAGTGAACCTATTATTCCCATGCTATCACATTTTATGTATTTAAGAGGTTTTTCATGCTACGCAACTGGCAAATTGCCCCTTATAGTTGTTCTTGCTGTTATGAGCTTCAAGCCAACTCCAGCTCATGGCAACCTTTTCTTGGTGTGGAGTTTGTTTTTGTTTTTGTTTGTTTTGGTTTTTTTGCAATATTTATTAAAAGAGGTTTTACTATTGCTAACTTATTTCATATCCATAAATGTAGTAGTAGTAGTTCTTACATTTTTTACAGATTCGCCCTTTTCTTAGAAGGTTGCTATAGCACAGGCATGGGCAAATGTTGGCCAGCTTACAACTGTTAGGAATTCTGGGAGTTGAAGTCCAAAACATCTGGAGGGCCCAAGTTTGCCCATGCCTGCTATGGCATGACTATCATTAAGATTACTGTCGTTAAAAAGCAGTTTGAACTTTGCTGGTTCACAGCAATTAGAATTAATCAAGAAGAAGTTATTTAATTATCATTTCCTCTTGAAGGGTTTGCTCCATAATATGGAAAGATATTAACAAAAATGCCAAGTTCCATTTCTGGAACTTTTATGTTTCTCAACAGATGGTTGTGTTGCATATTGGAATGCTTTTGTCAGGGTTGCTAGCTGTGTATTTTCAGGCTACATATTAGCTTCAGCTTAATGCTTTGGAGTATGTTGACAGCATGAGACCTTCTGTTCTGAACAAGTTGTCCAGTCATGGCTAAATTGGACCCAACAAGTTAACTCTTCAAATTAGCCAGTATTGCTTGATAGGATATCAATGTAACATATGCTGGAGCAGCTCTTGCTGTTCTAGCTTTCAGCAGCTGTGATACTTCTTTAAGGCTTTAAACAGGTCATGAAAGGCCTGTTTGGCAACGTGAATAGGCAAATTAATAACAAGAAATTGGACTCGAGTTGCATGTCCTTTTTCCCCCTGGTTCTTTGTTTTTTGTAACTGTAGATGTGGATTTGTTTGATATTTATAGTTGCTAGTTCTAAAAACTGTAACAGCATATTACATGGTCCATCTGCCTTCAATAATCTGTTAGAACAACAGATACAGAATGGCCATGGTGTACAATTTTTGGATTGTGTGATTTTAATATTTAATGCTTTGTCTTAGTGTTTAAATGTTGTTTTAATGCTTTGTCTTAGTGTTTAAATGTTGTATATGCCTTTGTTTAATAGTTTTAATGATTTTAATTTATAGTTGCAGTATATGTCAGTGTCTAGTTATTATGATTTTTTATTACATGTATGTTGGCACTGAATTATTGCCATTAATATGTTATAAACTGCCTTGAGTCCCCCCAGGGGTGAGAAAGGCGGTATATGAATATACTAAATAAATAATAAATAAATACAGATTGAGCATGCCTTATTTGAAATTACAAAATACAGTACTCCCAAAATCCAAAATTGGCTATCATAGGTGGCTGAGATAGTTACATATTTGCTTTCTGGTGATTCAGTGTACACAAACCTTGTCAAGCACAAACGTATTAAAATATTCTACATAAAATTGTCTTCAAGCAATTTGTATAAGGTGTATATAAAACATAAATGAATTTCATTTTAGACTTGGGTCCAATCTCCAAAGATACAGGTATTCTAAAAAAAGTTTGAAATCCAAAACATTTTGGTCCCAGGCATTTCAGATAAGAGATTCTTAGTCTATACTATCTAAGTAACTGTTTATGAAATGTACAAATACATATGAGCAGGATTAGTATTAACAGCAGTTGTATTATGTTCTTTTTTCAGGTATCTGCTTGTCAACACTGCCTGTTAGCAAGGAATACAGCTATTACAGCCTCCAAATTTCCCACTGTTAAGGCAAAGGATCCTTGGACCATACTTATTGTAGACCTATTGGGGCCTTTTAAAGTCACCAGTAAAAATAATATGTATGTCATCCTTCTGACAGATGTCTTCACCAAATGGGCTGTGGCTTTACCACTGTTTGAGCTTTCATCAGCTGAAGTGGCCAAGGCAATTGTCAGTGTATCATTCTGTTATGGCCCACCTCAGAAGATTGCTATAGATCAGAGAAAAGAGTTTATTCAGCAGGTAAGCAAAGAGAGTTTGCTAAAGAAAATATTTCTTAATATATCTTTGAAGGGAGTGGGTGAAGTCACAAGTGATCAGAGTGTTTTACAGAATGTTCTTAAGATGATTACATTTAAAGAACTGCAATAGACAGTTTTCTGTCTCCAAAGTTAGATTAATTTGGCATGAACATCGTTAGGTATCAACTTCTTTCAATAAAGATGCAGTCAAATCTGAAACCTTAGGTTTACGTCAGGATAGGCAAAGTGCAAGCCTTTGGGTATTGGTAGATTGATACTTGCTTCAGCACACGAGTTTCTGCTGAAGACTCCTATACTCATACAAGAGACACAAGATATTATCTGTTTGGGATTGCATTGTTATCACAAAAATAATTTCAAACTGTCAGGTAAAACAACATCAGTATGAAGGGCTTTTTCAAAAACAGTAACTTCCTTTTCTTAAAGATCAACTGTGAGCTGTTTGACCTCCTTGGGACAAAGGAATTATTAATGTCATATCCTCAAACTGACTGTAAAAATGAAATTGGCAAAACTATCAGATCTTTCCTTCTGAGATACTGTACAGAGAACAGCAAAGATTGGGATGACCACTTGCAAGCTATTGCTTATGCATTCAACTTGATTCCTTCAGTATGTATTCAGAATACTTTGTGGGTTGTAGGAACTGGGGCTGAGTATGATTTGTATCATAGTGTCAAAAGCAAACAATTATTTTCTGTTCTTTTCTCTTTTAAAATAGGAAGATAACCAGAGCACACCATATTTTGAAATGTTTAAACGGAACCCATGTATGCCTTTCAGCGAGATTCAGGAAGGAAGGAATGACTGTATGTTTGACAGAATTGTTACTGCTATAAAACAAGTCCAGAAAACAGTGCAGGAAATTACAGCTACTAATTGCCTGGTAAAATGTTTTCCTCTCTGTAGCAAGAAAACAAAAAATGCACAAATTAATGATGCATATTTTTCATGCATACATGATTACAGTTTTTGGAACTAGGGAAGGATAAAAGCAGGCACAGTGTATTGAACTGAAGTTCACCCAAGCCTCCAAAATATAGAAAACCTACTTCCGAATGTTAAATTATTCAACACAGCATTGTGTTCTCTTCTCTCGAAATGCACAGAAACAGAAGCTTTAGATGTAGCTGGTAAAAGAACCTCAGCTTTATTCAGAACATTTAAATAAATGATATTTTATTTGGAAAATAGAAAAATGATTCAAAATCAGCCATGGATAAATAGATGTCACAAAATTCTGTGTTTCAGTTTCAGATGAAACAACTGTGTGTGGTTTATAAAAATGTATAATGGTTTCGGTTCACCTGCAATATTAGTCCTAAATATTCTAAAGGTATTAGATCCTCTTTGATCTTGACATAGAAGCAGGGTCAGCCCTGGTAAATTATTGTTTATTTATTGTGTCAAAAGCAAATTGAGAATATAGGTATAATGTATTTAAAAAACCACAAAGTTAAAAACTTGACATTTTGCTAAACTTTCTTTGACCAGAAGCTGGCCACTTGGTATCGCTGTGAGAAGATCCTCCACTGTGCATGTGACAGAGCTCAGGCTGCATTGCAGTATGTGGTCTGTGGTTTGCTGTTCTCCACACTTGTATGTTGTGGAATCCACTTTGTAACCCCATTTCGTAAGATTGGCTCTGCATCTCCAGGTGCCAGAGCGCAGTCGGTTCAGCACCTTCCAAGTCACCCAGTCTTCTGTGTACCCAGGAAGGAGCCCTGGTTAATAATTGGATGAGATTTCACAAATGAATAGTAGATGATGTAGGCTATGTTTCAGGGGAAGGAATTAGCAAACCCACCTCTGAGTATTCCTTGTCCAAGAAGACCCTATGAAATTCACATGTCTATAAGAAATTTTGAAGGTAGGTATACATATACATTTACACTAACTTGTTGGTTTCTTGTACTGACAGAAGAAGTCCCTCAGCAAGTTTTGGAGGTAGCAAAATTCCCATTTCCATGCAGCCCTCACATGCCCTCAGTGTCTCCTCCAAAAGTGTAAAAAGTCAAAGCAAGTTTCAAGTGTTATGGAATGGTATAGTAGGGAGAGACTGAATGAAGCACAGGGGCTTGCGTGGTGATGGGAGATAGTCCTCCAATATGGGCTTCTTGTATTAATGCAATGGCCCAGTAGAAGCCTAGCCAGTGATTCCTACATTCCCAGATTATAGTCTATAAAATTGCTGGTTTAAAAGCTCACAGTCAGGTACAGTCTGTTTTGAATTAAATAACTAGTAAATGCCATGTTGCAAAAAAACAAATAAACTCTCCAGACTGATAGAAAAACTTACAATGCAGCCAAAGAATAAAATGGCTTGAGGACCTTTCCTGAGGGGCACTTAGAAAGCATATTCATCTTCCAAGAAGTGAATCTTAAAGTTGTAACAAGTATTTTTCTTCTTAGGATCTGAAGAAAATGCACGTAGAAGAGCAGAAAGTGAACAAGGGCTCTGTTAGGAAGAAGCCAAAGCATCTAAACCCACCTCTTAAAGTGGGCCATGAAGTTTTTAGACAGAGGAAAAACTGGTGGAAAGATGGCCGTTTTCAGTCTGAATGTGTTGGCCCTTGTATTATAGACTGCATCACTGACAATGGCTGTGCAATATTAAGAAATGCTGCAGGCTCAAAGTTGAAAAGACCTATTAAAATATCTCACCTGAAACCATATATAAGAGGATCACACAAACAAGGTGAAATGTAGTCATCCTTTTTTAATCAATTTTCATCTGTTAAATAAGGGAATAAAAAGTGGGGACCTTCCCATAAAAAAAAGTTTAGTCACATGTTCTTTTTGGTCACTATATGTGACTTGGTTCTTTTTTTTAAAATTGAGGATCCTTGTTCCTCTAATGCAGTAGTTCTCAACCTGTGGGTCCCCAGATGTTTTGGCCTTCAACTCACAGAAATCCTAACAGCTGGTAAACTGGCTGAGATTTCTGGGAGTTGTAGGCCAAAACAGCTGGGGACCTACAGGTTGAGAACCACTGCTCTAATGGCAAACTAAACTTGGTTGCAAGCAGACCCATTGTTTGATATTGGAAATCAATTTTTAGGAATAAAATGTCTCGCAAAAACACCATTGTTAATTTATTTTGGCTGTAAAAAATGTGATATTTATTGTCTAGGAAGGTATGTCTGCTGAGAAGAAAACTAATTTTGGAATATTTTTGAATTGTTGTATGCAATCACTGAATGCAGGGCTCAGATGCAAAATGAGATGTTGAGTACTTCCTCTCTCTTTACTGAAATTATTCTGCTGCAACCATCCACTGAATTGTTGAATGCGTCATATTGTTTAAAACACCTGTGATACTTCTATCTACTAAAATAGTCCATTCATTTGTTCAGAGGATAAGTATTTCCATGACGTCAGCAAACAGATCTGGCTTTTTGTCCTAGCTGTGGGAAGATAATTGAAATATTTAATTTCCCTCTTCATTCTGGTTGCAACAGGGTCAGCAATTTCATTTTCTTCAATGCTGTTTCATTTCCTCTAAGCCACCGCTGAGTCATTGAGCATAATATTTAGAGAGGAACCAACAGCTGCAGAGTGCAACAACTTGAGCCGGAGCACAAAATGGGCCTGTGGTTGGAGGAAGCTTGATAGGAAGCATAGTGGCCTCTTGACCACAGTGTCAAGGAAGCCCTTTAAAGGAAATTTAATCTAGTTTTTTACATCAGATGCTCAAAATTAGAAATCAAATCTTCTCTAAATAGCTCTGTTAACTATTACATACAACTGCTTTGTTGAAACAAACACACTGACTTTCAGTTTGTTTCTGAGCACAGTTCAAAGTGCTGGTTATGACTTATAAAACCCAATATGGCTCAGGTCCAGACTATTTGGCAGGTTGTAGCTCTTTCTATGAGTTGGCCCTGGTTCTGAGATCCTCTGGAGACCCTCCAACCACCACTGCACATATGGCTGATGGGGATGCGAGAGAGGGCCTGCTTGTTGCCTGCCCCTCGACTCTGGAACAACTCCCTTCCCAAGAGGTTTCAGACCCCCCCCCCCCCCCCCCCCCGCGCGCACTTTGTTTTTATGGCAATAGGCTTCCTTTTCAGGCAGGCTTTTAAAAGAAAGTTTTTAAAGGACAGACTAGGCTGTGCTGCATTTTTGATTGAACTGTTTTAAACAACTTTATTTTTCTGTATTTTAAATTGTATTTTAACTGAATTGTTTTCATGCTTTTTTGTATTGCGTTTTAAGTTGTGATATACTTTGGTTCCCAATCTTGGTGAAAAAGCAAGGTGATGATACTACTATTACTACTAGTATTACTAATAATAGCCATTCTCATCAGAGATTGGTATAGGGAAATAAGTATGTTGGTGCTGGTATGTCTGTATTATTATTATTTCTTGCTCTTGATTCAAAGTTTCATTCTAGCATTTCTCGGTCCATTTTACATCATTGCCAGACTAACTGAAGCCTGGTTGGTTGATTTTTCTTCCTGATAATGCTGGGATATGGTTAAATGACTTCTAATCAAGATTTATTTTCCTGTTGCAGATAACAGTCCAGTTTGGCCAAGCACAGTAGTGGCCGACTATGATTATGCTGGTTCAGCCAAAGCAGCCACAGAGCAGGGCAGTTGCATACTCCCCCAAAGGACTTCCTCCTCTTGTTCCTGATGATGCCTTGCTGGACAAGGACCTCCTATTATCAGGATGTGAACATGATGCACAGCCAGAATGTACAAAGCCAGATTCCACTGAATCAGCTACTGTGAACTCAGATCATTGGTCTACAACTTACTGGACTATCCAAAATAAGTCTAGGGCTATTTGAATTAAGTACAGTAAGATTTGATTACCGCACATGTACAAAATAACTTAATACACTCCTTGTTACATTTGCCAAGAACTAAATGTTGTACACTTCTAGATTGGGCTAGATGACTACCCATAATAAAGGCTGTGTTTGCATGTTATGGAGCTTCCTTCCTCTCTCTCCCTTCAGACTTAGTATTCACAATTTCATTTTTACTAACACTGGATGAGTTATATCCAGTTATATTTCAACCAGGACAATGGTCCCATTGTTAACTATTTTTAACAACAACAAGCAATTATTCATGATTCTGGCTCTAAACAAGGTTCAGGAAAATGTCTCTTCCCCCATTCCCCTTTCTCTAGTTAAGGACCTCATTCCCTCAGTAATAATTTCAATCTGAAAATACCAAAACTATACATCCTTGACACCTAAAAGTAATATAAATCAAGTTCCTGTTACATCTCAAGCATTCACCATTAAAAGAATATGCAAAACCTCACCTGCTTCTGTAATTTATAGTTCAGTTGTACTTATAGACCAATCTGTTGTTTATTGTGTGGGTTCTGCCACCTGGTGGAGTAGTTAAAAAAACTCCAGAGGATGCAAGGAAAGACATGAGTTCAACTAATAGTCTGGTTTCCATGTAAATGTAAGTGGCAAATCCTTTCAAGCTACACTTCACCCAATTGGTGGGTGTTACATGCTTGTTTTTTCCTCCATAGAAAAATACATTTTTACACAAAAAGTAAATGAAAATAGGAAAGTTCTGATGAGTTGTTCCACATAATGTTATTTTCCTCCTTGAGTTGGGTACAGATGTATATTCAATGGTGAGCATATATCCATATTGAGGCTGCAACACTGCAAGTAGTTTGGCCACCACTGGGATGCCTTTGAGGTTTCATCCCTCTGTGAGAAGAGAAGATGACATGGACAAAGGTAACAACTGTTGCATGAATTCTAGTAATCCATGTGTAGAGTTGGAAACAAATGTTTCCTTCAAAATAAATTCAAATTCTACAGTAGCTTAGAAATACTTTCTTTGCTAAATGGTAATACATAATTGAGAGCCAGTATGGTGTAGTGGTTTGAGAGTTAGGCTAAGATTCTGTTTGGCCATGGAAACCTACTTGGTGACGCTGGCCAAGTCACTTATTTTAGCCTCAAACGAAAGCAATGGGAAGCCTCTTCTGAATAAGTATGTATGACAAGACATTGCTAGGCAGTATTCAGTAGGATTCATTTAGATGGGTTTATATTCAGGATTGGCCCTTTCTTGAGATGGAGTGATGCCCTTTGCCTCAGGAAATGAATCAGGAAGAGCAGAAAATCCTACTACACTTTGGTGGGTACTTTGAAGTGTTTCACTGCTCACCATTTTATCGTATTTTTCATTGTGGGGAAGTAATTGACAGGGTTCAATTGAACAGTTGCATATCATATTACTTTTAGGGAATTTTTATAATTTTAAATAAGATTTCTCTGAGGAACCCACCAGGCTCAAATGATGCATCCTGAGCCAGTCATGTGGTGGACATGGCTCTAGAGACTTTCTGTGCTCATAGCACTGGATGAAAGCACTGCTTGTTCTCTCCTCATAAGGAACTAGGCATCTTGGACTACGACTGTTTCTGTTTTACCATGAAGCATTTTAATTGACTTTTAGGTTACACATGAATGCCATGCAAAGGTTTGCAGAAAGCAGTCACATCAGCCCATACTGCTTAGCAGATCTTTCTTTTCAAGTCTACTTCTGATCACAAAATGTACATCTTCAGCACATCTTCAAGTTCAATCAACTTTTTGAAAGTTGAGAGAAGCATTTTTCCTAACAGTTCTAATAAGCTTGTCAAGAGCAACATGCAAGCTTCTGGAAAATTACTGAACTGTCTCAATTTCCCAAGCAGCAATTTCACAAGCTGTAGAGAAAACAGGCATTTGTGCAAGAGCAGCTAGAATAATCTCTCTTCAATAAATAAATTGTTTCTGCTTGATGCAATGCTCTCTTTTAAACAAACTTTCATTGTAACTTGAAGTTCACTATATGCAAGGACAGAAAATTCCGGTACCTGTGGGCCTTTAAGCAAACAGATTAAAACATTCTTGGTTTAGGTCGGATGAAAGGAGCTCATAGTTCTTTAATATCAAATATCAACATTCAGGAGACATTCAGCAACACAGTTTTGCTGGAGTTTCCCTGGTGTGTGTGTGTGTGTGTGTGTGTGTGTGTGTGTGAAATAAAAGATGTGGGGAGAAGGATGGAAGACCTGAACATCCTTCTGAGAAAGTGTGAAAAATAGAAACCTTAACTCCACTGTACTATTTATTTCATCTGCAAAATATTTTTTAAAACTTGAATTTTTAAATGCACAGCCAGTTTGCATGGAAGGAGAAACTTCTACATGAAATTGCAGGTTGCAACAATTATTATAGAGCAGGGCTTATTAAATATTTTCTACTCCTGACCCCTTTTTGCCTGAGAAATATTTATGAGACCCTGGATATATATGTATATAAAATAGGTATACAAATCAAGCATTTACTCATAAGACGTCAAAAGAAAAGGTATTTAAAAGCATTTCTTTAGTATACATATTTTATTAAAGACTAGAGCAAATTTGCATACAAATAGATGGATGTGTTTGTTTATTTTTGCATAGAGAATTAATCCTTGGCTGAACATTTAATTCTGCAGGATGTAAAGCATCTTCAACCTTTTTCATGCCATGTTGGCATACTTTGTTTGCAGCCTCAAATGGCTGGTAAACTTACAAGGGGAAAAGGGCATTAAAACAGTAGATAACATAGTTCCCTTTTCAGCATAGTAGACACGCACCCAATGTGCACCGGGTATGGTTCAGTAAAAACAAAGAACGGTCTAAGGCAGGGATAGGTAACTGTTAGAGGCAGCTGCCAATTCTCCTTGGATCCACTATATCCACAATTTGTACCCCATCCATTAGGCCCAGATACTTCTATTTTTATCTGTAGATCTCAAAATGGCAACAGGAACTGCAGGTGCATCTCTTCCTGTTTTGAGAATGACTGCAAAAGGAGATATTTGGGTTCAGAGTTATGGGATTCTTGTGAGTGTTTGGGGCTATTTTTGCGTATGTGTATTCACATTTTGGATTGCTCTACAGGATTTTTGGGCACAATTGTCCGAAAATTGTACTAAAAGGGTTAGACACAACAACAACAACAACAACAACAACAACCATATGGCCCTTCTCCACTAAGACATTGCTGCTGAGATTCCTGAGATAGGAAATCAGAGGAGGGCTGAGGTGTTGCTCCTAAAATTGCTGAAGTTAAAAATAGGGCAGGAAAATGGGAGATGTATAACAATAACAACAACAACTTTATTTTATATCCTGCCTCCATCTCCCTGAAAGGACTCAGGGCGGCTTACATGGGGACATGCCCAATCCAACAAAAATTAAAACCAAACATAAATTGAAACATATCTCAATAAAATCAATAACCTTACAACAAGACAATAACATAAAACAGCATCATCAACAGCCAATAGTCTGAGCAGTAATGGGTAGGGAATTTCAGGGGGAAGGGAATTGTGTAATAGAATTTCAGAACAGGGCTGGTGGACAAGAATGCAATGGCCAATAATAAATTAGAAGTAAAAGAGCAATGTCAGTTTAAAACACTAAACCTATAGGAGGAAGGACAGGTATAAAGTGTGGGAACTGCTGATAGACATAGTTGTGGATCAAATATCTTGTGAACTGCTTGTGAATCTTTCTGTGATATTGCTCCCAAGATTCCTCAGGTTAAAAGGGGGGTGGGGGCAATAGGCTCCAGGGACCTTTCTGAGATGTTGGATATATGACACTGGGTATAGTTCAGCTACTATAGCAGCACATGTTGTCTTCTTCCTTTCCAGATGTCTTCTTGTAGAACATTATTATCTATAAACCTGTATGTTTATAGTGTATATAATGTAATGTATATAATGTATATAAAGTATATAATGTAATGGATTAAAAACCTGTACAACACTGATGCAAAATTCATCACCCTAATTACAGCCTTATTATTGCAAGAGAGGCTATTACTGCTCTTTGGACAAGTGAGAGCCCACAGGTCAAATTCAATCGTGTTGGGTGCCTTTAAGATCTTGATCAAACTCGACTGAAGGTTGCATACTTGCTGCCACAAAAAAATACAAGATTGCTAAAGCAACTTGGTGTTGCATAGATCAGTTAAAAATACTTTAGGAAATTCCCATGAGTTTTATTAGTTGTGTTCCTTAAATTTGTTTCTGGCTTATGAGAACCCTATGGCAAACCTATTGAAATTTGTTCTTGACAAGACATTTTTCAAAAGGGATTTTCCTTTGCCTTCCTCTGAGGCTGAGAAACTTACTTGCCCAGTGGGTTTCCCTGATTTGAGTAAGCATCCATAGCCTGGTGTTCCAGAGTCTTAGTCCCGTACTCAAACGGCTACATTATGCTCACTCTATTCCCATGATAATACGTGCAGTTGGCCCTAAGTATCATAGGTTCTGGATCCACAGAATCAATCATCCACAGCTTGAAAATATTTTTTTTAAAAATCTAACAAATCTACCATTTTATGTACAGGACAGAATTTAACTATGTCACTGTATATAATGGGACTTGAAAACCTATGGAACCAAATCCCAGTAGATACAAAAGGTGCATTGTAATGTTTACAACTCAAAAGCTGTCATTGTGCCTATTTAACCACTAGGTGGCAGTCACTTGTTGCAGTCTTATGAATTTTGACTACAAAAACAAAGCCCAACAATAAAGAAATACATTTTTACATTTTACATTTTTACTGATTGTGTTCGAAGTAGGGATGGAAAGACTATGGTTGGTGCTTATCTTCTAGCAAGAATTGGAGAGTAGTCCAATTGTCTGGAAGGCCTGCTGAAAAAGTAAATAGTTGTGAGATTAATAGAAATTTATTTATTTTTATTCCGCTTTTCTCTCCTGAGTGGGATTCAAAGCGACGTACATTTAGGAAAGCTTTGAGGGCTGTTTGTGCAAAAATAGATGTCACTTTTCTGCATGCACAAAATTCTCCTGTATCTGCAGATGACACTATTTTTCTTTTCAGAACTCATACTTTCTCTGCAAAGATTTTGAGGAGAAGCACTGCACAAAAATGTGTAGTTCTCTGCACAAGAATCCCTGTAAACACAACTAAAAGTGCTATAGAAATCTTCATTTTGTCTTGCAGAAGACTGAAAACTACAGAAATGAGTCATTCCTACCAGGATGTGAATATTTGTGAATATTTATATTACTAAAGTATCTACATGATAGGTTTGCCAGGTGTCGTTTATTATAAGGAATGTTCCTTTTATGGCTGGCAGGTGTCCCTTATTATGGGAGATTTCACTTTCTGAAGGTTGGAAAACATTACCTTTTATAGACTGAATGAGATGCCACAAAATCTTATAGGTTGTGGTGTAGGTTCTTCATGAAGACAGAAATAATTTATTTATGTTGATGTATTTTGACTGTTGTACCCTGCCCTGAGCCAGGAAAAGAGTTGGGTAACAAATAAAATGTATTGTTATGAATGTGGCTAATATGTTAATTTTACAGAGAAGTACCCAAGTAAGATAACAGAAATCAATACTTACATTTGGTATTTAAACAGAACATAAACTTGTTAATAGCTGCTGTTGCCAACCATGCAGTGTTAGGAATTTTGGCTGTGGCTTATTGCTATTTTTAAGACCTGGCAGCACTACTATAAGAAGATAGCACCAGGAAGTGGGGAGCAAAGTGTGAAATATTGCTTCTATATTTTGCAAGTGAGTATAAGTTAGAGTTAGTTCTCAATGGAAGACAAGATTGGTGAATTGTGTTGCTGGGTCTATACATTTTCAGTGGCAGAGCTTGTGCAGATTTCCACACATATACACATGAACCATACCACAAGTAAAATAACAGAAATAAGCAAGGAACAGTTAATATAGCAATACCACAGAGACACCAAAGAGAAAACATGAAGCTGAGCGGAAGGATTGTTTCCTTAAGGAGTCAGACTAACATAACCAAGAACCATGAGTCCAAGGGAATCTGAATCTCTCGATATGGACCTGCTGTATTGATCTCTCTTTATTCCTATTAAGCAGATGATCCAGAATATTGGTCTTCCATTGAGAAAACAAAACATACAAAAAAAACCCCCAAAAGCAAGCCAATTAACCAGGCATGTATTGTATGTTTTTGGCGCATTTTTTCAATAGTCCTTTGTGCCCACATTGTGGCATCACAGAGAAGCCATATCCCACAAATCAAAGTATGCCTTTGAATGTGGACAATAGGTTAATTTTACAGAGAAGTATTCTCATAGCAGTATTGGCTGGAAGATGTGAGCACTCAGACTGGTGACTGGAAATCACTGTGTGTGCTGATCTTTGATTTTTTGATAGCATTCTATAAAACTAGTCAAGAACTGGTTGTACTGAATGACTAACAAAATAAATGTCTCATGTTGGAACATTGTGTTTTTCTTGAGCCATTACAGGTTCCTGCCTATACAAAAAAAAAAAAGCTGTATACTTTGCAAGAACCAATTATTATTTTCGTGTCAGGAGTGACTTGTGAAACGGCAAGTTGCTTCTGGTGTGAGTGAATTGACCATCTGCAAAACGTCTCTCATGTCCCCACATGGAGCTGGAGCTGATAGATGGAGCTTGTCCTTGGCCTCCCCGGGTTAGAGTCGAACTGGCAACCTTCGGGTCAGCAACCCAACCTTCAAGCCAGCAGTCCTGCCAGCACGAGGTTTAGCCCACAGCGCCACTGGGGGCTCCTGCAAGAACCAATTAATATGGCCATCTCACTCTAAACATGGTTAGGTAGGGAATGTTACACCATGTTTTTCATGTGGAATGAAAGAAAAACTATTTATTTCTTTTCCGGGCAATAGACTTTGAATATATATAGATAGATAGTTAGATAGATAGAAGATAGAGAAGATCATTTACTAATGTGAAAGCTAAAATGTACAAATATGTAAAAAAAGGATGTAAAAAGGGAAAGCCCAGAAAATTTACACAAATTCTTTCAATTATATGTGTGTCAAAAGAATTTTGTGATTCTACCAGAAAATGTTACATTTTAGAATAGAAGATAATATTGTTTACAATCTACATCTGTGGCTCCCTAAATGAAAACAAAATGACCTTTAGATAATTTCACAAATATAAAAAAGGAAGAAAGAGAGGAAAGAAAGGAAAAGAAAAAAAAGAAAAATGAAGGGAGTGTTTGTGGTGGCAGGTAGTTATATAGGACATCTTCTTGTTAATACAGTAGGGTTTCACTTATCTAACATTCGCTTAGCCAATGTTCTGAATTATCCAACGCAGTCTGCCTCCCGCCTGAATCCACAGCTGTTCCTCTAGGCAGCAAGGACCAAAGTTTTTACTGATTTAATTTCCAACAATGTTGTTACTGTAAGTTCATTTTATGCAATTATATCTTTATCTGTAGTAAATTTGTTAGTAGTCAAAGTTTTTGTAGTCAATGTTTTCAATACACTGCGATGTTTTGGTGCTACCGGTAAGTTCGTAAATACAATAATTACTACATAACGTTACTATGTATTGAACTGCTTTTTCTGTCATTTGTTGTAAAACATGTTTTGGTGCTTAATTTGTAAAATCATAATGTAATTTGACATTTAATATGCTTTTTCTTAATCCCTTTTTATTATCCAACATTTTCACTTATCCAACATTCTGCTGGCCCATTTATGTTGGATAAGTGAGACTCTACTGTACCACCAAGCCTTTCAAATGTTAGCGATCTAACATTCAGTGCCAAAAGCAAATATCTTGATTTCTCCTCTGATGTCTTTTCATGCCCAGTACCTTTTGTTATTGTGACCTGGGACTTCAGACACAAGAATCAGAAAAGTGAACCAGAAATGACAGTCTGAAGGAACACTCATAAATCAAGCTAAAGAAAGTGAGGGACAGGATAGTCATTATACCACATTACTCCAATATACTGCATTGATCTATAAATTCTGATGAAGTACTACAGTATACTACCTAATTGAAAAACTCTACTTAATCAAGATGCCTCCCAGGGAACCAATTTCTACCTAATGATACTTGATAGCAAGGACAGCTGCTTAATTGGGATGGTAATTTCACATAATTGGAACACCTTCAGGTAACTTCACAGTGTTTAGTTCAGCATGTCTCAGATTCACACTGTCTTATCTGCTCTTCAAACAGAAGATGGATTCATGCTTTGTTTCCTATGCTCATCTGCACTGGACTACCAAGGTGGTCTCTTCAGTTTGAAACCTGTGGATTCAAAAGCCTCCCCCACCAAGTGTAGAGTGAAGTACATCTTGGGTTTAGTGCATCAGCCTGGAACCAGGCAACAATGGCTTTCCATTGAAATCGCCACTCACTATTGTTTTGCCCACCTTTGATCTCTTCTTTTCATACTGACTATTTAACACTGCATCTGGAAACAATGAAGTATTGTCAGGGGGAAAAAAACCATCAACCTGAATTGTTGTAGAAATATTATGTGCAACAAATCTTCTCCCCATTATACACATCACCTAGCAAGAGGTTATTATTTTAACTATACATTAAAGCAGTTTTCCATCTTCCTTTTCTTCTTTTAAATAAACAGTGGTCAGAGTAGCTAAAAGCTTGAAAAAATATATACAGCATTTGGTTAAAATATATTTAAAAACCAGAAACTGAAAGAATGTGTGAAGGCTAATTTCAGTATTCTATACAATCAACTTACTTGTTCTTTAGGAACTTACTGGATTTTGAATACCAGTATCACAATAGATTTGTAGAATACTGTATAATAAATGTGTTATTCAGTTTATTTTGTAAACAACTTTAATGAAAAAAATCAGCTGCTTGAGGTATGATACTTTGGTCAAAGTTTTGTTGGTACTTACTCTCTCTGTGACCAGCGTTGGGGAAGTTCATCATCACAAATGTTGAAGGTATCCTATCTATTCTGCCTTTGCAAACTTTTGCAACTTTTCTTTCCTTTGCTTGCTCTGTTCAAAATCCTTTTTCTCTGAAACCTTTTCCTTAATAAAACATTATAAACATACCCAGAAATGGTACAGCCAGGTAAAGCTACTTTATGCCTGAGTAAAGTGGGAATTCTGGCCAGGGGCGGTTCAACCGTTAGGCGAAGTAGGCGATTGCTGAAAGCACCATCCTTTGGGGGTGCAGTTGAGGCGCCTCTTGAGGTGCCTCAAAGTGCCCCCAATGAGCAGCTTCTTTTTTTGTCTTTTTTTCTTTTTCCCCACTCTCTGCTGGGAGGGGGCACACCCTCCGGGAGTGCCTCACCTTCCCCCTCCTACGTGTGCACATGCGTACGAACCCCTGCCTCCTCTTCCCAGGCCTGTGGCCTGGCCGGCCTCCGAGGCCTCGCACCGGCCTCTGCGGCCTCCCGCTGGCCTCTGAGGCCTCCCGCTGGCCTTGCCGGCCTCCTGCTGGCCTCCGCGGCCTCCCGCCGGCCTCCGAGGTTTCCCGCCAGCCTCCGAGGCCTCACGCCGGCCTCCACGACTGCCCACAGCCTAGCCTGCCTTCGCCTCCTTGAGGCCAGATCTCCAGGCTGCCTGGCCATGTTCCAGCTTTCTCTCCTGATGGTGTACCCCACTTATGGCAGGCATCTTCAGAGGTTGTGAGGTCTGTTGGAATCAAGGTGAGGTTACAAATCTGGACCTGAATATACTGTATAAGACTTTATTATTATTATTATTATTATGTACAGGGTGGGAGAAAGGAAAAACTCTTGTCTGCTGGAGACAGGTGTGGATTTTGCAATTGGCCACCTTGATTAGCATGTAATGGCTTTGCAGATTCAAAGCCTGGTTGCTTCCTCCCTGGGGGCATCCTTGGTTGGGAGGTGTTAGCTGGCCCTGATTGTTTCCTGTCTGGATTTTCCCAGTTTTCAGGGTGTTGTTCTTTATTTACTGTCCTGATTTTAGAGTTTTTTTTAATACCGGGGGCCAGATTCCCTTTCGGTGGCCTTTTAATTATCTGCCTTGATATTCTGGGTTTATGGCTGTGTGGAAGGACGCTCAGGGCTCTTCCACAAAGCCATATAACCCAGAATATCAAAACAGAATAACCCACAATATCTGCTTTGAACTAGGTTATCTGAGTCCACACTGCCCTATATCCCAGTTCAATGTTTGGTGCTAAATTCGTAAATACAGTAATTCCTACATAACATTACCATGTATTGAACTGCTTTTTCTGTCAATTTGTTGTAAAACATGATATTTTGGTGCTTAATTTGTAAAATCATAATGTAATTTGATGATTAATAAGCTTTTCCTTAATCCCTCCTTTTTATCCAACATTTTCGCTTATCCAACACTTTTATTTTTCAGTGATTGGTTTTGGGAGGGGCGCCAAAATTCTGTTCGCTTACACTTGAAAATTTCCTTGGGGCGGCCCTGCTTCTGGCAATCCTCTTCCAACTCCTAATACATCACAAGCTTGAACAGAAAGGACAGTGACCTATTAGCTTATCTGATTTTTATGATTTATTTTCTGCTCTTCAGTGAAGTTATCTGGGCAGCTGATAATTCTTTAGCCTGCAATGTATTATGAATTAAACCTCAAGCACTGGTGGCAAAAGAAAAAAGACTTGCACAAGGGTCAAAGTGGATGTGATGATATTCCTGGTCATTTTTTAAATGAAAGAGAATATATGTAAACTACATTTGGGCTGGTGAGGGAGACAGATATATCCTTGACTTGGTGCCAGTCAGAATTGACTGCACTGGAGTGGTTATTTGCTATGTGTGGAAGGAAGCTCCCCTTAGCACCAAAAGGCTTCCACCGTAAATAGTAGGGGTCCATGTTAGAGATGATGGCAGTAATTCTTGCCATAAAAATGATCGTTTTGTTTTTCTTCCCTCTAGAGCAGAGGTGTCAAATGCTTGGGAATCCAACCCCCAGAAGCCCTAGCCAGCTTGTCCAATGGTCAGGAATTCTGGGAGCTAAAGTCCAAAACACTTGGAGGGCCACATGTTTGACACCACTGCTCTAGAGTGCTAGCTTCTCTTTGTTAAAGGATTTGTATAACATCTTATTGAGGTTTGACCATTTGACAACTCATTTTCTCTTTCAGGCCACAAAATTCTGTAAATAAAATAGGTGAATAATACTCTCCGAAAGTTTACATTCTGCTCAGAAAACATTATTAGGAATATGAATTATTGAAATTCAGAGTGGAAAGTGGAAGAGGCAGTTTGTATAAGGTTTTCTTAATCGAATGCATCAGCATCAGTGAACTTAGCCAGCTTGCATATTATTATTATTATTATTATTATTATTATTATTATTATTATTATTTCCCAATTTATCTACCCAAAGGGAACTCAATGTAGCTCGACATAAAAGCCACTTTGAGTATTGAAATATACTCAATATATAAATAAGTATATAAATATATAAATATGCAAAAATATATAGTTAAACATAACCAGCACTAAAAAATTACAGTTAAAAACCACGGGCTTGGGATCCAAGACCTGCAGGGGAGGCCCTTTTCTTGCTTCTACTACCGTCTCAAACATACTTGGTGGGGATGGGGGAGAGGGCCTTCTCTGTGATAGTCCCCCGGCTCTGGAACTCTCTCCCCAGGGAGATTAGACTGGCACCCACCTTGTCCACATTCCGCAAAGATCTAAAAACGTGGATGTTCCATTGTGCTTTCGATTAAACAGTCACAGGAAATTCGGCCCCAACTATAACTACCATCAGTTCTCGCACTTTATCCCTGTCCTTTGTCCTATAGGTTTAGCATTAAAAGACATTGCTCCTTCAGTTCTAATTTATTATTTTTATTCATTTTGTTCTCCAGTCCTATTTTAGAAGTATATTTCACTAGTCCCCCCCCCCCCCCCCGTATTTCAGTGCTCATTACAAGATAGATTGTTGATTGATGATGCTGTTTTATATTGTTATTGTTTTTGTAATGTTATTGATTTTATTGACTTATGTTTTAATATTTGGTTGGTTTTAATTGTTGTTGGACTGAGCATGTTCCCCATGTAAGCCGCCCCGAGTCCCTACGTGGAGATGGAGGCCGGATATAAAAATAGTTATTATAATATTATTATTATATCCATCAAAACAGTTAAATACCATATCTGATTCCAAGCACAGAATTCCAGTATATATGATGTCTACAGAATACAGTCTTCTTCCTGGATGAACCTCCTGCTTACTTCACTTTCAGGAGGAACGTGGCAGCAGAACTCATCAATATATTATCCTTCTTTTTAAACAGATTGCCTAGTTATAAATAGATTGCAATGTAAGCAAATTAAAAGGTCATATTTAATGTTTCTACCATACGATAGATAGCACTGCTTGTATTTGGTGCTTGTGTTTGCAAAAATAGTTGCTACAGGAAAATAGCTCACTGTAAAGAAAGATCCTGGAGAACTTTTTATTTGTCAAGCCTCATTTGGCTAACAGTACACGACAGTGACAACTGGAGAGTTCTGGTAAAACAAGAATAAAAAACAGGTAGAGTAGAGTAGTGACTAAGGTCCCTTTTTAATGCATCTCAAAGCTAGCTTCAAACTGTGGTGGCCAGGCATCAAAGTCCCACAAAAATGCACAAAAGAAAGCCCTTTATGTGCATCAGTGCTCAGTGGTTTATGTAATCACAAGACAAATACAAACTGGTTCCAGGATTTCGTATGTAATCACCTGCACAGTGAAATTACTTCAATACCAGTTCGAAACTGCATTAAATGATCAGTGTAGATGGGGCCTAAGTATCTAAAAGACTCCAATCTTATAGCAGATTACTTGGAAGACATACTGTGAGTGAGACATATACCTGAGTAGATCCATGCAGAACTGCCCTTGGATTCATCTTCTATGAATTAATTATGCCACCTTACAGTACACCATGACCTCTCCATCTGAAACTGATGTAACTTCAGAGGGTTGTTAGAAGGATCACTGAGATTTTACATATAGTGCAATCTGAACACTCTAAAATGCTCTGTAAGTACTAAGTTTTAAAACTGTTACGATCATACTGTGATAGTAAGGACTATACTGTATGACTGGGGGAAGAAAAAAAATACAGAAATAAAATTCGTTCTATGCAAGTTGAGACACAGGTTTCCTCTTAACTCTGACAATGTTTTATTTGTGTACACACCCTGGAGTTTTTGATATACAGGCCAGATTTTTCTTTAAAAAAGTCTAACAGGATTATATACACGTAATGCAAATTTAGTTTTAGGTTTTTGGTTTGCTTTTAAAAACAAAACAAAACAAATGCCACATAATAAAACATCTTCTTCTATACAAAATAGCACTTTGGTTCTCCTTTTCTCTCCCCCCACCCCCTTTTGCTGGTAGAAAGCAGTGATAAAAACTGCATGTTTTAAGTGATTTGAGATATTGTTTACAAATGTTGCATACAAAAACCCATTTCCCTCTCCCCCAAATGCAAAAATTCCAAAGTACACTCTGACAGCTAATGCTCTGCGAACACTTTATTACACAAATTACATTCAGCTTCTGAAAATAGTGTTCTAACAGTGTAACCATCTAAAAATAAGACATCCCGGGAACACACAGAGTGTGGAGGAAGAAAAAAAACCATTTTAAATAGAGGCTTTTAAAATCTTTCCCCTCAAAGCAACAGATTGCTAGAGATTCCTTTTCTTAAAAAATAGGGGCTTTAGCAGCTTTGCTTTATTGTGGCACTGTATTTTCTCTGCTCTGTGATATGTTAAGGACATTGAAAGTGAAAAGGCACAAAAGAAAAATTGGTGATGGAAAATCATTTTGTTTAAGCAGAGAGTGGGACTTATTTACAAATATAGAGGAGGTCCCTAACTGAAATGAGCAAATACTAGTACTGTAAAATCATTGCTACAAATAAAACGGGATTGCTCTGCTTTATTAAAAGATTCGCATGAGACAATGGCACTGATATGAAATGCTCACATCCAAAAATCAAAATGAAGCAAAATAAAAATAAAATAAAATAAATTGTGTACAGCCTCACAAAGGACTAGTACAGTTTACAATTAAATACACAAAATCTTGAAACGTGCTAAATCCGGCAATCTTTGCAGAATCATACAATGTAGAAATCAAAGGCCAATTTCAGGAAGAAGACGAGGGCAACACTGGAGGCTGAGGAACAGAATCTTCTTCTTCTGAATCAGTAGGGTCATCCTCATCTTTTTCTTGATCACTTCCTTCTGTACTAAGCCGGTCAAACCCTTTCCGACTGTAGCCTGCACGACTTGCGAAGAAATTCCCCAGGTTAAGGCCTCCACTACCCTTTCCTGTAAAAGAAAACACATTTTTAAAAAGAGGTTAAGTTCCATCTTTCCCACATATTAGTTATTACATGTCATCAACTTGATTTTTGGTTTCATTGGTTTGGTTTCAGCTCTGTTCATTTAACAGCTCCTTCCCAGAAAGCCTGTTGGATAAAGCGATTCCACAAAGGAAGCATGAAATAGTTTTTTTGTCACCCAGCCAAATGCAATCTATACTCCTTTTTCGTTTCTTTTCTGGCAAGTGAAAAATGAGATAGTTACAATACAGGTTTTATTGAAAGTTGTAATAGTCTCTATCCCTTTTCTTCCTAATGTCAAAGCTTTTCTTAAAGTTAGTCCAGGGATTATTCAGAATTTAAGGCGGGGAGAAATATTTGCAGCCATGATTTTTTCATCTGCTTCTTCTTTATATAAATGAAAGGTCTGAAGAAAGGAGATCAATTCCTTAGTATTATTCTCAGACTCTAGAAATTCTACTGCGCTTCTCATCATACCCTACAAAATCATCAGCTCCCAAAGGCTTTGCTTGGTAGATAACAGGGGTGACTCATCAGCATTGCTACAGCCTTCTCATCAAGAATAACTGCCGGATTCATTAGCGGCAGAAGACAATATGTACTGGGAGCAGGCAGGCATTTAATGTCTAATGGAGAAAGTCAAAGCAAAGTGCACTTGCTACACAAATTAGGAGCCAGGAATATTTCCCACGCAGGTCCACAATCATAACACACATTCCCAAGGATTTAATAGCTTGGTGTTTATCTGTATAGATATAATCTTTGACTTTCAGAAAGTAAACACCAGGCCTTGTTTTTTACTTACCTCTAAATCTGCCCAGGATTCTCCCTGAACTCGAGTCAGGTTTATGTTCAGCATCCACTATAAAAATGAGACATATTTCTAAATCAGGTGCAAGAACCCTAATTTGGGATTATATTAATGAAAGACAAACCTGGAAGATACAGCAGGTTGTAAGAAAAGCAAGCTACATGGAAGACAAACAGAATTGAAATTACAGAGTGTCGTTACTAAGAGGGAGATGGTTTCAGTTTTGCAAGCTGAAAAAAATAAAACCTACTGCAAATGACTGTGACTATTCACTTTCTAGAAAGATGTTATATAAATATGTGAAAATGCGCTAGCCTTCCCTCTCTGTCTGTAGGTCTATTCCTGTCATTGCAAAGAAAACAAAGGTTCTGCTCATGCAATCTTTGTCCTTTTTGGGAAGAGGATTGCTGATCATTGTTGCTCTTTCTGTGAACTACAGGGGTATGGAGGCAGAGAAGGAACGTCTACTCTCCTCTTCATGTACTGATCCAACACACAATGAAAATGTGAAAAGGGTTAATGTTCTGTTATCCCTGACCCTTTGAGGTATAACAATATTATTCACATTTAATAGGCATTGAATTTGAGATATCTCCCTGCAAAGTGTCCCAAATCAGCTAAGATAAGAGGCTCACTCACTAGGATTACTTAGGGTTCCATGACTGAGTGGGGATGTCAAGCTTGGTGTCCAGAGTTGCAGTCCAAGCCACTACATCATGCTAGCTTTCCTCCCCTTTCTATTCTATGCCTTTATCCCACTTGTACAAACAAAACAATACAGCTTTTTGGATATTTAAGTTAACTGGTGCCAAAGTCCTCAGCTACTTCGAAATACTATTCATTTATTTATGGCTATGCATCCTGACTTTCTTATACAAATGGAACACAAGGTAGCAGAATAAAAAGGTACAATTAAACACAAAAGAAGTTATCACATAATACAGCTTCTACATTATGCAGAACTTCTACATTCAGAATGCAGAGCTATTAGTGTTAGCACAGAGAATAAGGGGCAGGTAGGCACTGACAGATTTTAAAGAAAAAGATGGAGACACCCAAAGGAGAGAAAGCTCATACAGCACCTGAACAAGACAGCAAGACCACCACATAATTGGTTGTGCTTTCTTCAACTATCTGTTTTGAACAATCTACTTTTTGTGAACTCACAGAATAAAAATCTGCCCCCTGCTAAAGCACAACAAGAAATTTTGATCCTAACTGGAAAGTGAAAACAACAATAACATTTTCTGAGCTGAGAAGGTCAAAGATATGCTCAAGGTGCATATCTTTCAAGTTATTTACATCTGCCCAAATACAAATGCTTTATAATTGGGAAATAAGCATTTCACATTCTTTTAACACAAAGGATTTAGATACTGAAAGATCTGTAGTTGCTGTATGAAGAGTTAGTTAATTACCTCCATATAGTCTTGTCTTTCTCCACCAAATAAATATCACAATTGCCAAGAGGACAACAATAGGAATGATGAGTAGTGTTGTAATAAGAACAACAGAAACTTCTGTGTTGGCCTGCTGGACCACATGATGCTTTTCTTCTTTCTTTAACAATTCCTTTGCTACAGGCTTGTTTGTCAATCTGGCTTCTATAACAGCCTCTGCTTCTTTAGGGAGGGAAGAGATTATACTGATTAACTTTGAGAAAACATGCAGATGAATCCAGATCGATTTTGTATGTAAGTTTACTAAAATATAAACTATAATAGCAACAAGATGCCCACACTGTAAAGTTTGCTACAATAAAAAAAAATCAAGTCTTTTTCCTTCTGCATATGTATTGCACTACAGTATATGGTGGGCCACTTCTATAATTCTTTTTTGCTGGATTCTGATACAAGGTATCCTCACTCCCTTGATCAGAAATTGGAAAAATGATGTTTTTGGTCTACAATTACCAGAATCTTGTTTCTAGTCAGGATGGTTAGTGGCAAAATAGATTAGGGTATATGTTGAGCTGTAGTCATAAATGTTATATATCTATGCTCTGCACATGCCAAACAAAGGTATGTGAATAGTGACTTGTGTAAGTGCATGTTTTAGCCATGTTAATCCCCTTTTTGGATGGCACACATATAGTTATTCTCTTGTCCTTGTGCTCAGTCAAAAAAAAACTCCCAGTACCAGGCAGTGTTAGGCCTAAGAGGGACTGCAGTTGTTCATTTTTAATAGAGGGGAAGTGACCACATATATCCAAGTGCTGCGAGTTCCTGAGTTCATGCAATCTGAGTTTATGTTGTTCCTTGACACTTGACTAAGTTGAGACCAGTTTCTCTGTGGTGTGAATTGCCTTCCTCTCATTTTAAAATCTCTGGGGGATTGACAAGTGACAGGCAGTGGGAAGATGTGGAATTAGGCATGTGGAACTACAAGAACATGTAGAATCCTAGCTACTGAGTTCTGAAGTTATGTATTTATCTGGAGAGACATGATACACAATCAATTTGATAAGATTGCTGAATAGGCCAGCCTCTACCAACTGATGGGAAAAGCTGTTTCTCTAGATCTTCCCTCACAACAAATCCATGTTTACCAATGAGCTCTAAGCTACTCAGTAAATCTAGAGTTGAAAATGAATTTGAACTGTAACCAAGAACCTTGGAAGTCATCTTGGTACAGTAATTCCATTGTGTGCTGCAGGTGGTTATCTGCTCTTACAGCTGGATAAAATAGGAGCTGGGAAATGTCATAAGGTGTCTCTTTTCAGGAGATTTGTCCATGCCATGCTAGTGTGGCAATGCTGGATTTTGTTGGTTTTTTTGTAAAACAGAAATAAATGGGAGAAAGCATACATGGAAGGCCTCAAAACAGCCAAGAAGGACCATATCAGCATGGAATAGAGAAGAAAGAAGGCGAGCATTGACCAATAAGATCCTATCTTTACACTTGTTTTTCAATCCAAGTAATAAACCTACATTTTCAAAGTACATGAATAAAACATACCAGCTGGAATGCAAGAGCTGACTTCTCAGAGGTCTCATTTTTATGTATCCAAAAAAATTCAGTCTTGACTAGGGTATTGATTTTACTCAACATAATTGTGGCAGAAAAGCAGTAGAATACAGTTTTGAGAGATGTGATCATGAAGACTGAGACAGCAATGATCATAATAAAGACCCTGTAGGACCTTGTATAGGCTTAGCAGACTACTTATATGAAGGAGGATGTAAATGCTGATTCCATTACTGTTGAATGCTTGCTATCTTTAACCAGCTTCTTTTCCTCTTCCCCTCTCATCAATATATTCTGATCTGAAGACTTAGCCCTTTTGAAGACAGAAAGAGCCAACAATCAATAGGCAGTTGGAGAAGCAGTGCTAAGGTCAATGGGGGTTAATTGATCTTTTTGTTTTGTTTTGTATTTTGTAGCACTAAAGGACAAAACACCAGTGGAGCCAAGCTCAAACATATGATCAAATCCAAGGATGCTTCCATCCTGTATATCTTGAAAAAGAAGTTCAAGCATAGGTTATGATCAAATGAGTAAATGTTCTTAAATAGTAGTCTATTTTTAGTGGCCAGGCTGAGACCATATTGCTATGCTTCTACTTTTTTTCATGTCAGGAGCGACTTGAGAAACTGCAATTGGCTGTCTGCAAGGATGTTGCCCAGGGGACGCCTGGATGTTTGATGGGAGGCTTCTCTCATGTCCATCCATGGAGCTGGAGCTGATAGAGGGAGCTCATCCACATTCTACAGGGAGAGCTTTTTAATCTAAATGCATGATGCTGACAGGATTGAGAGACAAATGCTCAAAAGACAACTGTCAACAGTGCATTTTTTTTTTTACCAAAGCAGAGGACGAATCTGAATGGCTATTGGTTTGAGGAATGCTATTCCTACAATAAATGCATTTTTAAAAGTATCATTTGGACTTATAGGACCTGACATAAAAATAACAGAACATAGTCAAAAAATGTAAATAGAGAAGCATAGCCAAAAGAAGAATACTGATACTGAGGAGAACATGAAGAATGATGCAAAGAGGTCTTAATCTCACACTCTAGTGAGCAAATTTTCAACAAAGGTAATACTATGGTGTAAGCAAAGGAAATGAGAAGTCTAGCAGGAACCACACTAGAAATACATAGGCAAGCCCCCACCTTGTTAGCCTTTAAGAAAGATCTAAAAACATGGCTTTTCCGATGTGCCTTTGGGGAGTAAATGTAATATATTGCTCTGGCCATTCCCCTTGGTTTTTATCCTTTAGACTGCTCCACCATTTTATTTCCCTGTTTCCCCCTATTCCTATGTCTCTCTCTCCCGAGTTTTTAATTAAGTGTTCATGTGGCCCGCCCTGTTTTTTACTGTTTTCTCTGATTTGTGCTGTAATGTATATGATTATTTTTGCACTGTTATATTGTGTTATGATATGTTGTTTTATTTTGTTATATTGTATGGTGTCTGGGCATGGCCCCATGTAAGCCGCCCCGAGTCCCCGTTGGGGAGATGGTGGCGGGGTATAAATAAAGTTTTATTATTATTATTATTATTACATGTGGAAGGGTGGGCAAGGTTCACATTAATAAGATTGCTCATTTTTGCACGTTTCCGAACATACTTTATGCCATTGGAGATTGACCCATACATATAAGTTCCAGAGACCACAATGAAAAGCTCAACATTAGATCCACAGGTATTTTTAAAAATGTAACGATATGAAATAGAACAACAAAACAAGTAATTCTGAGTGAGAATATTTTAGAATAGCGGACTCTTACTTTTTAAATACTTGTCATTGTGTTGCCCCACTGTTATCTCATTAGCCCTTCCAGTCACTACATTTAGTTTCTAAGTATTAGTCCCCATTTGAATTCCCTGTCATTCTTCATAGAATCAAAGAGTTGGAAGAGACCCTGTGGACCATCCAGTTCAACCCCCAGGCAAGAAGCATGAAAATTGCATTCAAAACACCCCCGACAAATGACCATGCTGAAGGAACAGGAAGACATGTGGAGTTCTTGCCTATAAATTAATATGTATTGAGTAACTTGCATCCATATGCAATGCAGGGATGGATTCCAGCAGACTGAGTACCTCTGCATTTGATTTAGGTTTATGTTATCTAACTTTGATACACATGGGCATCTAACACTAATATGAATTTTTAATTGAAGATTTTAGGAAATATTTAGACCATTCCCTAATGGTAAATGTTTCCGTACTTAATTTCCCTATTCCCTCCAATCCATTGACCAGAACATTAAAAGAAGGGCTGGTTATGGTTTGACTCTACCTGCATTGCCAATAAGAAATGGATCACAGCTCTGAGTGCTTTGGGATTTAAGACTATCAATATATTTCAGATGTGTCAAGTTATGTTAATTTGTTAACACAAGTGTTTTTCAGACAATTACCGGAAGACAGTTTAATGTGATCACAGTACATCACCTAACTCAGAATTATACAACCCATCCCCTTTCTCCATAAAATTGTCACTGAGAGAAGACTAACCTTTTATTTCCTGTACCTCAATACCAGCCTTCTTAACAGAGCGATGTTCCATTTCTGCAACACAAAAATGGCTTAAAGGTTACTGCAATCTGTGTGAAGGACCATTCTTTGTGACATACAGTTGCCTTTACAAGCATGCATAACATTAATAAGATTACAAGGTTGGTCCTAATTGATAATACATATACAAACATACATAGATAATATGTCTCTGCTTCCTATGAATTGTTTTGACACTTACTTTTTGCAGTAATCAAATGTAATGCAATTACTTTTTGGCTTGTAACAATCATGACTACTTCACTACATTTCAGTGATAAAGGGATAGTTTTCCTATTGCTCATTACTGGGGGCATGTGCTAATTCCAACTGAGCAAGCAGAGTATGACGACAGAAGTTATGCAGCTGGCTACCTCACACTGCATCAAGAAAGAGTTGCTTTGTCAGGTCTTTTACATTTACATGAATTTTTCAAGGTACAATGTTTAAAATGCCCATTTGAGGGAATTGCAGGGCATTTTCTTATATATTCCAGTGGCAAGATAGTTACAGTAGCAGTAACCTGTTAGTTACAAGTAATTCACAATAACCTATCTGGACTGTTGCAACAAGAAGAATATGTTCAGTGATCAGAGTAATCAATAAAGTGTCTGGTTCAGTTAAAAATCTAACATTTCAAGATCTGGCTCTTTCAAAATATATTCTGAAAGATTTCCAGCCCAAGATAACAGGATAGTCAGCTTGAGATTAAGCATGACATGTGTCAAAACAGATTAGTTAAGATAACACAAACACATCCTGCTACAGAGAAACCCAACATAATATACCACACATTCACTCGATTACACCCCAATATTTTACTTAAATTAAGTCTGTCTTTTCTGATTAAGAAACATTATCAACATTATGAAAATGGGCACATATTCCTCCTTTACACAATACATTTGTAATTTGGCATGGACTGGTTTGTCAGATGATTTGGAAGAAATGAAGTAAAATAGGAGCAACTGGAAATTGAAGCAACAGATACTGTTTACCAAAATTTAAACTTGGTGTCCTCATATTTTCAAAGCTTTTGACAGAATTCTCAGTGCTTTTAATTTGCAATCTGGTTAGAACCTGATATTTGAAAGAGTGTACAAGAGAGCTGAGCCGTTATAGAATCATCAATCTTTCTGAAAACCTGAAGATAACATAGTACTGTATTTATGATGATTTATTGCTGCCATACATTTTTATCTTTGCTAATGTAACAACAGGTTATACTGTTAAAATACAAGATGTTTTTGAGCAAAAAGTTCTACTACGCTAGCTCATTGAACTCCCTGAGATCAGAAAGACCTTTCCTTGCACATGACAAATATTGACTACTTCATCTTTGCATGTGAGGAAAAAGGATCTATATAGTTTCCTACCTGTTGCAGGATAAAAATAGTATAAGGGATATAACAGTATACAGGATAAGTACGTGCAGAACTTGGTATTTGCATATTCTGAAATGTTTTAGAGAAATATTCTGCAGAGACATACATGTATAAACATGCATGTTTTTTTTTCGTGACAAAACATTACAGGCCTCCACTTTTATTATGAGAAAATCACATGGCATTTGGGATATAAGCTAGCTACCCTTTAGGCAGAAAATATCAATTCTTCACAAACCCCCACCCCAATATGACTGGCTATTTGAAAACTGATGCTTGAAAAAAAATGCATGTTAGCTTTTTTACAACCCCCCCCCCCCCATTCTAGATGACTACATGGTTATTAAAAAAACAAGAAGCCTTGTGCGCGCACACACACAGACACAAACACAAAATATATGGTTCTCTTCAAACAACTGTATGCTAGAATAACATGGGTTAAAGAATGTTACTGTTGGGTGGATTTTTAACTGGTTGATGGCCCAGACCCAAATACTTCTCATCTATGGAGAGAAATGATAGGTTGGGTGCCATGTGATTCTGTCTCAAGCTTGTTGTTCAACATCCTTATAAACAACTTAGAAGTTGGGAAAATTTGCAGGTGACACCAAATTAGGAGAAATAACTGACATACTAGGGGATAGGATCAGATTTCAAAATTGCCCTTAACAGATTGGAGAATTGGGTGAAACATAACAAAAGTTTTGAAATTTAACAAAGAAAAATGTAAGATGCTACCATTAGACAAGACAAATGAAATGCACAAATGCAAAATGGACATTTGTCTCAACAACAATATACGCGGGGAAAAAATCTTGTTTGTACCAAAAAATAAAAAACAAAACCAATGCAATACTATACCATATCAACAGGATTATAATATTCAAATTGAATGCCACTCTATTGTGATTTGATCAGATATGTCAAGTATTAACAGTCCAGGAAGGATACTGACTTGCTGGATTGTGTCCAGAGGAAGAATACCAAGATAATGTAAAGGTCTAGAAACCAAGCGGAAAGAGTAATAGCTTGGGAACTTGGTATGTTTTTCTTAGCATAGAGAGGATTGTGAAAGAGCCATAATTAAATATCTGAACAAATAATGCAAAGGATGGAAGCAGTTCGTTTTATAGGACATGGACTAACAGATTTAATTTCCAAGAAAAGGAGTTAAGCATGAACATTAGGAAGAACCTCCTGGTGAGAAGATCTGTTTGACAGGAGGCGCAGAAGGAGATGGACTCTCCTTCACCGGATGCTTCAAAATAAATGTCTTTAAATAGAATCTGGAAGGTCATTTCTCAGAAGTGATTTAGCGGGCTGTTCCTACCTATCAAGTGGTTGGACTAGATGTCCATTGCACTTCCTTCCCATTCTATAACTATGCTAGACCAGGACCAGTGAACCGAGACTTGTGAATATTGAGATTATCTTATTTTAAATTCATCAGTAAATCAGTCACATAGTTTAAATTTAACCCATCTCAAGTTTTCCAAAATCTTGCTTTGAGATAAAAAGCTTAATTTTTCAGCAATCTATTATAGGGAGCACCACTGGTTTTCTATTGTAATATCTAGCCAACCATAAGTATGTCCAACAAGTCTATCTAGGGACCAGGATAACTCTTGTGTTTGCCATAGGACAATGAAAAACCTCCAATCAATTCTGGGGTCGAGGAATGAAAAGTGCAAAGACAAACAATGAATAACCTGCATGTTGGTAGGAGAGATAGGAGCAGCCATCTTGGGGAGGCAGGGGGCTGGCTGTAGCACAGCTGGTTAATTGCCTGCTGCAATAGATCACTGCCGACCAGAAGGCTGGCAAGTTTGAAGCCTGAGTCAGATGGAGCACCCAACAGCCTAGCTTACTGTCCATACAAGCAGTTTGAAAACAGCGGAGCTGTGAGTAGAGAAATTAGGCACCTCTTAAAAAGCAGTAGGTATTTAACAACACCATAAAAATGCCGGCAATCAAAGAACAAGGAGGGAAATTTCTGCAATCAAAAGGGTTCGTTGCCATAGCGGATGGAGCGACAGCACTTCTCTGTGGCTGGAATCGAGCATAACCTCCAGGTGCCGATACCAGAAAATGTAGAAGTACCTCTGTCTGTCTGTCTGTCTTGTATGTCAAAAAACGGCAGTGAATGTTTGCTGTGTATGTGAGTCCCCTTTCAGGGTGAGAAGGGTGGAATATAAATACTGCAAATAATAATAATAAATAATAGCATTCCTTTTTCCAAAACAGTGCTATGACAGCAGCTCTTGGGGAACTGTGCATGTGCTTTTGAGATAGTTTACTTAAAATTATTTTCCAAGGTATTTTTAGGATGCCTTAAAGCATCTTCTGGATCAGAAAGTTGAGTAGAAACCAAAGAAACACAAAAGTAGAAAACACAATGCCCACCTGCCAGGTAATTTCATCTCTTGCTCTCACTGTTACGAAAGCATTGGTTTGCACTATGTGTTACATATATAAACCTCATTTGTTTGTCTTTTACTCTACCTATTCTGGATCCAAATTTGGTGTTATTAATATTAATTTTATCATTCTCAATAGTGATTGTGTGCTACTTTGATTATTATTTCTTTTGGCAAATAATACAGGATGTAAATTTGTGTGCCAAAATCTGCATAGAACAAAATGGTGAGTTTATACATTTTTAAAAACAGAAGCACTGAAGGAGACACCTTCTGCCAGCAGCAAATGCCAGCTTTAATGAGCAAGTAGTGTCCCAGTGGGAGCAACTTATTTAGGTTTAACAAGATGTGAGAATGGCATAGGAAAGTGGAAATTAAGCTGTTCGGTCAGTGAAGTGACTACAATTCTCAGCTGGCTTGTCAATGGACACTGAATGCCAGATGCTGAGGGACAAATTGGGGATGAAGCAATCTCTCTTACAGGATTAATAAACCAAGCTTGGCAACATAGCATTTAATACTGCAGATTCTTTTGGTGAGCCTCTAAGAGAAAAAAAGGAAAAAGCAATTCTGAGTCTTCCCACCTACATCCCCAGTAAAAAACAAAAACCAGGTTGCATTTTTTAAAGTTCTTATTGTTGAAAAAGAGAAAGCAGTTGTCATTCAGGAAATTTTGTAACTGCTGGTCAGATACTGGCAGGATCCAAATGCTCTTCCTGAACACTTTTTCAATATCTCAGTGAAAGGCACCTTGTAGACATGGGTTACAAAATCAAAGCCACCGGTAAAGTTTAGATGTCTAAAAATAATGACTGATACCTTTAATGGTCTACAGGAAGCATAACTTACTTTCTGTGGATGTAAATTTCCATACTGTGTTAGTATGAGCATCACCAATATACACTGTCCCGTCTTCTGAAGCAATGATGTCATGTGGCATTTCAAAACTCTGTCAAGGTAAACAGGCAAATTATTAAAACTGGAAATTGGCACAATAGAATAAAATCTAACCATTTGCCCCTATTAATTCAATATATTGAGATGTAGAATTGTACTGGTCCAGTGTAACTGGCAGAGTTTCAAGTTCAATTAAGCATGTGCAGAAGCATGGAGGTAGACTGACAAGATCAAATGATAGCATTCTCCTTCTCTACATGAATACGAATGAAAATTTCCCCCCAGAGTTCAAACAAAATGGTCTTTCTGACTGGTCTAGTACAATATTTTATCAATCTATGCCCCTGTCCTATTATTTATTAATGGCTGACATTTTTAAAAGGCTATCTGGATTCTTAAAAGATAGCAGGACATGGGAAGGACAACATGAACATACATGCATAAAACATATGAAATCAAAGAAAATACAACATCCTCCTGTGTTATAACCAAAAGTGAACAAACTACAGGCATAAGATCTCATGAGCCTAGAAAACTTCCTAGATTATTTTGAAACCTGAATCCTTAATTTAAAGCTAATGACTTGTTCATTGGCTACAATATTTTAACACCCTCTCCTCATTCATATAACTATGGCAAAAAAGATTACTAGTCAGTCTTTAATCCTCTAGTTTGTAAACCCTATACGTATTTTGTCGTGTTGCATTCAGATCCTGCTAGACTGGCTAACATGTGAGTAAAATGTCTCCTTGTGGAGAAAAAAGGTGGAGTATAAATAAACATAATAACTGTGATGATGATGATGATGTGCACCTTTGATCTGATCTGAAAAAGTAGCTCTTATGTGGTATTTTCAGAGTAGAAAGAAGGGAAAACAAATAATGAACAGACTTGGCCTAGACCTAGTAAAATCTGTCTTCTCTGTTTTGCTTAACAAATCAAATGTATTTCCTGGCTTGAACTCTACTTTATTTGAGGCTGTGGCATAATTAAATAAAAGAAATTTCCATCTGAAGCAATAAGCAGTTGTGTGCTGAGTAAATTCTAGGCCAAAAACTGCGTGTGGCACAATTTAAACTTGCTTGATTAGTGAATGCAGGGCCAGGTTCTTTTTTGCTGAATTATTATTGACACGAACAAGCACAAAAACAGACATAAATAGAGTGTGTCCTTGGTATCCACTGCAGTTTGGTTCCAGGATCCCCATGGATACCAAAATCTGTGGATGCTCAAGTCCCCATAATATACAATGGTACTGTAAAACAGTGTCTCTTTAGTAGAATGGAAAAATCAATACATGCTTTTTTGGAATTTCTTTTGAAATCTTTTCAAGCAATGAATGGTTGAATCTATGGATACAAAATCTGTGGATACAGAGGGCTCACCATACATATAAGCAAAGTGGCAGTTGACAATGAGCAACAATGTACAGTTGGTCCTCATAATCCACAGATTATGTATCTACGAATTCAACCAAACATGACTTGAAAATATTAAAAAAAAGAAATCGAAAAAGCAATCCATGGCTTTGCCATTTTATATAAGTGACACTATTGTATTAGGCCATGATATATAATGGGTTTTTTTATCATACCTCTCAACTAAGGCCAGGCCCTGAAGGTGGATATTATTAAAATTATACATATATCAATTTACAAAATGTTATGATTCTAAAATTATTAGTAAAACAGTGATAACAGCAAGAAAAAGACAAATCAAGATCCAGCCTTATGATGCAAAGCTCTAGTTTCCAAATGGCTTTCATGCATGCTCTATTAACTTTCCAATGCAGAGCTAGGGCCCAGGAGTAAGAATCAAGTACAGATGGCTTCTCAGCCTCTCTTATTCTTTCTCTGGAGGATCATTTTCTTGCTTTAAAGATTTTTCCCCTTCTAGAAACCCTTCATCTCTTTCCCTCTCTCTCTAACCACAGAAGGTTATTGATCTCTCACCAGACAAAGGTTCCCAATAATGTAGGCACTTTGTCAGTATGAAATTTAAATTCATGCTTTTAAAGATTTATCTCATGAAAATTCCAATTTCCAAAGCAACACAGATCAGTCAGAAAATCTCAAAAGGAATAGCTTTTTTGCTCAGCATGCAAGAATGCATTCAAAATTTCACAACCGGGGCTTGTTTATCTTACTGCTCACTTGGAGTCTAACTGGAGCTCAATACTCTCAGAAGAACTTTGTATCTTATCCAGAACTTTACTCAATACTGAATATTCTGTTGGTAACTAATGGCTTCCATTCAAAGTAACATATACAGCTTAGTATTTAGTGATAAAATGTTGGAAGTTTTTTTTGCTTTTGGATATATTTCTGTTAAACTGCATTGGAGGCTTACATGGGGGCTGAAAAGCACAACACAGTGATTTTAAAATTGAAATCAATCAATGAATCAATTATTCTGAAAAGGAAGCTTAACTAAACCTGCATAAAGTTAATTTGAGATTATAATTGGTGAAAAGTATAGGATTCCTCTACATTGAATGGGAGATATTCTTTATATAATTTACTAAAACTCGATAAAGAGCTCAATTTTAAGCACGTACATTTAGGGCAAACATGTATTTTCTTTCACCTTTGAAATGGAGACTGGGCAGACATGGTAGTGATTGGTTTCCCATCTAATCTTCTTTTATCAGGGTATTTTCACCCTCAATTCATGATAAAGTTCTGTCCATTTTAGGAAACAGATCTGTACTGTGATTTATGTCAAAATTGTTTGACTTCTCACACCAAGATTACTAACTTTAATAACACTAAAGCTTAAGGGGAGCCAAGACAATATTTGATTCATGGGATGCACCTACTGTTTCAGTCACAAAGCCAAGAAGAAGCTGTGTCATGGCAGTAAAAGAGGTCGGCCCAAGGATCATTAGCATAATGCTATAACTATGCCTGAATATCACATCCAAACCACACCATGGTGTCCTTGAGTTAATCTCATATGTTGGAGGAAGATGCTACTAAATGTTTCACTCATCCATGCATAAGGGTCCTAAAATATAATTTCAGGGAGCACATTCTCATTTTAGGACTGTGATTGGGAAAACAGGATATAAGTGCCACAGCTCTACAATCTAACATTCAAAATTTAACGAAGCAGAATAACTCAGTTTCACCTTATAGGTAATTTGAAAATGTTCATGCTAAAGTTTGAAAGGTGCACAAGGCGTGGAAAGGAAGGAAAAATAAATGAGAGTTCATGCATTTTTAATAAAACCAAGTGATGCTTCACCACATGTTACCTTTCTAAGTGGAATGAAAGTGTCAATGATTGCTCCAGTTGAAAAGTTCATCACAAATGCTTGTAGTGGCTCCTTGTCTCCAGGGTAAGGCTTTCCATTAACTGCGAACAGCAGACCTCCTACAAATATACATTCATTCTTTAGTGAGCTGCATGTGGTGAGTGTATTCTTTCTTTTCATAACAAGGTCGAAGCACAACAATGAATGGCAGGGAAAGGTTGTCTTAAAGAGCCAGACTGCTACCAACTACAGGGCCTTATGGTCTTCTGTAACAGTTGTTCAATACTGAGAATAGGATTCAGATCTCACCCAACAACATAATACAACTATTTCACAGCAACAAGAGTTAGGAAAAACTGGTGAAGAATTAGGAAGTCAGAACTGACCCAAAAGAAGAGTGGAACCTTGTGTAAGTAGTTTAGAAAAACAGCATCCTTTCCTATGTTAATTAAGATATGAGCCATAATATATACATGAATATATATATTCATGTTGTAATAAAGCCTGTTCACTCCAGGAGCAGAAAAAAACGTGTTGATAATGTTTGACAAAGCCAAGAGATGAAGCAGTGGGTGTATGGATCAGACTTTTGTAATGAAGGAGAAAGGTAAATATTAAGAAGGCAGCAGAGTTACAGTGTATTTTATAGTAAAATGAATAATAGGTAACTTATTAAAAGATACATTCATAACGACTTGAATTAACAATACTCAAAAGATTCATTGGTTATAATAATTTCTCTCTGTTGTATTATACTAAAACCAATGGCTCACTTGCCACTAATCTTTTAGTGGTCTTCGATGTGTTAATCTGTAGGCAGTATCTCTTGTTTGGAACACCAGAATAGTGACATTTGTTCTTTGCCTTTTTATACCTTTAAATATTTATTTACAATTACCTTCTAATGACTACTTTCTATATTCGGGCAATTCTTAACTCTCCAGAACAGATCTTTTCTTGATAGAAAAATACCTCCCTGAAGAGAAACGACTGACACTAATGGAATATTTATTCATTTTTCCCTGTTTTCTTACATTGTTCTTATGCAGTCTAAGAAACGGCTTCAGGCAAGGTGTGCCTTTACCTCTTACACTACTAACAACTGATGCAAGAGTTCCATAACTTGAATACACAACATACATTTCTCAGTCTTAAAAAACAGCTGCAGGCTAAGAGTGAAGATTTAGATTAGGGGTGCTTCACCGGGGAAGGCAGAATATAACCCTATGTTCTCACATTACAACCCTCTCCTTTAAGCTTTGGTTATTAACTGAGACATTTTATCTGCAATATTCTCATACTCATGTCAAGATCTGTAATTTCTTCCTCTACTGAAGTAGAAATATTTTGCTGTTCTCTGTAATAACACTTGAAATAGCTTTTTGAATTTGCAGCCACTAATGAAATAACTACTCATGTATTTATAAACAAGGACATTCATTTATTATTGCCTTCCCTTTTATACACTGTTAGCTATCAAAAAGTGAGTGGATTATGGTGTGAGAGAAAAAAAGAGATGGTTACATAAACAGAGAAGGCAGAAAATTTGGAACTTTCTTATATACAAGAAAAACAAAAACAGGGTAAAGCCATAATAACATAATATGAACTCCGATTACTGTTTTGGAAATAACTTTAGTTAAAAAGGACTATACACAGTAACATTATTAAGGTGGGCACCAGTATACCAAAAACAAGAGTAAAATGGGGGGGGGGGGGGCTGAATGAAGGCCAAATTAAAAGGGGCTTTCACATCGGAAATGCTTTCACATTCTCACAACAGTTCCATTTGATTTTCCTTTCTCCATTATGCTGTTTTATTTTAAGAAATTATTTTAAGTACATTGCTGTATTATGCACATTACTTAGGACTCAAGCAATTCTCTCTTTCCCCCTCTATTTGAAACATGCTCTGCTTAAATTTGGTGTTAAAGAATCAAAGCTTTTATTAAATACAATTAAAACATTTCAACCATATTAAATCGTGAGAATAAGCTTCAAGGGAGCACAGAGAGGATCAGACAGCAACAGAAGTCTTTGCACTTCAAAGTAATGCATTAATTATCTTAGTCATATCCTACATTAAAATATCTAAAGGCTACATCTTCTGCTGTCACAAGAAAGAGAGATTTCAAGTATGAATCTATATTTTAAAAGTAACTACCTGGAGCATAAGAAATGGCAAACACCTCTCTTCCAAATGATGGATGTCTGATTTCTTTAACGAATTGTCCAGTTTCTGGCTTAAAACACTGAATCCGACCATTTTCTCTGTCAGCTACACACAGATGACCAAAATCGGATGCAAGCGTTAAACTGTGGGGGATGTTGAACTGGTTCGGTTTAGCTTGACCTACGGAAGGCTCTGAAAAAGAAATGTCAGTTTAAGGACCAACAAATCTGAACACAATAATTTTGTGGTCAGAAATATTTAATTATAAGCTAAAACAATGCCAAAATATAAACTTGAAATTGTCTTCTGTTTGACGACAGCAAATATCAAACTATACACTGGTTACACTCAGGTTCCTAATCACATTTTCTAAGGATCAAGAACTGAATCTCATTTTCATTTCAAATAAATATTACAGGAAGAACTGGGTATTTTTGCAAAAAAGAAAATCCAGTGCCTTTTACACAAGATAGGAAGCAAACATAAACAAAATACTGTCCATAATATGTGAACTTCCTAGGAGGGGATTTTGTATAGGAAACATGTATGTGCATTCTGGGGAGGCAGCCTAAACATAGCAATTCACTTTAAAACATGATCTTAAACTCACAGGTACTTAAGTCTAATTGATTTCAGTTGGAGTTGGGCACACTTAGCTGCTTGACTACATCTTGTCTACACTTTAATAACCCATTGAGAGAAAAAAATAATAATAGCCTTCTATTCAGTACCTTTGCCCCACTGTGTGATGAACATTCCAGTTGGAGAAAACTTAAGAATACGACTATTACAGTACCCATCAGACACATAAATATTGCCAGTAATTGGATCCACTTCTACATCTGTTGGTTGGCAGAAATGATTTTTGTCACTTCCAGGTTGAAACGCATTCCCTAGAGTCAGCAAAGGAGATTCTACAGCATGTGGTCCTAGTTTGAATACCTATCAATATAGATGAATAAAATTTGGTTATTTAATTTTAGATTATAGCCAGGCAAAGATAAAAAGTTAGTTTATAGGAAGTACCACATGCCTTTCTGTTACAACAGTGCTTCTCAGGTTGTTTCATGTAGGAGACAAGTAATTAGTTTTTCCAGTATGCCAGGGACTAGTATCGTAGTTGTCACTATTGGCTACATTTTTTTCTATTTTTCTTGGAAACTCTCCAGGAATTGATAAGTGATGGTCTGAGCATAGCTACTGGTTCAGGGACCACCATTTTGAATAGAATTGCTCTAGAAAGTATTTTTTTCTGTAGATAACCATATATACAGTAACATTCATGAATCTAATTAGAAATCCATCACCAAGTTAGTAACGGAGGTAATTCAGTAGTGTGTCTGCATAAAATGTCAAACCATGATTGCTAAACTAAGTGGAACATTTTGCAAATATTCCACCGCTCTGAGAAAAATGATGCTGTCAAGTTGTTAATAATACACAGAAGCTAGTTAAATCTAGAATTTCAGAGTTAGTGCAGTACTTTGGGAGCCAGTTCTGCATACCTGATGAAGAGCTACATCCGTCACCCAATAGTTGCCGTTATTATCTATACTCAAGCCATGCGGTAAATAAAATCTGAGAACAAAATAAATGAAAACTGTATTAAGGAGGGGGGGCAATGCAGAATAATTTGTTCTGTTCAGACATCATACTGACTGTATCCTGAGGCTTATATTATTGCAGGATAAATGTTTTGCTTATGCAAATTTCTTGAAATTACATGCTCTTGCCTCTATCTTCCCTTCAATCTTCTCCCATTATTATGTCCATTCCTAAGTAATGGATTGGACTCCATGCTACCTGGGCAAAATTCAGAATGTAGCATTTTCTTAGACCATATTTCTGTATATATGTAGAATGTACTTCTATACAGAGTGCAAATGTCCTTAGCAACGTATAATCCTGGATATTTTTTCCAAAACAATGTATGCACCTTTAACAGGATTAAATATTCCAATAATAGAGATGTATGACAAAATTACAACAATGCATGAAGTACATTGCTCCCAGGGATGAAGATCTGAACAATTTACATAAAATTGTAATTTAATATGAAATTTGCGACTCTAGTTAAATTATTATTATAGCATTTATTCTTCCCATCAGCTATAGTAGTAGATGTCAACCAGAAATCTTCAAGCAGCAGAACACGTGGGTGTTACACAACCTGGGGGCAAGTTTCTCAGACCATGAATATTCTTCTTAAGGTAAAACCGGTCCAAGATACTGATTCTGGACTATTCCATTTTTTCCAAAATCAAAGAATGGCCTATCTTGTTTTTCCTCTTTATGAGGGTCAGATAATATTTATTTTCAGTATCAATTAGTGTCAATTTGAGAGAGTAAACAGCAGTGAAGACCAGAATGAACACCAGTTGTTTCTAAACATAAACAAAATATAATTTAAAAGTTTGTAATGAAAAGTTTCCATCATGTTTATCAAAATGCAGAATGTGTCTATTTTCAGAATATATTAATATTTTAAACTGTAAAGAAGACTTACAGATCTTTTCCTGTGGAATGAAGAATTGCTGAATTGTTAGGATCTAGTACAAGAATTGTACTTTCTTTGATTGGTCCAAGTCCCTTTTGTTGATAAACATAATTATTGTCAAAAGAGCTAAAGAGAAAACAAATAAAGCATTTAATATGGAAAATACTAAGTTAGACATGTTAGTACCCAATAAAATCTCTGCAGAAGATGTCACAGCTATAAACATATAACATTTCAAACAGTATCGCTGTCCAAGTACTCAGCTGTGGCTCTGGCAACGCTGTGCTCATTGGCCTGGGGATTTCTCACATGATAAGGATTTATTTTCTGGCATAGCAACATTTGCATTAGGTTAACAGCATCTGTTTCGCCATAAGTGTATAGACATCCTTTCACACATTTGGGTATAAGGATCTCGGGAATGGACCACAATTTTAACACTAGCATTGTAAGAAAACTATAGCAGCACATATATGACACCTTTTTAAAACCCTACATTAAAAAACCATCAATTAGAACAAAGCTCCAGCTAACCAAACTAGGTTGAAATAATGGGACAGTTAAAAGGAAGCTATCCTACACATCAAAATGTATTGGATGCAGCAATGAGGAAGGCTACTCCTGCCCCAGGATCCTGCCTCATGAGAATAATTCAGTTTTGTGGCTAGTTCAAGAGAAAATCATAGAAAGCAAGGAGTGATTTTATTCATGAGTGGGTTCATTTTTCCTAGTCTTGCCTATTATTTGGGCATGTTAATTTATTAAATGTTTTTTTAAATATTTTAATTATATATTTTTTAAATTCCCATCTCTATTAAAGTATAAATAAGTGAAATTTGTGACTTTGGACAGAATAATTACTCATCATGTGACACATATATTATCAGTCTTAGCTTAAATTATCATATAACAGATTTGACTCTGGTTTTAACCCAAGGTTTTTTAATCACTGAATTCCTCTAATTTTGGAAAGGAAAATTTGTCGTAGTGTTTGGTCAACACACTCCATTTCACCCACACACATAATAATTCACGAAAATAATTAACTTGGTTTGAGTGCATAAATGGAATATTAGCTCTAGAAATGAATATTTATATATTTTTGAGGGTATCTTTCATTTTAGAACTTTTTTGGGAAAAGTCTGCAAAGCTTTTTTTGCACAAAGGTAGAGATTTGGTGTTTTTTTTTTAAGGATTGTATTGTGCAATATACCTTTATTGGTGCAAAACACTGGTATGCAAACCCCCAAACTTTTTGTGTTCCCCCAATTCTTGCACATGTTTTGCTAAATGTTTTTCATACTTGAAAATATCTATTTTCTTATGGGGTGTCTCCAGATATAGAGGCACCTTGTCTCAGTAAATATTTAAACATTCTTGCACATTATTGCAGCATAGTGATTCTACTGGCCTCCCTTTTCCCCACAATGATCTGTTTCTCAGGCAGTGCGATTTCCTGAGGGTTCCATTCTCACTTATTAGTTTTCTTATACCTGTCTATTGTCAGAAATGCACTGGACATACTTGCCATATGTGATAAGGTGATTGAATTGACTTGAAAAGATTGGGCTACTTATCAGCTACTTTAAAAAAACCCTTTAGCTAATCTCAGTGAAATTTAGCCCATATACTGACTCTTCACAAAACCCAATTAATCCAATTGATTCTCAGTATTACTTGCTTTCTTCTGACTTATAAATCTTGAGAAAAAACCCTGCTCCATTACTCTTCAAATTTTATAAATAGAAAACCCCTATGCTAGTATGATGACAACTTACTTAAAACCAAAAAAAAAAAATGAAATCTGCAAATTGATAGAAATCGATACTTGTTCTGATATTGCTACCTTCTGATCAGAATCCTTGGAAACTATGTAATGTTTGACTTATATAAATAAATATGTACAAACAGCTTTAAGTAGAGGACAGAAACAAATATGCGGAGTATCTATGCATTAAATTTCAACAATCCCCCAACCATTCAATTCATTATTACCAAATGGGCAGTACATGGCTGAACTCCAACTTTGCTTAAACAAGACTGATTAACAAAATTAGGTAAAGAGAGCATTAGTTACAGAAACAATGAAGATGCTGGGGAAGAAGCTGGAGAGATATCGAAATAAGATGCAAGAAAATATCCATGGGGCAAGTATTACCTCAAAATTTAACATTTATTTAATCAACTAACTCCTAAGTGTTCATAGAGATCGGTTTTTAAAAAATCAGAAGTCCTACTTGCTAACTTTTAATGTGTGTGTGAACCAAATTATTAACCCTATACTGTACATCACCACAATAAAAGAGTGGGATTTCCATCAAATATTTATATTACTGCCTTCCGTTATGAAAAGTGGTAGATCAGTTTGTACTTCATTGATTAGTACATTGATTTCTTTATTAAAATAATCTGCAAATGAAATCTTAAGTACTCAGTAATTAAAAAAATATCCATCATGCATTTAGTGGATCTGTTGGAAATACCTTTTATTTGTTCTGTGAAGCCATAAACATTTCAAAAGAGCTTTCACATTATTACAATTGCACTCAAGCAAAGCGAATCCCAAATGATGGTTTTGGAGTTCTGTTATTTCTTTGTTGGGCTACCAACATGCCTGCTGGAGACGAATCACCACAAGGGTGAGTAACATTTCATTTTCATAGCTATGGTGGGGACAATGGGAGCAACCTAGGGATTGTGAGGTCCCTCGTACAAAATCCTTAAGAACATCAACTGTTTTGTAGTGCAGTCTCTACTATTATTTTTTCTCAAATTATCTGAAACCTGAATCCAGGATAAAACAAATGTCTAATTTCTTAGGATTTGTGCACAAAAACAATCTGCAGCATAAGAACTGTTAATAGAACAGACCTCCATTATGGGATTGTATCAGAGGTCTGTCTGGTTTTGCTTTTTCTTTCAGCAGTGGACAACCAAATGTTCGTTAGAGGCTTATAAACAGGATTTGAAATCTGGTGAAGTGTTTGCAAGTAGGGAGTTATATGTTCTCTATAATAATGTACAATATAGTGAGAGTTAGTAGACTAGGATAGATTCAAACTTAGTAATAATTAACGTATTAATTAATAATAATTAACATAAGCCCCATTAATTACTATATGTCTTTCCTGATGACACTGAGATTGAGTTAAAACATCAATATTTCTGTGAGAAAAGCTTATTACGCACACACACACAATTTTCAAAAGAGCTAATGCAAATACACCTTTTAGGTTAATACTGGACTGTGGGAACAGAGCCGCTGTTTGTGAGGCACTTTGAGTCTCCGTATGAAGAGATAAAGTGTGATATAAATAAATAAATAAAAATCCCAGCAGTATCTTCATAGGCTGTATCCTCAAAAACACACAGGAAAAAATGTGGGCACCCTAATGCCTTAATTTCAACAATACCCATATTTCTTCAATTGTAAGATGCCACTGATTATAAGACACACCCCAATTTCAGGACTACCACCACCAAAAACATATAAAATACACCTGCAATTCTAAGATGCATCCCATGTGTCTTAGAACTGATGAAATACAGTACTTGTACAAAATCCAAAGCTACTCTACCAAAATAAGGAGAGTTGGGTAGACTAGTATGAAGAATACTTGGAAGAACATAACTAATACTAGATCATGTGCTTACTGTTCAACTGTTTAATGTTTTCAAACAGCTTGTCGCATTTACTAGTAGAGATATACACTTTAATGTTCATGTATTATTAATAGATTTTTTCCCATTTCATGCAGAGCCTGAAGCACTGATAATTTGTTTGCCTCTTCCTTGTTGTATGACAGACAAGCAATCAACCAGCAAGAATGAGGAGGGTTCCTAAGGCCAATAATTGAGTACATTTATGACATTACACCCAATTAATAACTCTGCATTAATTTTATGATTATGTGAATATATTTAGGCAAGACTGATAAGAAATGCTTCCTCAAGAGAAGAAAAACAGGTAAAGCTATACTTTCTGATAATTAACATTTTCCCCTGATTCGGTTTCCTTATTAGTGATACAAACTTGGATACACATAGATTACTTATTTTTTAAAAAAAGGTCTTCCCAATTTTAGACAAATATTTACTACAGCAATGACATGAAATTTGATTTATACTATTACTAACAGATATAATGATGCTACATTATATATGAAACATTAAACACTACTTCAATTATATGGATCTATCTCTAGCAACACACTTTAACCAGAATTCTGCCAACCTTATTTGAGTATGATCGTGTTATTAGGAAATATAGGATAGTGAAATCATGATACATGTGAAACAAAAAACCCTGCACATTTGAGAACTAGATTAATATCTCATTACAAGGATGAGTCTAACATCATGGATTCTGAGGAATAGCTTTTTAGCATGCACACTGTTTGTACCTGTCTTAGTATGTATGCTACCCTTACATAAAGCTACTAAGTATCAAGATTTACAAGTGTGATAAAATACAAGGCAATCAAGTGAGATATACATTGTTAATTTATCCATTTTTGAACAATTTATGTGTTCCAAAGGTAGCAAAATTATTTCAGTCAGAAGGCCCAATTCAATTTGGAAGATATTATTGGGGTCTGGATGATAGTTGTGGATATGCCAAAAGCAAACTGGGGTGAGATGGAAAATCTCCCAAATAGCAGCAGATTTTAGTTTTAAATATGCTTGTGCCAATAACTAAGTCTCAGGAGATATACTTCAGCCTTTTAAAGTATGCGAAAACTCTAGATAATACATAGAAAATACAAAATCATGATATCAAAGGACAAGGCAAGGTCAGTGGGGAACTCCAGAGAGCCAAACTGGAACCCAGAATGGCTAGATTTAGCACAAAGATCCAAGGTTCCCCACCTCTGATGTATTACTAGGTTTGTAATCGGTATAATCATACAGATCAAGATAAATATAATCCTTACAACAAAGCTATGAAACTCATATTTATCTGAACATGACATTCACTCTGAAAATCACAAAAAGTAATACCACCTTCTAGATCTAGAATATCTATAACAACTATCCAATTAAGGCCTTTAAAAGACTACTTTTACAAAGGAAAGTGCCATTTCCTTTAGTCATTGTAGCTGCAAAATAATCTGCCACTAAAATACAGTATTTGGAGATACTGTTGTATCATGGCCAATTGAGAATGTGCCTAAGGAATAGTTTTTTAAAAAAAATATCTACTTATGTCTCAAACATATGGGAAGTGGCTGGCAGTGATATAAGTTTAAAAACAAAAATACCATGCTGATGGATGCTAAACACTCTCTTCCTCTACATTCCCCCAAAACAACCCTGAAGGCTTTTTCCACAGCCAGCATACCAGACGCCAGCCTATTTATTGCCTCACAACCTCTGAGGATGCCTGCCATAGATGTGGGCAAAAGGTCAAGAGAGAATACTTCTGGAACATGGCCACACAGCCCGAAAGACATACAACAACCCTGTGATCCCGGCCATGAAAGCCTTCGACAACATATTTATTTATTTATTTATTTATTTATTTATTTATTTCCAGCATTTATACCCCGCCCTTCTCACTTGGGGAGACTCAGGGCGGCTTACAACAGTTGGCAACATTTAATGCCAAGAACATAATAATAAAACAAAAACAGTACATATCATCAATTAAAACTATAAAAATACATCATTAAAATACATTATAAATTTTAAAACATATGTAAATTAGATCCATTTGTCTAAAAACATCATGCTTCAGCCTTAAATTGTACCATGTCGACGTTATCGTATTACTCGTTAAAAGCTTGTGCACACAGTCATGTTTTCACAGCCTTTCTGAAACCCAGAAGGGTTGGGGCTTGTCGGATATTTGTGGGGAGGGTGTTCCTCAGCCGGGGAGCCACCACTGAGAAGGCCCTGTCCCTCGTTCCCACCAGCCGCGCCTGCGAGGCAGGTGGGACTGAGGGCCTCTCCAGATGATCTTAGGGATCTAGCTGGCTCATATGAGGAGATACGTTTGGATAAGTAAATTGGGCCAGAACCGTTTAGGGCTTTATAGGTCAAGACCAGCACTTTGAATTGAATAGCCTAGCTACGATGATGTCCTTGGGAAGACAGGAGCTTAGTAAAGTGAATGTGTGACTTTAAAAAATTCACAATAAATGTCCCATTTATTTTTTACAGCTATGCCCAACACTCCACAATGTAGTTTCTAACTGATTTGTACATAAGAAAATTAAAACACATGGATCTAACTATATCATCTCCACTTTATCCTCAAGACGTAAGCATTCTGGGTTTAGAGAATCATTATTCTTATTACTTGTTACCAGGGCTAGAGTAGCAGAACTGATTGTTAGACTACACCTACCTTTAAAAATACGTTATTTCAAAGCATCTTCAGACCCTACAGCCATCATTATTACCAACACAACCAGAAATAGATCCTACTATTTGTGCTAGGTTGTAAAAAAAAAATCACAATTTTTGTAAAAAATTCAACAAAATAAAAATACATAAAAGCACACACACAGAAATATAAGTGGAAACTATGTCTTATTTAAGTGGACATTCCACAAAATCTCACATACATCAAAACCTGTATATGTGATGGCATAAAATCTTGTTTAGCCTAACCATCAACTGATATTGAAATGATCATACATCTTCTTCATAAATTGTGTTTCAAGCTCAAACATTTGCTGAAATAAATCTGGTAAGTCCAATAATCCCCCTAAAGCTCCCACCAATATAGTAATTCCATCCTGCACCTCAATTTAAAACCAGTCAGGAACTGTTTATATATATATATATATATATATATATATATATATATATATATATAGTTTAATATGAAAAGCACTGATACCATCTTTATTCATTGGAAAGGAGCAATACAGGTTTGAGAAACAGACAGAAGTAGTAAAGTACACATAATTTTGACAAAATATTTTTCTTACTTTGCATCCCAGACGTGATCACCTCTGTGGAACACGACTAGGTTATTGTTAGGATCCAAGGCCAGCCCAGAAACCTGGCCCAGCTTAAGGTTTACTCCAGGCCAGTCAGTTATTTCTTCTATTTTTAAATCTGAAATGTTATAATAATATATGAATAAAATAATTACTCATCACACATTGTTAATAATTTATCTCTTTTAGAAAGCAAACAGTGTACTCTTTTAAATCCGCACACAGTACATGAAAAATATTAGGCACATTATATAAACTATAAAAACAATAATAGGGGTGTATGTAATATTATGTTACATATAACTCAATTCCCAATATGCACGTGGAAAGGTGAGTTCAGTGGGATACGTATAAGATGCACCCTTTCAAAACAGTACAAGAGAAGCATAAAATAATGTTTGCCTTACTGAAGATGGATATTATTCTTGGGATGAAATTTATTACAAAAGCAGACACACTGATTTTATTATAGTTACGTGCAACCAAAATTGAACTGACCATAACAATGAAACACAGAACAATGTATTATGCATGTGTATTTGGATATACCCCCCACTGATGAAAGTGGAACATTTCCAAGTGAGTGTGCACAGAAATTCTGACAATCCAAGCATATAAACGTGCATGCCATTTTTCACTGTTGGATATTTAACCTTTGACCTCCATTCCCCACTCTATCCCAAGAGGGAAAGGTGAAAAAACACAATGATCCCCAGCAGACTTGCAGTATTTAACAGCCATCTGTCATACACAGTATTCACAAACCCCTTTTCACGGTCCCTTTGTAAGGCAGCAATGGTTAATTTAAAGAGCTAGACCTATGTGAAAATTTCAGCAGTTCTGAATTATGACTGTTTAAACTTAACATCCATTATGCCTCCTAATGCAAAGGAGAAATGTTTTTTTTTCAAAATCTACTACAAGCTGTAGTCTAATACAGTCATTCAGATGCAATTTTATGTAACAAAAAGGATAGATTTTAATGTGGTAGAAATCTTGATGATAAATTGACAGAAAGACAGATAGATTATAGAAGAAAAAGGAACCAAAAGTTAAAAAATATTATAGAAATGCTACCATAGTCCAAAGACAATTGTTATTTTTAAAGCTTCAAATGAAATCTTCCTACAAAAAGGAGGTTCATTTTTGTAATCAGCATTTTTGAACAAGGATAAAGTTAAACCTGTATTTCCTATGCTCTGTTTAATTACAACCGAAAGCCAAAATGTCCTCAAATAAGGGGTTGAATACACATATAGGTTGGATCTACACTGTAGAAACTGTACTATGTAGTCAGTGTAGACCAAACATGGGCAAACTTCGGCCCTCCAGGTGTTTTGTACTCCAACTCCCACAATTCCTATTAGCCTACTGGGAGTTGAAGTCCAAAACACCTGGAGGGCCGAAGTTTGCCCATGCCTGGTATAGACCCATATTGTGCAGTGTAACTGTACTGAACTCTCTAAGGCTGGATCTACACTGCAAACTGCATTATATGGCAGTGTAGATCCAGCCTTAGACAGATGCAAACAGATGAATAACGGGGAACCTTTCATCCCTTTCCTCTTCATGGCAATCACTCCAACTCCTGAAAATGTAACTAAAGGCCAAGGGAACCTGTTGCATAGATGGATATGTGGGGAAAGCAGTGAAGATGAAATCACAAAAATCACGTGGAAGCAGCTTTCATGAGTCCTTGATCCAACATCCAGCCCAATGCAAGGTTTAATTTCTAATATTTATCAACTACCCCTTTTGTTTGATTCGTTTGTTGGTTGTCAGAGAGAAAGAAGCCAACAGTAAAGGAAGAATAATAATGTGATCTTGCAAACATCTACTCAGAAGGAAGCTCCAATAATTTTATGGGTCTTTCTTCCAGGTAAATGTGGAAAGGATGTAAGTTTAAAGCACAAGATGCAGATACAGGTTGAGCATCCAATACCTGCAATTCCAAAATCCAAAATTGTCCAATGGGATGGATTGAGAAAGTAAACCTTTCCTAATGATTCAATGTGCACAAACTGTTTCGTGCACCAACTTATTAAAATAGTGTGCATAAAATTATCTATATAGAAGCAGCATATGAAACAGAAATGAAATTTGTGCGCAGACATAGCTCCCAATTCCAGGATATCTCATTATGTACATACAGGTATTACAAAATTTAAAAATCTCCAACATCCAAAACACTTCTGATCCCACGCATTTTGGATAAGGGATGCTCAACCTGTACATTTTTATGAACTTCCTTATATACTAAATGCTTGATAGTCTTTAAAATTGCATATATAAACACTTAGCTAATATTATTTATTTCATTTGTATACTGCTTTTCTCACCCCTAGGGAGATTCAAAGCAATTCACAACACTGGCAAAGATTCAATGGCTTAAATCCATACAAAAACAACATTACAAATTTAAAAGCAATCACAAATAGCCATAAATTAAATGATTAAAAACAATAAATTCATCAGCATAATAATAAAACATTATAATAACTAGGAAGATGGTGAATTAGTTAAAATTTCAAGCAACACCATTTTTGCTGATGAGTATGCAATATAAAAGCACTAGCCATGGCTAATACTGTGAAGCCAATATTCAAGCCAGCTGCTGTACATCCAATATTAATGTGAATATGTACCACATGCAGGATTATGAAGGTTTTTAGGTTAGCCATAAAGACAAGACCAATTTCAAAGTGACCACTGTGCAAACAAAGCAACAAATGGCTTCCAAGTATTTTTTCTATGGACCTTTGTTCAGCCAACTATAGTCAGTGTAGGTATAAATCTTCTCAGACTGAATACCAAATGAGATATTGACTCAACTCAGATGTTAAGCCAAGGCATATTTAAGTAAACTTAAGCTATGGCTTGACATAATGTCTGAACTAACAAATCTTAATTAGTAGTCAGTAACCAAACTAGAATCAGGAACAACTCTTTGAAGATGTGCAAGCTCTAGTTCTTGATCAAGATCATTTGGCATGGTGTCTCAATTTATAAAGTATAGCCTTCCCTATGACTCCATCTTAGGTTATTGCTGCACTATAGAGATGGGACTGAATTTTGAAGCCAAAAGCAGTTAAGATAGAAATAAAATAGATAACACCTCTAAACTGAATTCTAAATATTGATTAGTAGAAGCAATTATTTGACATGATGCCTGAACTGAAATATTTTTGGACTTTGCTGATTCATGTAAATAATAGTTATTCATATAAGTAACTTTGATAAAAAAAACATGCAAAGGAAATACAGGTCTTTATCTCCAATTCTTGGTTAAGGAAGAAAAGCTGAGGGCTTACCAACATCATAGCAAGTGAACTAGACCAACTTTAGCCAATGGCTGTGCTCACCTTCTGTTTGTAGATATTACTTTAGAAGTAATAACCATGTTGACATATAAGGGGATATATCAAAATGCAACAAATAACATAAAATATTTTATTATTTGACAGGGCATTGAAAGGAAATCAAATCCTTCTGTTTACCATGCTAAAATTTGATCACTCAGTTTAACAAAACATGGTGACCATTTTTCAAGGTCAGTTTTCAATTATATGGTAAAATGCTATATTATTAACACATCTCTTTCTTCTTTTATAAACAATTGATGGAAAATAGTAATAATAATAAGCTTTATTTATATCCTGCCCCCTCTCCCTGAAGGGACTCGGGGTGGCAATCATATCAATTTGTGAAAAAAGGACAGAACATTAGTTATCAAGGAGACAGAATAGCTCACATGTACATAAGAAGAATACTTTTATCATAGACCTTAATACTAAGGCACTTCTTCAGTCTTGGCTGACTCTTACACTGAACAAATGAATTTTTCATCAGTACATCTGGTATAAGAAGAATGTGATGTACCACTTTGATTAAAAGAAACAAAGTCACACTGCACACAGCATTTGATATCCCCTTGCAAGCTTGACAAAAGTGGAGTACAATTTATATTATTGGACATTGTAACAGAAAAAGAGCCCTAACCCACCTCCTGTAAGTTCTTTTTCCCAGTTCCCTTCACCATGTTTAGGCTGTTGCAAAGCAAGATGCCTGTTCTCTGGTGGCCTCAGAGTGGACTCTAATCTGTGAAATTTGTGAATTCTGTCTCTGACAAGAATGGCATTGGCCCTTTCATCGTTACGGGAAAACTCTCTGACATCAGGCCAACCAAGATCCTTCTTCTGGACTACATTAGCAATCTCAGCTACAAGATCTGATTCTGCCTTTTCTGTAGGGTTATATTTGTGCACATGAACAACATCTTCCCTTTCTCCTAGCAGCTTGGAAATGAGTGAATAGAAATCACCTGTGCAGGGGAAAAAAAGAAAGAAAGAAAACAGATAAGAGAAAGGGGGCAGAAAAGTCAGGCAGATTGCAAGATTTTTTTGCAGCAAATTTGACAAAGAATAGAAATTTTATGTTACTCCTAAAAGCTGGCTTGGTTCAAAACTGATGCTCATAAACTCCTGCCATAAATCAAAGACTGCTACAGTCTTTACGGTGCCTTTTCAGAACCAAAGCAAGTGAGGCTCCTCATCTTTGGAAGTCTTTCCAAGGGAACAAAAGCACAATTTTGACAAGAGACTTCAGTAAAGATTTTTTAGCAATACAATTCTGGAGCACTTACCTCTGAAATTTTGCTTTTAATAGACACGCTGAAATGTAGCTCCCAAGTATAAAGTGCACCCCTCCAATCACAGGAAGCAGAAATACAAAAATAAAACCAGTCCCAAATAAAGTGTATCCATTTTTTTACAAGATGTTATGAAAGTCACACAGGCTACTGAAAATGCCATTGATATGCTGTGCTGGTCTAAATTGTTTGTCTTTTTTTATGGAACCGAATTTATCAAATAACAAAGAAAGGTTTACTCATCTCTGATTTTCCTTCCAAAATCAGCTTGATTAACCACCCTTCCATAAAATCCAGGTTTCTTTAATTAAGTTCACACATTTCTGGAACCATTTCTATTTTGAAAGCTACCTATTTTATTCTGAGTCCCATACTGAGCCAATATATTTTTGTTAGTTAGGACTAGTTGTGCTGAATAAATAGTTTATGTTTACTATGCTGAATAAATACTTCATGGTCATATAAAAATGGCAGTAAAAGGCTTGGCCTTTTCCTTAATTGCCTGGTTTTACTTCTGTCTGTTTCCTGTGAGTTAGATATCAGAAGTAGAAACAAAGAATGTAAAGCATAATTTATAGCAAACTTAAGAATCTTTATGCCTTCAGATGTTTTTGATGTGACTCTCCGGTCAATATGACCAATGATAAGGAATTTTGAGAGGTGTGGTCTCAAACATTTGAGGGCAAAATAATTTTCATTCCTGGTATAAAGCTAATACAACCACTTAAGAAAATGTGGGAACAGCATGCATATTTTCAAAACAGATCAGTTCATTAAAATACTCAGAAGACACAATATCCATCATATGTAAGGAAAAAACCCGACCATGTTTCCTACACCAAAGTCCTTCATATTTCACTTCAGTAATACAAAACGTCTCCAAAATGTAATAAAACACTTGAACACTCCAGATTTGCAGTAGCTATCCATGTCAATGAACCTCAGAACAGTTTACAAGCTCTGTGGCAAACATGTAAAAATGCTAGGTTGTACAGGAGTTTGATAGAAAAAAAACCAAGATCCACATGAACCAATAAACCAGAGAGAGAGAGAGAGAGAGAGAGAGAGAGAGAGAGAGAGAGAGAGAGAGAGAGAGAGAAGGAAAGAGAGTTTTAATACAGACAGTCCTTGAATTATAAACATCTGACTTACATACAACTCCTAGTTACAAATGTAGGTGAAACAACAGGAAATGAGAAAAATCTACCTCTAGGAAGTGAAATTCACTCCTGGAAGAGTTGTCATGGGAAAAAGGTTCTCCACTGACGCCTTATTGCCAATTCTTGTTTCCACAAGAATTCAAAATTTTCAAAATCCAATTATTATGGGAGCAGAAAATGAGGTGAAATCTTCTAGACAGCTAAACGACAGCTAAACGAACCCCACAGAGGTGTTAGTCCTTCCTTATGCAATCCAAAACTTCCTCCCTCCCTCCCCCCCTCTCTGTGTGTGTTGGAGTTACACTGAAAATGTACCTGTTCCAACTTACATTCAAACCCAATTTGAGAACAAACCTACAGAACCTATCCTTGTTTCAAGTCGAGACTGCCTTTGCTTAAAACTAATACAGTTAGGTTTAAACCTATTTGTTTTTGATATTAACACAATAGCTATGAAAGAGTAGCAACCAGTTCAGCTCCATCCAGCTGTTTGATCCTCTTGTGTAAAAGCTCTAGGCAACTGGCTAAGCTACAATAGAAAAGTAAATACATTAAATCTTACTCCCATTTGCCTACAGAAGAGCCGTTGCCATTTTCCATTTCTGTTGATTAATCTTCATTGGTGAAAGGGCAAAATCCAACTGAATGGGACATTTCACCTGCAGCTTCCAATGGAAATACCTCTCGTAGCTGGTTTTGGGGTGGTGCAGAGAAGTATGGGGAGAGGAGGAAATGGAAGAATGTTCTGTTGCAGCCACAACCACAACACTGGATTTAGGTTTTTTTTGTCTCTGGTTTGGATTAAGGCTGTGAACATCAAATTTCCTGGCTCAATCATGACTTCAGTGACTTCTTTGGCTCTCAAACATACTTCATTTAGTTTAGTGTACAATGGCTGCTGAGGTTATGGATTTCAATTATTTAGGTAAATTTATGAAGCCATGCTACAAAATATTCTTAAGAGTTATAAAAAATGAAAATGGTAAATAACTAGGCTCCAGGTCTTTCATGAAAAATCCATTATTAAGAACTCAGCAAGGAGGAAAATTAAGTCTTTTCAAAATGACCCTAAGAGAGTCTGTCATGTTTATAAACACTCATGGCTCAACGATTTTGACTAAATTTCCAATTTCAGCCTTTGGAAGGGGAATATCCCAAGTGAAATCCCCTGTCAGAGAATAATTGCTGGAGTTAATAGGGCCAATTTTCATGAAATGAACAAAGCAAATTGGAGCCGAACAAAATGTGTTAAGCCACCCTTACTGTCACGACCCAGGCTGCAGAGCACCAATAACCATACACAGAGGCCAGAATCTATCTAATATCTTTATTGAAGGAATATATAAAGTTAATAAAAGCAAGTGTATGAAATAGTCCAGAATTAGTCCTTTCAGGAAAGGTCAAAATTAGTCCCAAGAAACAATGTCCAATATGAAATATTAAGGTCCAAAGTTGTAATCCAATAACCGAAACACTCACTTTGCCAGGCAAAGTGAGGGGAGATGACAAGGTCCTTTAGTCCATGAACTTGAGCAAGGCTAGAAGGTAACTTGATTCTTGGAACACAAAGCTTGATTCAAGGCAACAAGGAAACGAGGAGCAAGAACAAGATCCGTGGTAATTACTTGGCGAGGTCCGGGAAACAAGGCAAGATCCGGGGAGAAAAACAAGGCTGGGAACGAAGGCTTGGAACAGGAACAAAGGCTTGAGAGCAGGAGTAGCTGTCCACACACGCTGCTCCGGTAGCTGACGAATTGACTCCGCAAGATTCCTTCGGGAGCAAGGAACCTAAATAGGCCTCGTTTTCCCACCAGAGAACACTTCTCTGGGGAATCAGAAACGAAAGTCAATCTCTGTGTCCAGATGTATGACTCCCTAAAATCTCTCACGGAAGCAGGCTTAATCATCTGAATGCTTTGCTGCAATTCTCAAGCTCCTGTGATTAGCCTGCTGCACTCCTTTTTGCTGGAGATAATAATTACGGCGAGAAAAAGGGGGAGATTTTGACTCAGGGCTTGTTTGGCAGATTTCTGGAAGACAAACCTCCTGCAGGTGCAAGGGCTCCATTTCTGGCTGGGAAAGTTCCTTTTCTGGCTGAAATGGTGGGAAACCCAAGTTTTCCTCTTCATCTGTCACAACAGCACTAGGAACGGGACTACATGGCCCATGAGTCATCACACTATCCCCCTCCTCAAGCCCCCTCTCAAACTGGGACTCTCTCCCCGAGGCGCGAGGCCGCGGCTTGGCGGGATAGGTCTGATGGAAGCGGCGGGTTAAATCGGGGGCATGGACTGTGGAAGCGTCTTCCCAAGAGCGTTCCTCAGGGCCAAAACCCACCCAGTCAATGAGATATTGTAGGCGGCGGCGGTGAAAGCGAGAATCCAAAATGTCCTGAACCTCGAATTCCTCCTCCCCATCCACCAAAACAGGAGTGGGGGCCGGCCGGTCTGCATCAGGGCGCACACCATCCGCCGGAAGGAGCAGGGAGCGATGAAACACTGGATGAATGCGCATTGAGCGCGGAAGTTGGAGTTTGAAAGTCACGGGGTTAAGTTGCGCCACCACTGGATAGGGACCAATGAAACGGGCATCTAACTTCCGGCAAGGGCGATGGGAGGGCAAAAAGCGAGTGGACAGAAGAACCCGGTCTCCTACCTTGATTTCGGGGCCCGGCTGGCGATGTTTGTCAGCGTGGCGTTTATAGTCCTCCTTGGCTTGGTCCAGTTGCTGGAGTAAAAGTTGTTGCACCGCTGTGAGTTCCTGCAGCCAGTCCTCCGCTGCGGGAACTTCTGAGGTTTCAATGACAGAAGGAAAGAAACGTGGATGGAAGCCGTAGTTTGCAAAGAACGGGGTTTCTTTAGTTGAAGCCTGGACCCCATTGTTGTAGGCAAACTCTGACAGCGGTAACAGGGAAGCCCAATTGTCCTGCTGGTAGTTCACATAACAGCGAAGGTATTGTTCCAAAGTGGCATTGGTGCGCTCAGTTTGCCCATCCGTTTGGGGATGGTGAGCCGAAGATAAACGAGAGTCTATGCCCAATAGTTTTTGTAGTGCTTTCCAGAAACGAGAGGTGAATTGGGACCCACGGTCTGTGACCAAACTCTTGGGCAATCCATGCAATCTGAAGACATGTTGAAGGAATAAATCTGCAGTCTCTTTGGCCGTGGGAAGGCCATCACAGGGAATGAAATGGGCTAACTTGGTAAAAAGGTCCACCACCACTAGGATCGTGGTGAATCCACAGGAAGGTGGTAGATCAGTGATAAAATCCGCAGAGATTATTTCCCATGGGCGAGATGGGGTAGGGAGGGGATGTAGAAGCCCTGAGGGCTTTTCCCTTCTTGTTTTGGAGCGCTGGCATACTGGGCAGGTGTTGACATATTTTTCCACATCCTTGCGGATCTTGGGCCACCAGAAATCTCTTAGGATCAAATGCATGGTTTTGAATAGTCCGAAATGCCCTGCTGGCTTGCAGTCATGACACAGACGAAGTGCTTTTTCCCTGCCCGGTCCTGGAGGGATGTAAACATGATTTCTATAGCAAAGTAGCCCATCCTTAAGCGAAAAGGGGAAATGTAGTCCTTGGCGAAGTTGGTCCTGTGCCCAGGCATCTGCTTGCTGACTAGCCCTGATTTCCTGAGCACAAAGGGGCCCTGGAGTAGAGGGAGTTGATTCAATGGGAGTGGATTTGGTGTTTCCCACTGTGAGCGTGGCAAAGTTCTCGGGCTGTAGCAGCTGGGACTCAAAGGTCTCTTTGCGCCCTGCAGCATATTCCGGTTTCCGTGACAGAGCATCTGCTTGCTTGGTCTGGGCTGGGGTTACATAATGGATTTGGAAGTTAAAACGTTCAAAGAATAAAGCCCAGCGTTGTTGCCTCTGATTTAGCTTGCGGGCAGTTCTTAGATGCTCTAGATTCCGATGATCAGTATGGACTTCAATGGTTAATTTGGCCCCTTCTAACCAATGTCTCCAAGTTTCAAAGGCTGCCTTTATGGCTAAAAGTTCCTTTTCCCAAATAGTGTAATTTCTCTCTGGTGCGGTCAATTGACGGGAATAAAAGGCACAAGGGTGAAGATGATCTCCCACTGGTTGTAGGAGTACAGCCCCAATCGCCACATCGGAGGCGTCCGCCTGCACGACAAAAGGGGTTTCAGGATCTGGGTGCTGAAGGATTGGCTGGAACGTGAATAATTTCTTTAGTTGCTGGAACCCTTTCTCTGCTTTATCTGTCCAGCGGAAGGGCTGTTTCCCACGGATGCAGCTGGTGATTGGGTCAGACCAGCGGGCAAAGTCTGGAATGAACTTGCGGTAGTAGTTCGCGAACCCCAAGAAGCATTGCACCTCTTTCTTGTTGGTTGGCGCCCGCCATTCCAATACTGCCGCTACCTTGGCCGGGTCCATGGTGAGCCCTAGTGGCGAGACACGATAACCCAGGAAATCTACCTCTTGTAGATCAAAAGCGCATTTTTCCAGCTTGGCATAAAGTCCATGATCCCGCAATCGTTGTAACACCATTCTGACGTGGTTCTCATGTTCTGATTGCGATCTAGAAAACACCAAAAAATCGTCCAGGTAGATGATCAAGAACCGGTCTAGATAATCCTGAAAGATATCGTTGACAAAATGTTGAAACGTTGCGGGAGCTCCACATAAACCGAAATTCATGACCAGGGTTTCGAATAAACCGAATTTAGTCTGGAAGGCAGTCTTCCACTCGTCCCCTTCCCTGATGCGGACTAGATTATAAGCTCCTCGAAGATCCAGTTTGGTGTAAACCTTAGCCCCTCGAAGCCGGTCTAAGAGGTCCGAGATCAAAGGCAGGGGATACCGGTTTCGCTTAGTGATATTGTTCAATGCTCTATAGTCCACTACCAAGCGTAGGTCCCCTGACTTCTTTTTCACGAACATCACTGGGGAAGCGGCTGGGGATTGAGAGGGTCTAATAAACCCCTTGCGGAGGTTTGTCTCTAAGAACTCCCTGAGAGCTTCTTGTTCTGGTTCAGTCAGGGAGTAGAGGTGTCCTCGCGGGATCGGGGCCCCCTCCACCAAGTCAATGGCACAGTCATAAGGTCTATGAGGGGGTAGTCTCTCGGCTTCCTTTTCATTGAATACATCCCAATATTCTGAGTACTTCTTGGGCAAGGTGATGATGGGTTCAGCGTCTGTGGCATGGCAGACCTTGGCTACAAGGCAATGGTTTTGGCAATATTTTGAAGCAAACTGCAGTTCTCTGTTGGACCAGGAGATGCTTGGGTCGTGGAGTGTCAGCCATGGAATTCCCAAAATCACAGGGAAGTGGGGTACCTCGGTAACAAAGAAGGAAATCTCTTCCATGTGTTCCCTTATCCACATTCTGGTGGGTTCCGACCACTGGCTTACTGGACCTGTCTTGAGGGGGCGGCCATCGATGGCTTGCACCACACGGGCGTTCTTGAAATCATGATATTGTAATCCCAGAGAGTCGGCATACTCTCTATCAATGAAATTGTTTGTGGCTCCTGAGTCTATCATGGCATGGACCATGACGGGTCCTTTTTTCACCGACCACAAGGTGACCACTAGGAGAAATAGGACCCCGGTTGGCGGCTCTTGAGTGGGGTTTTTGACCGGGTTGGCGAGCCTCTCTACGCCCGGTCGCTGGCTTCCCCCGCCGGCTGCGCGCCAGCCGCCTCAGATGTCTTTGTCTCCGTGGAGGACGCCGCCGCCAGACGGGCGGCGGGCTTCCCTTTGGCTGGACACTCTCTGGCAAAGTGGCCCCCGTTTCCGCAGTACCAACAGAGATTTAGGCGTTGGCGGCGGGCCTTCTCGGCGGCATCTAGTCTGGGACGCACGTTGCCCAACTGCATTGGCACCTCCTCGCTTCCTCTGGGGTATGGGGCTGGTGGCGGGGGTCTCCACACGGGACGCGGCTGGACGCCGGTGGGGGCGGGAGGTTTCGCTCCAGCCCTACCGCTCTGGCCTCGGATCCATTGCTTTCTGTTGGCAAGCATGACTTCAGCTCGTAAACATTGATCAATGAGTGCTTCAAGAGAGTGTGGAGGATCCACCTTGGAGATTTCTTCCAGCATCTCAATGTTGAGACCCTCCCGAAATTGTCCTCTGAGGGCTATATCGTTCCAGCCGGTGTTATGGGCCAGCACTCGGAACTCGGCTATGTACTGGGACAAGGGTCTGTCTCCTTGGGAGAGGCGCCGGAGTTTGTGGCCGGCTGCCTCCAAATTGTCCTCGATCCCCCAAGTCGCCTTAAGGTGGTCCAAGAAGTGTTGCGCTGATCTTAGATGTGGGGAGGCTTGGTCGAACAGTGCCGTCGCCCAGTTGGCCGCTGGCCCGTCTAGGAGACTGTAAATCCACGCCACCTTGATGTCTTCTTGGGGAAACTCGGCAGCACGGGCCTCTAGATAAGCCTGGCATTGGCGACGGAAAACATGAACCTTAGAAGCTTCTCCAGAAAACTTGGTTGGCAACGCCATGGCCGGGAGACGGATTCCGCGCTCAAACCCCTTATTTCCCCATCCTGCGCATTGAGCTTGTCACGGATGCGGTCCACTTCTTCCTTGTCGATGGTGTAGCTGAGTGGCTGGCCACCCGGCACGGTTCCGGTAGACATTCTGGCCTAGGTTAATTGGTGCTTAGGGTGGCGGAGTCAAACTGTCACGACCCAGGCTGCAGAGCACCAATAACCATACACAGAGGCCAGAATCTATCTAATATCTTTATTGAAGGAATATATAAAGTTAATAAAAGCAAGTGTATGAAATAGTCCAGAATTAGTCCTTTCAGGAAAGGTCAAAATTAGTCCCAAGAAACAATGTCCAATATGAAATATTAAGGTCCAAAGTTGTAATCCAATAACCGAAACACTCACTTTGCCAGGCAAAGTGAGGGGAGATGACAAGGTCCTTTAGTCCATGAACTTGAGCAAGGCTAGAAGGTAACTTGATTCTTGGAACACAAAGCTTGATTCAAGGCAACAAGGAAACGAGGAGCAAGAACAAGATCCGTGGTAATTACTTGGCGAGGTCCGGGAAACAAGGCAAGATCCGGGGAGAAAAACAAGGCTGGGAACGAAGGCTTGGAACAGGAACAAAGGCTTGAGAGCAGGAGTAGCTGTCCACACACGCTGCTCCGGTAGCTGACGAATTGACTCCGCAAGATTCCTTCGGGAGCAAGGAACCTAAATAGGCCTCGTTTTCCCACCAGAGAACACTTCTCTGGGGAATCAGAAACGAAAGTCAATCTCTGTGTCCAGATGTATGACTCCCTAAAATCTCTCACGGAAGCAGGCTTAATCATCTGAATGCTTTGCTGCAATTCTCAAGCTCCTGCGATTAGCCTGCTGCACTCCTTTTTGCTGGAGATAATAATTACGGCGAGAAAAAGGGGGAGATTTTGACTCAGGGCTTGTTTGGCAGATTTCTGGAAGACAAACCTCCTGCAGGTGCAAGGGCTCCATTTCTGGCTGGGAAAGTTCCTTTTCTGGCTGAAATGGTGGGAAACCCAAGTTTTCCTCTTCATCTGTCACAACAGCACTAGGAACGGGACTACATGGCCCATGAGTCATCACACTTACTGACATGCTTGATAAAATATTATTAATGTTAGGTAGCCTGCTTCCCTTACTAGCCCCCTCAAATCAGCCTATTTCTTAATTACTTATTACAAAATGTTTTTGTATTCTGGTATAAAATCAGACAATAACTAACTCCTACACACAGCAAGAATTAGTAATGAAAGGTGTGTACTACATTACAATGTTTTGCTTTCCTCCAACTAAACAGGATGCATTCCAAAAGATATGTGAACCCCTTATGATAGGATGTATCTGTATTTATAGTGGATACCTGCATGAACATCCAAGTGAAACAGCCTTGAGATTAAACCCAGTTAGGAGGAAAGAATTGAGCATCTGTGAGTACATAATACATTAAGTAATATTAGGACATTAGCAGAGTGCTTGTGTTGATAGGAGATGCTGGGAGCCAACTGCAGAATGGGCCACCAGTGAGCTAGTTATGCAAGCCTAGAATAAAATTACAAGGAGTTTGAAAAGCTGGGAACTCAAGGCAACTTGGGCTACTAGCATCAGAAAATACACAGAGAAGCTTTGGGTTTTTAAAAAGATGTTTAAAAGTTGCTGAAGGAAATAAAGCTTAACTTTACTTATGTTTTAGATCAAATGGATGCTATCATAAGGACCAGGAAACAGGCAGCCTTTTCAATGAAAACTGCAATTGCTTCTAGAAGAATACAAGTCATTACTGTCTCCTATTACTCGAAGCAGCTAATAATAGCAGTATGAAGCTTCCTTGGATGACAGCAGCAAATCCAATACTCACATAATAAGATGGGCAGGGACAAGAGATGTGATCTTTTAAGTCAGTGGTTTTCAACCTGGGATCCCCAGATGTTTTTGGCCTTCAACTCCCAGAAATCCCAACAGCTGGTAAACTGGGTGGGATTTCTGGGAGTTGTAGGCAACAAACATCTGGGAATTCCAAGTTGAGAACCACTGTTTTAAGCCATGGTACCTCATTTTTAATCTCTTCCTTTGTCTGTGATGTAGGAACCCTCTCTGATGACTGTTGAGGAAACTAAAAATGCTTTCTCCCACATTAACTCTTTTATTTTGTAATGGAGTTTGATAAGTATTGTTGAATTAAATCTGCTAATTGCTTTCATCCATCAATTATGCAGGGAGATTTTAAAGCTGTTCTTCTCTTGTGACTGAGTGTTAAACATGCAGTTTTAAATAAAAATACTATTACTATTTGAATAAATCAGAGAAACTCTTTTAATTTTTACACATACCCTTCAACACCTTTCTGACATTACTGTTGCATTTTCTCAGCTGCATATTGAGCTTGTCAGAATGGTTCAGCAAAAACATAACTTATTTGTTTTATTTCAGCTCAAGAGGCAAGTTCTTTTGTTCTTAGATCACACTAGTCTTATATAGGCACTTAAAATTGCTGATTCTACATTGCTTTAAGCCTTAGGCTGACTCTGTGGCAATCCCAGATTCTCATTGAGAACCACCTTTACAAGTCCCACTTCCTCATTGAAAGGACAGAACACACCGGTAACTTCTCATCAATAATAGAACTGTTTCCTGGATGATAGAAAAAGTGGCTCAAAGGCTGGTGCACCAGAAGTTCGTGATTTTACTTCACTAATGCATAAATAAAGCCAAGCCTCCATAATGAAGAGAGTAAAATGTGATAATTAAAATCAGTATTACCTACACACAGGATGGATATAGGTAACTGGTTCTTACTTTTTTTTTAAGAAATAAGTTGCCTGCAAATTCTTTGAAAAAATACTCGCTGTAAAAATTCTTAATGATTCTAATAATATATTTTCTTTGGTTATGTGCCCAGTGTGTTTAATCTTTCAAGCTCTAAAGTCATTTTTACATTAAGCAATACAGTACTTGATACAACCAGAACAAATGTTACCTTCCTGACAGTATCAGTAACCTAATCTAAATTGTACTTTAGTAGTAAAAGTAAATCTCAACCACTGTCTACTTCACACAGTCTGCTCAATACAAACGGATTAAAAATGGACTATACAGGGGAAGTTATAAAAAGCTGGAAACTTTGATGAAAAATTACACATTTCAAATTTCAAATCAATCCAGCTTTCCAGAACTTATTTTCATTCCTGGTTTCTCTTTCTCTCTGTCTCTTGTCAACCTCCAGGTATTTGAGGATGTGAATAATTTAAAAAATCAGCTTAATGATTAACAGATTAAACCTATTTCCAAAATTGGTTTTAAGTCTTCCAGCACTTACAACAACTGCAATAAAAAGTTGTCAGGGAATCGTGGAACAAGATATAATTTAGATCAACCTGTTAAAAAGTAATTACAGACACTTCCACTTAGTCTGAAAGAATTTTGATTTCTTCCTTGACTGACCAAACTAAAGAACTTGTTTCCATAGAAACATTGGGGGGGGGGGGGGGAGATTGAGTAGAGAATTGTTAGAAAATAAATCAGTACAGCTGCTTCTTGTCTATGTTTTTGCAGGACAAATTATACTATGTAAAACAAAATGGACTGCTTTTGTTTGCAAACCAATGCTAAGGTTTAATTACACCATACAATTATGAATGAATGATATCTTCAAAATTACCATTAGATGTCACATTCATAGAAGTAACAGTCAGATTATATAGGTATTTCTGAGCAAGGCAGCTCTTGCTGAGATCTACAGAATTTTCTTTAGAGGAGTGGGTGTGAAATTACTTTTTATTTGTTTTAATGTTAAAGTTAAACCTAGTAATTTTGCATGCTTCAATTATCATGAAGTGGTGGCCCTGAACTTCAAGAGATATGAGGATCCAAAATCAGATTTAGGGCAAGGCATCTCCTCTGACTTGACTTTCAATTTGAAAGAATTATATCACTGCGATGATGCGAAGCACTTTGGAAGCAGGTACATCTTTCAATTATTCAACACTGCTATTTAAATTGCGAAGTGGCAGATATGAAAAATCAGTAAAACAGAAGGTTTGAAACGGAAAGTTTGGGGTACTTTTTAAAAGCTTTACTAAGGCTTCAAACAGAATTAAAGGGCATTTCATGACTCACCTGAAAAGAAAAAAAAATCAAATTTATTATTTTAACTTGTTAAACATTTCATTTACCAAGCAGCCCTTGAATTTAATGCCATGCATCCTTTAGAAATTCTATCGCATCCAATTGTTTGCAAAAAGTCCCATGAGGACAATGGTGTAAAAGTAAAGGACAGGTTAAAGGACAGATCCCACAAAACCTTATCACCTTCCAAGTGTTGCCCTGCTATGTATTTCAAATAGTATGTGAAAAGAATAATCACTGAGAGTATTGTATTGCCCAAACTGGTAAATCCTATAAACGTTGAGTGCAGTATAAATCTAAAGAAAACAAGATGCAAACACTGCAGCAGAATGGAAAAATCCACAAAATATACAAGAATAATGCACTTTTATGGTAAGAGCATGAAAATTTGGCATAGACCTTGATTAATATTTGAATACTAAGCTATCGTTCATTTGGCTCCTGAAAATGATGGTAGCCATTTTTCAAAATGTCTGCCATACATTGTCAGAGAAAAAGAGGCTTCACCTCTTTAATACATATTATATGCTGATTTCAAGTATTGTACTTGGAATTATCAACCCCAATATTTTACTAAGTATTTTGCCCAACAAGTCTGCACATTTATATAGCCAAATATTTGATATTGTGACACCTCAGGCAACGTGAGCACTGGGAATCAGACACGAAGGCCAATAAACAGTCTAATATCTTTATTAAGGAAATAAAGGAGACAACTAAAAATAAGCAGAGTATATAGTCCAGCAGTAGACCTTTCAGGAAAGGTCAAATATAGTCCAGTAATATGAAAGTAGATGTCCAGTATTAGAGTTCAAAGTTTTAAATCCAATAACCGAAACACACTCAAATCTTAGGCTGTTTAAGTGGGGATTAAGGCAGGAGCTGTCAAGAGTTCCAGGGCTCAATCCGAGGCTAGGATGCAAGGCAAGGCAAAGTTAGTCGTGGTAAAGCTGAATTGCTGTCCAGGCTTGACAGGGAGATGAGACGCAACGCTGGTCTACTCGAGAGTAGCACGCTGCAGAACTAGAGTCGATGTGAATTCCTCAACTGACACGTTGAACACCGCGAAATCTATCTGGTGCCCAGAACTTTTATGGGATTTTGCTCTCCTCCTCAGCCAGGTGTCTGAACTCTTTCCCAAGGGAAAATGACCAAAGTCAACAACTTTGCCAGATGCAGTCCTCCCTGAAAAGTCTCAAGGGAACCAGCTTAATTAATGCTTGCTTTCTCCGCTAAACAAGTGCTCCTTCTGGAAATCTGCTTTTCCGCGCGCGAAGCCTCCCAAAACAATCTGCGGTCAAAACTAACATTCTCTGGAGAACTGGACTGAGAGCCAAGGCCCTTTTTTATGAACTGTGGGCTAGAACTGTCAACAGGGGACATCTGGAAAGAAACGGAATCAGGCGGAAATGGCAAAAACCCCATCTCTTCTTCGGTCTGCTCCGTAATGACGACGGGGTCATGACTCGGGGGTCTCTGAGACACTACAGATATATTCAGCTATATATTAATTCTACTTGACAGAACTTAGATCTTAGCTCTCTTTGGCATTTGTTTAAATTAACAAATTACTCCTTATGTTTCAAACTAAGATTGTTGCAGTAATGCAAATAACGTTTGTTCCCGTGGATCATTTGTTCATCCATGTATAGGCGTAAAACTAAAATGAAGCAACACAGAAGCTTCTCAGTCTAGTTTAATCCATTTTGAAATATATTTTCTTTTAATATTCATTGGTTAAACAAGTTTTAATTAAAACTAAAGACAAAAGCTGAGTACTTGTCCACGTTTGAGCTGATTGTTACAATATAAAACGCATCATTTCTGAAATTGTGAACAAACACATATATACATAGAAGTTCAGTTTTTTTGTAATTCCATTGCTTCTCACAGTCCTTCTTGTGACTGTAGGATTGCGCATCTCAGCAGATCTTAGCTGCATAAGACCAAGTTGTCCAAAATGCTAGAGTGTCTTTAGTACTACTCGATGTAGTCTGTGCTGGAAGCTCTAGTCTCAAAGGATTATCTGTTCTCACAAATGAGGTCCTTGGTAGATAGTCCTTTTTACCAGTTTATCTAAATATGCATTTATAGGTGTTATAAGTATGCCTTCATGGGTGAATTGAGTGCCCATTATTCTGTGCAAATAGTTTCCTTTTTGCTTCATCTGTGTTAGTATTGATGCTTGGTTAGCCACACAAAAGGATCACAAATCTTTCAGTGCAACAGAAAACATCTGCAATAAAGCTTCATGCCATAGATATCTTCAATAATGTATCCATCTCTTGCAAAACTTGGTAGAGTGTGAATAGAGAACAAGGGAAATATCTGAACCTTTGCTCGTCTTAAACCAGCTCTCAGTCCATGAGCGGCTGCTAACTACCAGAAATACCTTTCAGTTTCAAATGCTGACTGTGGCTTGTTCATTGGCTGCAATCCCCGTGGAAAGGATACAGACAGTAACACAATGTCTGTATCAATCATCTGAATGAAGATGTTATTGTGCTCATGCTGCACAGAATGCAGTGCATGCAGAATCTGCTTCTTCATGAGTGCATGGTACAAGAGAAGCCAGATTCTCCAGTGTTTGTGAACTCATGCAGGGTTTAAAGAGTACAACAGAGCTCTTAACATTTGGTACCAATTACACAAAAAATGTCCAATAATAATTACTAATAGTGTACAAAAAGACACCTCATCTTAAAGATGAGGCTGTGTTTGGTGGCCATTTTTAAAATGGCTACCTTGGTCATCAGAGGGTAAATTAAACTGTGCAACAGTAACCTCTATAAAAATAAAAAGCTGTGCCTGTACCAAATTTCATGCATTTATCACAAGTGCACAACATAGCTAATTCATCCCACTAAGGCATTCTGAAATGACACTTTTTATACATTTCTCTTTCAGAATCTTTGGAACAAAAAAAATGGGGTCAGAATTAGTCATATAAGCAATGCTTCCACTGGAATGGAAGTTACAGGTTGTCCATGTCCACAATGTGTTCCAGATTAACTATTCTATGCAGATAGTCTACTTTGTCCAAATGACCAGATTTCTATAAGCTTATCTTTGAGATTCTTTATTATATGTCTATCTCAATTTTCCCTTTATAAAACTTCCGACAGCTTCTCAAACATTCCCAGTTGTACCCATGCACCCCAAAAAAGTACATATGCTTAGTTTAAATGATACTGCATATCCTACTCCAAATCCATCGGGCCCATGACTTTTATGCGTAAAACAGTAAATTAAATACTCTTCTCTATTTATTGACCCATAGTTATTACACTAAAAAGCTCATCCTCAAAAATGTCAGCCATAATCATATTCCAATAAAACATTATAGATACTGAAGTTTATCCAGGCTACTACATAAACACATATTCTGCGATTCTATTTTCTGACGCTGTACATAGGAAATAAAATTACAGTTTTATTAAGCAAATTAACTTGAGAACAGGAAAATCAAATAAGATTAAATGAGGTAATGAATTTACCTACAAGGTTGGGGACTGGTAATTGACTATTTCCTCTCAAATCATTTATTATGTAAAGCACAGCAATGCAGGAGCAAGGATGAATTCATTAGCTAGTTAGCAGAAAGAACAATAGCTTCCACATGATCATAATATATCTAAAGATAATCAGGGTACTACTGATGAAATCAAACATTCAATTGTGTGTGTGTGTGTGTAAAATGTCTGTGAGATAAATATTGCACATACCCTGGTCTAAAACCTCCTCCTCTTCTCTTTTAGGCTGCTGCATTATTAAACCTGTATCTCCATTTCTGCTTTCTGAAAAAGAAAGTGGATGAAATCTAATTTTAGATTGGCAAGAAATTCATACACCTGTGCACAATGGTATCTAAAATGATTTGCAATGTATTGAATGCAGATGCAGGCATATAAAATGGTGGAAGCAAACTTCTCCTGCCCTTTATTCCCATATCAACCCCTTTTTCCATGATACATTGAAGAAAATACTGTTTTCGGGAATCTGTCAATGGCTACTTCATATACCATACCTAGCCTACTCCAAAATCACATAACTGTTTTGCTAAAATTTGGAACCAAACTAATGAGCCAGTCTAATATAACACCCATTTATTTGCTGGGCCCTAAAGACAAAATACATTAAAATTCACAACAATTTGTGACTCAGTTAACACATGCCTAATTTTGTGGGAAACTAAGGGATCATCATATTTAAAATGAAAGTCTCTATCGACTTCCTTGCAAATACTTTTTTTTTTTGGCAAACAATTGTATCTGCAAAGGGTTTTTTACCTTCATGATGTCCATGGGCCATCATGGTCATATCAGGCTTGACTGGAATTGGAATATTTGCCTCTTGTGGTATATTTTTGAACATCTCTGGGTTTATGTTCTGTGTGCAGGTCATGTACGAGACTGCATGTTTGGCTTCCATGTAATACATAATGTAGAAATTGCACATTTCATCACTAGCTGTGCCTCTAAAGTGAAATCCAATAAAGAGAGCAGAGACATACAAACAATTATGATTAGCATTAGTTTTAGATAAAAAATTAAAGATACTTAGAGAGATTGTCATAAAGTGAAAGCAGGAGACCACAATCCGATTTCAAATGATAAAAGGTTAGACAGCAGTGCTTTTTGAGTATACCATATTAAAAATGCATAAGACTCTTGGAATAAAAAGGCCATTATCTTCAGCTGTTTGCATAGCATTTACTTTATGGAACACCAGTCTCCATAGTTTTCATTAACAATATTAGAAAATCTCAAAAATGCTTTGCAACTGAACCAGCAATAAAAAACTATCCCCTTCATTGCAAACTCTCTAGTTACCATCCACTTTTTCATGCATATGCAGTGCATCAACTATCTCTGCTATAGTGTTGTCCCACTGAATTTCATTTTTTAAGATATGGAAAATAACAAAATAAATTAAGATATCAGTTAAGCTGAAAGTTTTATATTGTATTTTTTGGAATTTTCAATAAAAACTTCCAGCTCAATAAAATTTAATAAAATTTATTTTTAAAACTTAATTGATAAGATTTACATCGGAATTTCTTCATCAATTTAACTCCATAGCCAAGATGAAAAGAAACACACATTTTACCATTCATTACTAAAAAACCTAGTTCTCTTGAGTTCTTACTTCCTAGTATTCTAGTTCTCTTGTGTTCTTAGAGAAAAGAAAATATAACGTTTAGGTCTCTAAAACAAAGTGGTTAAGACATCTTGAAATGGAGTAGACTTCCCTGCATCTTGATTATTCTCTTGAGTTCCATACCAGACAGTACAGGGAGGTTCTTTATCTAGGAAACTGAATTCTGAACCTCTTAACTGAGAGTTTTTTTGGGATCCATAAAAAAATCAATGAGCTAACTAAAGGATAAACTAAGGAAATTAATTTATAAGGGAGGGAGAAAGTATTTGATGAACTGAATGGAGAATGGGTTTTCAAACATTCCTACATTTGTCTCCTTATCTTTCAAGTTAAAAAAATGGACAAGCTGAGAACACGAAAATAATGGACGGCATCCTTCAGCTCCCTTAAGGTAAGGCTAATAATAATAATAATAATAACAACTGCAAAAGGCCACCCTACTGGGATCTGCGCGCATCATCCGAAAATACATCACACAGTCCTAGACACTTGGGAAGTGTTCGACTTGCGATTTTGTGATACGAAATCCAGCATATCTATCTTGTTTGCTGTGTCATACAATAATAATAATAATAATAATAATAATAATAATAATAATAATAATACTTCATTTCTATCCTGCCCTCTCTCCCCAGAGGGACTCAGGATGGTTTAATGCAAGGACTTAAATGAAAAAGGCAATTTAACATGCATGTAATAGTTGGGCTACCCTTTCTAAGAGAAGTGCAACTGAACTGGATTATAGTTATTTGACAATTAGGCCCTTATTTCCGTGATTGCATCTCTCCCTACGAACCAGCACGGGCATTGAGATCCACCGGGGAGGCCCTCCTCTCGCTCCCACCACCATCGCAAGCATGGTTGGTGGGGACGAGGGAGAAGGCCTCCTCGGTGGTGGCCCCCTGGCTCTGGAAGGCCCTTCCCAAAGAAATTAGACAAGCTACCTCACTGTCTTCCTTTTGCAAGGAATTAAAAACGTGTTGGTTTATGCAGATATTCAAAAAGGATTAATCGCTCCCTTTTGACTCAAGTTCAGCACTTTACTTGTCTCCGGCCCAAGTCCTCCTGTTATACAATTCTTGAATAGCACTTTATAATTGGCCATTCCATTGTTGAACTCTGGGTCTCCATAACTGACAAATCAGGGGAGTTTTGTTACCAGCTTTTATTTTTATGTGTTGGATTGTATGTTATGCATTTTTGTTTTTTATTTGTATTATTGTATATTGTTGTATGATTTTATTTATTATGTATATTGCCTTGTACTGTTTTTATCATGTTGGAAACCGCCCTGAGTCCCTTGAAGAGATAGGGCGGTATATAAATAGTTTTATTTTATTATTATTAATTAACTACATACATGCATTAAGCCTTTTCTTCAAACTTTCATAACACATTTTACAAATTTCCAGTGACACAACTGGAAATAGTAAGTCAGCAGTGCTTAGTGACTGTACTCAAAATCACTACAGGGAACACAACACTATAAAGTATTCATTCCTTCCTGAAGATTTTCCCCCCAGCCCCAATGATGTATTCCATTTACAAGTCATTAATAATTTACAATTTTAATTTAAGGCTCTATTTAATGGTTGCCAGATTCTTCGTGCTCCCTGGCCCCTTCACCACAATGAGGCCACAAAGTATAGACCTGAGCGTTGTTATGTCATGTTATGGAATACTATGGATAGCATAATTCTTTTAGATTAAATGATGTAAGCTCCTCACCATATGCAACTTATATCATAAGCTTATTTTATATAAAAAGTGGGGGGAAACACAAGACAAAAACCTAATATGTAGTCTTTATTCACAGACTTGAAGCTGCCATAACCAATTAAATATCCATTAAAAAGTTAAACATGAAGTTTTGATTTATGATAAGAAAATGACACAGTGCTGCTAAAACGAGTGGCCTGTATTGCTGTATCTCCCTAGCATTTGTTTTACAAAGCTTGTGTTGATGCAAGTTCTATTTTTAGATATTTCTGGGGAGGGAGGTCTAGACTACACTGTATGAAAGTCCTCAATAAAAGCGTCACATCTTTGAGTTCTCACTACACTCTTTTGTGATTATTTAATGCAGTAGTTGTCTGGACAATCTGTCCTTTAGGTAAAGCCAGGCTTCTAAAAGAGGTAAAAAAAAGTGACATGCAATTTCTTTCTTTCTAATTAGTTTTCACAATCAAGTCATTCAGACTCATCTAATACAAAGGTGTGGGGGTGGACTGTTTGCAGCTTCCAAAGACGTCAATGCTGACTTTTTCTCAGTGGCATCATGCAGGATTCATTTATTCACCATAGCAACAATAACGACACCAGTCAAAGGAAAAAAAGACCTTTGAGAAAGAGAATTGCTATTTCATCCTTTTGGTAATATGGAATCTCTTGACCACAGCAGAAAGCTACTACTTCCCAATAAACTCTATTTTTATATTATCTTATCTTAATTTGTTCTCTTCTCCCATCACCTGAGTTAGACAGTTTCCAGAAAACATCCAGCTGTTTAAATATAAGCAAAGCAATGAAGTGCAGCTGTGGAGTAAGCAACCTATCAACACATCCCAGCAGTATCAAAACACTCTCAATGTTTCAAACATGGCAGATTTGGTAGTACTGTAAGATAAAAGACTGTCGTATATTTAACAACAATCTTGCTGCTAAAAGAATACCAGTTAACATTGCATTATAAATCTTTTCTTAAGCTCCGAGGAACATTGAATTCCCTTCTGACAAATGGGGGGAAATAGGCAATTAGGAGGAACTTGCTTAGCTATCTCAGCAATGTGCAAGGGTTTCATTCCCTTGTGGAATGTGATCCAATAAAAATGGGTAGATATCCACAAAATTGTACGCTAAATAAAACCACCTCGTTTTTTAGTCACGTTGGCACTTTTTGTTGTATTCCCCTATGGTCAATTTTCTGGAAAAGGTGGGCATAACCAGAGCCAACCACTGATCCACTTGAGTTATAGCTGATCTAGTTATATCTGGGACTTTTTGGGTTTTTTTTTCTCAGTCTACTTGTCTCTGTCCTCCCAGGAAGGATACTCTTTCCCTTTCAGCATCTGCCTGTCCACTCTATTGGATCAGTATTTTTCCTTACCTCAATTTTTGTTACGTTTCCATTTTGGGGCCAGACTTGTAAACCTATGTTTTGTTTTGTTTTGAACGTAAGAGATAAACAAATAAATAAAACTAGAATGAGACAATGTGCTCTCTTCACAACAGACTATAGAAAGTGTTCTTTTTCTCTTGTAAACAGATTTAAATTAATGAGTACACATTAACAACATGTTCTCATTTGACTGCTCTGGTATACAGCTAATCATGACTTGCTCTTAAAAGCATATTAGGTTCAACCTAATATAAGGCATACATACCCTATATATGTTTCTGTAGATCTACCTTCACCAGTGAAAACACATCTTGCTGCCAGAGTATCTCCATACTTGATTTCTACAGGATTCTCTACAGGGTAAAATGCCTGGGAAGGAAAATAGAAAAGGACAAGCATTTCAGACTAGCAGAATACAGATTTTATTCCATACATCTGATTGAAAATCATGGACTTACAGAATACATCCAATGGGTATATCCATTATTAAAATTTCTTTTTTCAGAAGACACCCTTAAATTCCACAAATAAGAGAAATTGGAGAATTAAGCTCAAGATGTTTGTAAAGGCCACATGTATTATTTTTATCAATGCCCCTTGAAAAAATTCTCAAAAATTAAACTATTTTTTTTAATTGGAGGTGTTCTGAAAAGACTGTTTATTTAAAAAAAATACTTCCCTAAACTTTATGAGGACTCTGCACTTACATAGAGCAATGTATCTAGTCTTCTCCCCATCAATAAAAGATGCTATGAACTGCTTGAAGCTTGTCTGAAGAGATACAGTTTTTATTTCGCATATATTTTTCATTTGTGAAAGTCTCACAAAAATGAACTATGCTGGTCATCTTGGTTGCTATGGGATTTACTGAACTTCTTAAGCCTGGATTACTAGCAAGATGAATACCCACGGATTGTGTTCTTCTTTCCGACGCAGGAGTTATAGAATCCTTAGCATGCAAACACAATAAATGCACAAAATCTTCTTCATGAGCCAAAAACTGAACAGAGAAGAGAATGCCCTTCCTTCAGAGAGTGGTGCCGAGAAGCAGCCATCATATAAAGTTAAAACTAGAGTAAAAAGTTATCTTCCCCATGCATGTTTAATAATAACAGAATAGAAAATTGTAAAACATAATATACAATGTTGTCGGCAATGTTATTTTATAGAGTTCTATAAAAATGCATTGAGGTTTCTCTCTACTCTGTGATGGTTTCAGCAATAATTGAAGTGCCTATCACATTCCTTTTTATTTACCAAAATTGAAATAAAAGGGATACCAAGCTGTAAACCAAATCCTATTTCGATGGCTGAAGCTGACATGGTTTATATCTCTAATTTGTTCCAAAATGATGCAAAGAAGCATGAGCTCATTAACTATTGTGTATCAGAGCACTTCGCAACATTTTACATACTATGGTCAACTTGGTAGTAAGAAAGCCAATTTTGGGTTCTCTGTATATCAAGAATTACAAACAGAAGAAAGAATGATGATGGAGAGAAAACTGGCGTGGGGGACAAAGGCTACTGTGATATACTTTGGAAACCATTTTCTTTAAGATCAGTCCCAAATGCACAAACACTTGAAAGGAAGTTGCAAAAACAGCATGTGAACAATATGAGTTTCCTCCTCTCACAGGAAAGCTGTCAGTAATTGGCATAAGTTACACTAAGTACTCCACTACTGCACTTCTACCATTCTGTGGTTCTTTATTTGCTCTGACTTTTGAACTGCTTCATTACATATTGAAGCTAACTCGTTTTCTTCCAGCTTTGTTCTCCCTTGTCCTCTTTTTTCTTGGGGACTTCCTCAGCCCACGTGCACAGATGTGTTACAGTTCCTAGTTTGCTCCTGATAACTACTGTTATTTATCCATATTATACAAATGAAGAAACAAAAACTGCATACAGTCTACTCAACTAACATGAACATCTTATTTTGTTCCAGGGTGTTTACAACTGCTTACTGTCTACTTTCTTTCAAGATCCTTTTGCTAGAAACATAAAGAAATAAATTTAGACTGTGCAACTTTTATTGAAATATGTGGCATATTGCCAATCCCATTCACCTCCCCTACCCATATCACAAGGTGAACATACCTGTGGCAGTTGTGGACTTTGCCTGCCAATCAGTGTCCATTTATCATCTCTAACTCTATAACCACTTACTACTTGTCCTAAAGGGGGGAAAAAACACAACCTTGTAAATATCACAGGTTTGGCAAATGAACGTTTTCATTTCAGTCTGGAAAAACTATACCACTCACATTTTCATGTTTAGAAAAAGAAACAACTGAATGCAATTATATAAATTTTGTTGCTAATTCTGTTTTTAATAAAATAAAATGCTCAAAGTCTCTACCCCCACAATTTTCCACAGTTAAGAAATATTTTTAAAATCTGAGAATTGTAAAAAAAACAAACAAAAAAGCAGGTTTCTTGAGTGTTGGGAATCTCTGATGAGACGAATTCTGGAACACAAGAATCTTCATAGTTTGGAATGTATTTCAACTGTTTAAACGGGTGCAGAGAATAGCATTTTTCATCCTCTCCCCTCAAAAAATGCTATTTTCTGGATAGAAATCTTTTGGTTTTCTGCATAAATATTTTCTTCACAGAAAATGCTGTGTTCACAAGTAGATGTGAAATGACAGTCTTCACAAGAAAACCCGTATTGCCTCCCAAACTGTGCTTATTTACACAGAAAAAGTCACAAACAATGAGTGCTTTTAAAAAACTGCAGTTATTAATAACTTTCTCACAATGAGATGGGTTGCAACTTGCAACAATTGGCAGAAAGTTTTGTTTATGATAATAAACTTTATCAGGGAAGCCTTAAACTGAGCTATGCAGGAGGATAGAGACAGTATTCTTAAAAGTAGGAATTCATCAAGATAATGCCCAGCTGTTACAGACAGAACTAGGTGAATGAAACATATGAAGATTTACATCCTATTATCCAAAATTCCCCAAAGATCTTATAATACAGTTAACTAGTCAACTGATTAATCCACCAGGAAACTGTTTAAATTAATTGCTGGAATGTATATATTTTAAACAAAAGTTTAAGATTTACAACTGTAAATCATGACCACTTTTAAAAAAGAGACAATCTTCCTTTTTCATATATTACGGTGAATACATCTTCTTTGTGAGCTGCTACACACATGCATCCATCACCTACAAACTAAGTTTAGGACACTGCATTTACAAAAAGTGGCTATCAATGGAGTTCTGCACGTGAAACTGAAAGGGTAATCTCTCCTCCTTCTGCGGCTTGGATAACCATGAAGGGTTAAAGTGGAAAACCTGGTTCCAAAACTGTGAAAACAGCATCGGATCGATCCCATTGTTTTTTTATTTATCATTAAATTGGCAAATTTGCTTAACATAACAATTTAATTGATTTTTATGATAAAAGATGTCCTCTGTGCCAACCAACAGACTCCTAAGCATGACTATATTTTCAGGATACTTTACAAAATACCCAGTTTAAATCAACGTCTATTAGCTTGCTGTTTGCATTTTTAAACTGAACATTTAGCCTATTTAGCCTATGTTTGTTGTGGTTTTGTCTGTTCAAGTCATTTCTGACTTACAGCAGCCATATGGTAAAACCTATCATTGGTCTTCTCTTCTTGGAAAAATTTGTTCAGAAGGGAGTTAGCCTTTGTCTTTCTTTGAGGCTGAAAAAGAGTGATTTCCCTAAAGTGACCCAATGGGTTTCCATAGCTGAGCAGGGATTTGAATCCTGCTCTCCAGACTCATATCTAACACGCAAACATATTATTTATAGGAAATACAGTTCTAAAAATAGCTGTATGAAACATACATTGAAAAGTTCTACTTGCCCTAGTTCTCTTCAGATTTAAATCAACAAACTTCGTCATTCAGTGTTTAATTCAGATAATGGGAGTAAACCTGAATGATAGTGAACACAGTATGTTCCTTTCTAGATCTACACAAATAGTTGGATGAAACAACATATTAGCAAAGACAAATTTAAATAACTAAAAAAGCTTACCCAAGTGATGGGTGTGTACTCTGTAGGCAAATAGGTGCATTGGGTACATTTTATAATGGCAAGCAATATCAGCATCAACTGCTGTTAAAAAATAGAGATAACAATAAATCAAAAAGATCAGGAAAATGACATCTACATACTGGTGAGGAAAATAATAATTACTTGTAAATCTCTTGAGGATGTTCAAGTAATATTTAAATGCAACTTGGGAACCAAATGAGAGTAAATAGCTCTTTATTCTGTTACCATATTGAAACACTGATCAGATTTCAGTAATACAAGTTGGGTCTCCTCTATCAAAAACGCTTGGGACCAGAAGCTTTTCAGATTTTGGAATCTTTTTGGATTTTGTAATATCTATATTGCATATATCTATGTAGTGAATTATGGATGTTGGGGGGGGGGGGCTAGTCACTCATATTTCTGAGCTGGGTACAAATGGTGGTCAATGGGATTGCCTAGCTGCGTTCTGTCAATAGCGGGTGATGGACAATTAACTAGCTCCCTTTACTCAAAGGCAGAAGTTGGTGGCTGATGGGGAAAATATGGTTTATGGAATATTTAAAATTTCCAGACAAGTGGGACTCAAACCATATTACACAGCTTTGAAACTCAAAAGCTTTAGTATATGCATGCACACACAAATCTCCACAATAATGAAACATAAACTGCCATCATATAAAGTCTCCCAGAATGGATGAACATTTGGAAACTATCAAAGATATGTTTTAATTTTAAAGGATGCTATTCTTCTGCACATTAGATTTCAATCCAGCATTAACTACTTCATATTTTTGCCCTCCAACACATCGGAGTTTTTTCATGTGGACTTGAGAAAGACATATATAAAACAGAAACGCATGTCACTGGAAAACATTGCTTTAGATGTACATACTGAATTATATAACAAGTCTCCTTTTCTGGTTGGATGTCGTATTTAGGACTCTTTCTCTTTACTACTGTATTTATTGAAATTTATATTTAAGTCATGTTGTTTCCACTGTGGTCTGTGTTGACTGTTTTATACTCATCTGTGAATTTATGTTGTACTGTAGGATATGAGAGCTATAAAGAATGAATTGAGGGGAAGGTCAGCTATTTCAGTCACCTTTTTCTCCTGGTGGTATGACAGTATCCATGGACATCATAAGATACATGCCAGCAATCATAGGCTGCCTTCAAAGAAAAAAATAAATAAACCCAGATCAATAAATTGCATAAAATATCTATTATCTTTCTAAAAGAAAAACAACTATCGCTATAACATTTTGAAGTGGTGCAGTTCTTTTTCAAATTCAAATCTTCCTTTAGTTTGGCATACACATTTCTGCTTCATGCAGATTAATGAACTGCTACAAAGAAGTATTGCATTGTACAGAGCCATTTGTGTATATGTCATTGCAATGTCAAAGTTAGTGCCCCTTTATTAAAAGTCAGAGGAAACAGACATATGTTACTCACACTTCTATTCTAAAGTGCATAAGTGAGGATTTTCACATTTCAACTATAGTAAGATGACTGGAAAAGCCACTATACGTTTGATGTACAGTTCTTGGTTTGGACGTGAAAAAACAAGTCAATTCCTACCATAACTATAAATGAACTAGCTTTAAGAGTGGGAGGAGCCATAAATATTCTTGCAGTCTGGGGAAACCTGGGACACCTCTCCAATTTTTGAAATAGTGACGAGCATAAACGATCATTCAACGTATCCAAAATATGTAAATATCTATATTTTGTTCTGTTGACAAAGTCACAAGCACTGCCAAATGCTACGGTGGTTTGTTACCTACATTCATAGTTGAACAAAATGCTACATTTAATTTAGAGGTTAGTGAAAATAATGATATACATTTTTCACAACCTTACTGAAATTCCCTGGACCTAAAGTTAACCACTCCTTTTCTAAGAAATGCTCATACTTGAGAGTGTTTATAATATAGTACCATTGCTTACTGCTTGTCTTTATCGACAATATTGGCCTAGAACACATTTCCTGCAGGTTAATTTGTGAGCAAGATTATAAACTGAGCTGTTTTTTTTGTTTTAATAACTTGTGCAGCCTACATTTTTGAACTCCAAGGCAGCTCTATTATTTGTTTGCTTCATCCATTCCTTTATTTTCACAGAAATAGAACAAAAGGGAGAGGAGGGGGAGTAGCTTTATATGTCAAAAACAGTTACGTTGCAGAAGAAATGCAAGACTGTAATCCGGGAAACCAGCTTGAAAGCATCTGGATAAGAATCAAGGGAACCGGGACTCAAAAAGATCTTGTCGTGGGTGTCTACTACAGACCTCCGAGTCAGGATGAAGGACTTGATGAAGCCTTCTGTCAACAGCTGACCAAACAGGCACAAAGAAGAGATATAGTAGTCATGGGCGATTTCAATTATTCCGATATCTGCTGGAAAACAAACTCAGCCAAGAGTACAAAGTCCAACACATTCCTCACTTGCCTTCTAGACAATTTTATGGTCCAGAAGGTAGAAGAGGCAACAAGAGGATCAGCAACTCTTGATCTAATCTTAACAAATGTGGAAGACCTGATCAACACAGTTGAAGTGGTTGGATCCTTAGGGGCAAGTGACCATGTGCTCCTGGAGTTTGCAATACAAAGGAATGCTGAAACTAAGACAAGTCAAACACACATTCTCGACTTTAAGAGAGCTGACTTCCAAAAAATGAAGGAATTACTGAGCGGCATTCCATGGACGCCAATATTAAAAAACAAGGGAGTTAAGGATGGATGGGAGTTTTTCAAAAGTGAAATACTCAAGGCGCAAATGCAAACAGTGCCAACAAAGAAGAAAAATAAGACAAGTGCAAAGAAGCCAGAATGGATGTCCAAAGAACTTCTAACTGAGCTAAAGCTCAAAAGTGACATGCACAAGAAGTGGAAAAGGGGAGAAATCACCAAAGAAGAATTCAAACGTATAGCCAACACCTGTAGGGAAAAGGTTCGCAAGGCTAAAGCACAAAATGAGCTCAGGCTTGCCAGGGACATAAAAAACAACAAAAAAGGCTTTTTTGCTTACGTTGGTAGAAAAAGGAAGAAAAAGGAGGTGATAGGGCCTCTGCAAGGAGAAGATGGGGTGATGGCGACAGGGGACAGGGAAAAGGCAGAACTGCTCAATGTCTTCTTTGCCTCGGTCTTCTCACAAAAAGAAAGCCATCTTCAACCTCAGCAACATGGAATGGACGAAGGATTGGGGGAAATCCAACCCCAAATAGGGAAACAAGCTGTCCAGGAACACCTGGCCTCTCTAAACGAATTCAAGTCCCCAGGGCCAGATCAGCTACATCCAAGAGTATTGAATTAGCGGAAGTTATTTCAGAACTTCTGGCAATTATCTTCGAGAGTTCTTGGAGAACGGGAGAAGTCCCAACAGATTGGAGGAGGGCGAATGTGGTCCCTATCTTCAAGAAGGGAAAAAAGAACGACCCAAACAATTACCGTCCGGTCAGCCTCACATCGATACCAGGCAAGATTCTGGAAAAGATCATCAAGGAAGTGGTCTGCGAACACTTAGAAACAAATGCAGTCATTGCTAATAGTCAACACGGATTTACCAAAAACAAGTCATGCCAGACTAATCTGATCTCTTTTTTCGATAGAGTTACAAGTTGGGTCGATACCGGGAATGCTGTGGATGTAGCCTACCTGGATTTCAGTAAGGCCTTCGACAAAGTCCCCCACGACCTTCTGGCAAATAAACTAGTAAAATGTGGGCTAGACAAAACTATGGTTAGGTGGATCTGCAATTGGCTAAGCGAATGAACCCAAAGGGTGCTCACCAATGCGTCATCTTCATAATGGAAAGAAGTGACAAGTGGAGTGCCGCAGGGCTCCGTCCTGGGCCCAGTTCTGTTCAACATCTTTATTAACGACTTAGACGAAGGGTTAGAAGGCACGATCATCAAGTTTGCAGACGACACAAAACTGGGAGGGATAGCCAACACTCCAGAAGACAGGAGCAGAATTCAAAACGATCTGGACAGACTAGAGAGATGGGCCGAAACTAACAAAATGAAGTTCAACAGGGACAAATGCAAGATACTTAATTTCGGCAGAAAAAATGGAAATCAAAGATACAGAATGGGGGACGCCTGGCTTGACAGCAGTGTGTGCGAAAAAGACCTTGGAGTCCTCGTGGACAACAAGTTAAACATGAGCCAACAATGTGATGCAGCAGCTAAAAAAGCCAACGGGATTCTGGCCTGCATCAATAGGGGTATAGCGTCTAGATCCAGGGAAGTCATGCTCCCCCTCTATTCTGCCTTGGTCAGACCACACCTGGAATACTGTGTCCAATTTTGGGCACCGCAGTTGAAGGGAGATGTTGACAAGCTGGAAAGCGTCCAGAGGAGGGTGACTAAAATGATTAAGGGTCTGGAGAACAAGCCCTATGAGGAGCGGCTTAAAGAGCTTGGCATGTTTAGCCTGCAGAAGAGAAGGCTGAGAGGAGACATGATAGCCATGTACAAATACCAGGGGAAGTCATAGGGAGGAGGGAGCAAGCTTGTTTTCTGCTGCCCTGCAGACTAGGACACGGGCTAACAGACGGGAGCTCACCCTATCTTGCAAATTTGAACCACCAACCTTCAATTTAGCAGTTCAGCTGGCACAAGGGTTTAACCCATTGCGCCACCAATGGAGATAAAAAATAAGTATGGTATAATTCATGAGAGGGCACTCTAAGTACCTCACCTAATTACAAATCCTAGGACATAAAGGATAGAGCCATGGCAATCAAAGAAATATCAAACTGCTGCAACTGATACAATCCACTTGAACATGAATATACTGCTTTAGTGTGTGATGAAACGTTACTGAAAGGGAAAAGGAAGGGGTGCAGGTGGCACTCAACATTAAAGAACTAGTCTCTGAAAAACCATACCTACCGTATAACAACAGTGTCAAATTGTAAGAGAAATGGAAAAGTAGGGATGTGCATTTTAAAATGAAAAATGAACTGAAAAAAGAGGTGATAAAGTGAATTCTCCTCTGAATATTCATATCACCTATACGTTAAATATTAAATATCTTTTTGCAAGACAAAACAAATCCAATTAATCATTTTTCTCCTTTGTCTGACTTGTCTTTCTTAAACCAATCACCTATCCATCTATCTATCTATCAAAACCCCCTTTCTTTTCATCTGTGAACTGAGGCAGCTTACAATTTAAGTTGAAACAAAATGTAGCCAAAAAAATATGGGACAAGTTTAAAAATAAACAAATGATCAAATTAAAACATTTAACAGTTAAGAACATGTTCAAAGCACAGTAAAGATAAAAGACTCTTCTACCATAACTAATTAAAACTGGTGTTTTTCAAAGAAAAAAGTCATTGCCTGCCAGCAAAATGAGAGCAGGGAGGGGGCCAACTGAGACGCCGGTGAGAAGGAATCCCAAAGGCTAGGAACAGCCACAGAGAAGGCTCTCACCCTTGTTCTCACCATGTGGGCTTGTGACACCCGTGGGACTAAGACAAATCTCTCTCTCAACTTAAAAAGATCCATTTAAAATGTCAATTTGAACTCAACTCAGTTAAAAAGACTAATGAACATACAATATCCTATCAAATCCCACAATAGGATGCTGTTTTTCCATCTGAAAATCTGTAAAAAAAATCTCACATTAATATCTCTAAAAGGAGATCAAGAAAAAATATATAGAACAATTTACAAGAAAGATGTTGGAAATTAACTTACTTTTGATTAGTCAGATGTAAAGTTACACCAGAACAGTCTTTGTGTTTATCTGCAAAGAAGATTAAAATGTAGTTAAATATAATTGTTGGCTTTTTCCTGTTTGAAAGTAATAATTAAGTAGTTTCTGCATAAATGTCTTATTAGACAATCTGTGTGTCAAACACAAATGAGTTTTTCTATGCATATTATAAAGTCACGCTGCAGCACGAATGATAAAGATGCTACATTTGCATCAGAATCTCTTTCAGTGAAGCAATAATATGAACAATTTGCTTAATATAGTGCACTCAGAAGCTTGGGAGTTGCTGATTATATATTAAAAACAAAACAGCAGACTTTTTTCAGGGGGAAAGGAAAAAATAGTAATGTCAAATTTTGAACAGGCAGGCAAATTAAAATATTTTAGGAAGTATTTCTTCTTTGCTCTTTATAGAACAAAAAATGAAGCCATAAAATGAATACTGCTTAAGACACTCAAAATACACTTACAACAAATACTGAACTACTTCTTTCTGTATCCTGTACTCTTTCGAGAATGGAGGGGAGGGGAGCATGTAGCCCAACAGGTGTTGAAGTTAGATTATTACCTGCCCTAGCCAATATAGCCAACGTTGACGGATGATGGAATATACAGTCCAAAAACATCTTCAAAGCCAAAAGTTACATTTCCCTGACTTAATAAGTCCACTAGTAAAGGGGTTTAATAGGCCTAACAATTACAGAGTTCATTTAGTGGAAAGCTAGATAGGCCTATACTGTATTTTCTATTAAGGTACAATGTAGCTTCTTGAGGAATTCTGAAGAAACTGTACAAGTTCATATTGCTATTAGTCCTAATAAAGTATTGCACATGTCTGGATTTTGGAAGACATTTTTTGTCAGGAGAAGTGATGATTCTTGTTACTATTGGTCCAATACAGCTATCTTGCTTTTGTTCAGTAGAAAATGTCATTTAAGTCATTTATAGTAACCTTCATACAGATTTTTTTTTATCTGAAGAGATACTCTCTATTACAGAGGGTTGTGTTCTATAAAGCAACTACAAAAATTACATATTTTGGCTCCAGTTCATTTTAACTCAGTGCAACATCCAAAAATTAATCTCTAGTATTGCCAACATAAATAGTATGATGATTTTCCTTAATTATCTTTGTCCTTATATATGTATATACACCTTCCAAAAGCCACCTCACCAGTTCCAGTGTTCTCCCCTAGAATCATAGAATAGTAGAGTTGGAAGAGACCTCATGGGCCATCCAGTCCAACCCCCTGCCAAGAAGCAGGAAATCATATTCAAAGCACCCCCGACAGATGGCCATCCAGCCTGTTTAAAAGCTTCCAAAGAAGGAGCCTCCACCACAGTCTAGGGGAGAGAGTTCCACTGCCGAACAGCCCTCACAGTGAGGAAGTTCTTCCTGATGTTCAGGTGGAATCTCCTTTCCTGTAGTTGAAGCCATTGTTCCGCGTCCTAGTCTGCAGGGCAGCAGAAAACAAGCTTGCTCCCTCCTCCCTATGACTTCCCCTGGTTTTACTTATTGAACAAGAACTCCTTGTCTCTGTTTTCTTTTGTTCTTTCAGGGTTATTAGGAATGGTTTGATTGTCTATTGCTAAATTAATGGTAAAATAACCATCTATTGTTCACTGAGTTCACTATCCACTTTTCATTCATTTGCCAGGGAACCAATTTCCTCACATTAGTCCAGCAAAATATGTGGCCTACAGAATATGGACACCATGGTTGGTTGAGTGCACATCAAATATAATTTTGTATGCCTATAGTTACATGGACATTTGATAAGTTGCCATGCACTCCCTATGGGAATCAACTCGCATTCATACCATCATCTACTCACTACTCTGTTCATGGCTATCTCCACAAGAGGTATAGAGATTATTGGGAGTTAATCCATTAGATCATGATAGATTCTAACATAACATGAATTTGTTTATATGTACTTGTTCAGACAGCTATACATTTTTGAAAAAGCAGCTTTTGTTCTGTTTAATCAGTCCTGAACTACCACTTTATTTCTACAGCATTATAAACCTTTCCAATGACTTTTTAATATTCTGTTAGCTTTGATACATTTAGATAATCACAAGAAAATATAGGGACAGAAATGAGGTAGGAAAAGAGATAAAAGTGTGTGTGTGTGTGTGTGTGTGGGCGGGGGGGGGGGTTATTCAATACAAAGATATGTGGAAAAAGCAGGACTTTCTTTAGATAATTTATATTATTTTGTAATCTCTGTTATTCATTCTTAAACAATTCTGTGAAGTAATTACTTTCATTTTACAGACAGGCAGAGATCTCACACTGATTGTTTCTAATTTTCCCAAGGCAACTTGCTTTCTAGCTGAGCTTGAAGTTGGACAGATTTCTTCCAAATCCACTCAGTGATGACTGGTAGTACTTAAGGAGCAGCAAATGTCACATAGAAGAGAAGCTTTAGAGCAGAGAACAATTCTGCACTCCACCTTTCCAAATTTTGCCTTGCCTTTAGCATAGGAGCTCGTGTTTCAATTCGTTTTCTTTAATTCATTCACTTGTGACATCATTTTGATCGTGTCATGTGATTTAATATATTATGATATACAGAAAAAGAAAACCAGAATAGGAAATTTTAAGAAAGGGCTTAACTACAAAAGGGGACAGAAAAATCATTATATTTGGTATGAAATAAGAGCTGGTTTGTTTGTGTTTACATGTAAAACTATGTCCCTACATAGCCATATTATTGATAATTCATAGATATGGCAAAACTAAATACAGAATATGTTTGCTTTAATAAATTCTGTCCAGCTTATTTCCTGTTTCTATATAGATGTAGAATACAACATTTTTGTAGTTAAGCATTCTGCAGGGCAAACCCATTTTCCCCAAAGACTCATTTCCAGTAAAATGCATGTCAAGAAGTCCTTACTATATCCACAGTCATTAGACTGCAGAACTCCTACAGTTAGGTCAACCAAACAGTACAGCCACCTTTGCATCTGAAGTGAACAGAAAGCATATTGTGAATAAGCTAGATGTTACTAGGAAAAACCCAAGGAAAATTACTATGCTTCCTTCAAATTTCGTATCACGGTGTATTTCAGGAAAATTGCTCACTGTGCTAAAGCAAAAGTAAAATCTGAGCTAGCCTTCGGTTCTGCATAAAAGATCAACTGGCATGCTATTTTGTTCTTGAGAAAAACATATTAGTCTCTTTGTTAAATATTTATGAAGTACAAACAGGAGCTTCCCTTTCATATTGGCAGAATTTCTTTTCATAAGAACCTACTTTCTATCCTTTTACATCCCTTTTCCGAAAATGGTCATGTCTAATGAACTCTACACTCAGCAGGTTTGATAAGACAGAAAATGGGGATCACAACATTTGCTTTTTTTGGCAAGTGCTACATCAGCTGAGCAGATTGTTGGAACACAATATAGTTCTTACCCACAACCTTAAAACCATCTTCCCTATTTGCAATTCAGTCTAGGATAATTCCTTTGATTTTGCATTTCAGCGAGAGAGCAAGTACACATTGCTCCAGGACAAATAAATTATTAGCTTCCATTTGCCCTGTGGCAAAGAGAGGAAAATGCATTCATCCCCCCTCAGAAGCTGGTTCCTTTCAAAGCTGATTTTCTATGCAGAGTTTCCAGCAGAGATCAAACAAGAAGCTGTGCTTACTAGTGTGGCTTAATAGCACTTCTGGATTGCAGAAGTATATATAACAAAATCCATTGTGATATGCATATCAGTTCCTAATTCTTTGATCACTGAGAAAAATAAATGGTAACTGCCACTCAGAAGATACATTAAAGGTTTACAAAGTTGAAATACCCACAGATCAGGGTTATTGTACTTGAATTGCTGCTTTCAAAATGGAAGCAACAGGAACAAAATTCCCAGCCTTTACTCATTTGTGAAATATTACACATTAAAGTTAGTATGAATATGCCCTTTATCAAGCAGAATGTTAAAATAACTACAGAAAAGAGAAAGTGCTAAAAGTATATTTTACAACTGTAAAAACTAAACTTCATTCTACTTAAATGCTTTAATGTGAAATGTCACATCCTAGTACATTATATATAACTTTATGTGTAAGAATAACCTGGAGATATGATGCTTAAAGTGTCTTTGAAAAAATAAGAAAAAAAATTCAAATGAAAAGTTTTTTAAATCACATTTTTTATACTCTTACACATCCAAAATTTATACTTACACAATAGAACACACTTAAACAAAAAGTAACTTGTTTTTTAAGAGTAAGCAAAGTACAATTGGAACACATTTAAGTTATGTTATTAAGAATAATCCCTGGATACAAAAACAGCATGTTATGCATCATGGAATTGTATGGCTTTAACATCTCACAGCTCAGCTTAAGCACTAAAATCCTGATGTGTAAATATTACATTTCCAACTATATAAAGGAAAAAGAACTAGAAGTGAGACATTGCTATTTCACATTGCCAGATGCTTATGAGGCTTAATATTGAAAGGGATATTTGTACCATTACCAATAACCTTTATTTTCAAATACATTTTTCTCTCACAAAATACCATCCAAACCTGCTTTGATATTTTCCCCCAATGACTAGTGCCTCACACTGGCCATATTGTATTTTCTTTCTTTTTTACAGGTATGGTATGTTTCTTCCCTACTAAACAATCATAATAATGCTTCCAATGGTCACCAGATATTTCAAGAAAGTGATAATGATGATGATGATAACAACTGACCAACAGGGCAATAGCGACCAACAGGGAAATCTATGCATATTTACTGAGAAGTATGCCCTACTTAGTTAAATGAAGCCTATAAGCAGAAATTGCTCAGAATAGAGCACATCTGAGTCTTGGTTTCATTTGGGGTGAAAGAGATGGAGATGTGAAGGAAAGAAATGAGAAGGACAATGATGAATATAGCTAGGAGAAGAAAGGACAAAAAAAGAAAGGGGAGAGAAAAAGGAAGGAGATGACAAATATAGCCTGAAGAGCTGGAGAGCAAAAGGAGAAAAACAGTAAGGTGGTGAGTGAATAGGCAAGAAGAAGAAGGTGATGTTAGGCGATGTGGGAATGGGAAGGAGATTACGAATATGAAATATATTTAGTAGGGAGGGGAGAAAGAGGACAACAAATAGAGGGCCTAGGAAATTATAGAGGAGATAAGTGTCGACAGGTGTTGTGGAGGGAGAGCAGAAACAGAGAGAGGGAGAAATATGTTTAGCCAGGATTTGTTGGGGGGGGGGGGTGGGGGGGGGGAGAGAAAGAGAAGACAACAACAATCAAGAGTGAGAAGGAGTGAAATCAAGAATGAAAACAGAGAGGAATGAAGTGACTAAGCAGAGCTGAGGAAGAAAGACATTGGTACCATCTTTTTCCTAACAATGCTCCAGTTCACATATTCTTCAGACAAAGAACAGACACTGAACTGCAGTTTCAATAATAAAGGACAGAGTGATGAAGATGGCCTGGAACATCAATGATAACACAGAAATAGTCATAAAGCAACATTGCTATACTGCCATAATCAAAGACTCCTGAGGCAGCAAATACTAAAGCAGCATTTCCCTCTGGTCACTGCTCCTTTTTACTGCCTGTTGTCAACTGAGGTTTGAAAAACTTTGGAGAGAAGAGAACAAAAGGAAGGAGCGACTAGGAAGACGCCCTGGAGACTATTATAGCAGCTGCTCTGAAGCAGCCTGCAGTAGCACACATTAAAATATGTGTGCATGTGTGTATGTGTTTTGTTTCCACTCAAGTTAGTGCTCTTCCCTGAGCTTCCTTCCCTTTCCCTGAAATCAAGACAAAAGGAGCCATGCCTTGGGACTTATGAAAGCTAGCTGTAATAGACACAAAACTATAGTACATCTCTGAAATTTAGTTTGCAGTCTTCATAAAGTATGGTCCAATATAAAATGGGAGAGAGTATATAGTAATACTCTACTTAAACCACTCATTCTGATATCTGTGATGTTCTGAATCAGAATGGAATAAGAGAGCTTTCCCCACTGAGAGCTACATAGCTCTATGCGAAGAAAGACTTGTCTGTCTTACTATTTCTTTTTGATTACTTGCTACAGCATAAATGTTTTGCTCCAGCAAATGAATGCATGGGAACTAAAGAACAAAGAAATGCATAAACACCCCAACTAGAACAAAAATAGCCAGATTATTATGGAAGAAAGACATTATATGTACTGTAAAAGGGATGTAATGTGCAAAACTTACAGAGCATGCCACAAAGAACAATGCGTCAAGAGACAAAATGTTCAAGATAATGCTGAAAACTTGCCAGTGCAAACACAGTCCTTAAGGGGGGTGGGAGGGTGTTACAAAGGAACAAGCACTGTTTCTGAACAATTTGAATTCACTGCGACAGAGGAAACACTGGACAAGACTACTTGGTGGATTGCCACTGTCATCCACACATGCTCTTTGGGTTCCTAAATCTAAAAAAACCAAACAGTTTCTAGAAATTTTTTAAAAATGTAATTACATAATATATCATTATAATTAAAAGAAGTCCCAATGCAATGCTCTGCCAGCTGTGTGGTTTATTTTAACAAGCACTCAAAATGTTTTATAACACCAAGCAACAAATGCATGACATGTGATAGCACAATCAGAAAAATAGCTTAATATCAATTTTAATATCAGTCCTTGTTTTCCTTGTATAATGCTACACAATTTAAAAGTAATTATTATGAATCTAGAAGACCGGGTGAATGTTTAATGTCTTCTTAAAAAACAACCTGTATAAGCTGTACAAGACATCCATGAAGATTCAAACTTTTGGGAAATGAACATATTTGCACCTAAAATGAAACAGAACCATTTCGGTCCCACTAAGGCTTCCAGGAGATTATTCCTTCCTCTCCCCAAACCTAGGAAGATGGGACAAAGCAGGCAGGAGTTTCAGGAACAGGAACTTTATTGCCCCCAGGATCTTGATACCCACATGTATGTTCACTGTTAACACTGAGGAACACCAGGAAATACTGCAGTTATATTTCTCCTCCTTTCCAAAACCCCTGTGGATTGCTTTAAAGCAGAAACATAAAATTATTTGCCATTTTTCTTGATATAAATGAGAAAGACTATCCTAAGTAAATTGAGACAATCCATTAATACACTGGCCAACCACAGAAATGATTGCACACAAAATGTGATTTTAGGCAAACGACTTTTTTCTGAGAAAAGTCATGCAATGTAAAGAAACAATGAAAATAGATTTGAATTTTTTTTCATGTTCAGCAAAGAAAAAAAATGAAATTATTTGTTTTTAGGTGTGGGTAAAATTATGGAAAGTTTTATATTACCAGCCAAGAATGTTCTGCAAACAACGTCGAGAAATTAGCACACAATTTTCTGCATTGATAATTTAGGGGCAGAGGAGGCGATGGCAGAAATTAGTTGAAAAAGAGATAGACCCTGTAACATTCTTGATCATATGATTAGTAGTGGCAGAACCTAGAAACCCCATCAATTTTACAAGGATCCAGTGTGTTATCAAAGTACTGTAATTTTGATTTTAAATTGCTATGACTGTTGCGATTTACACCACCATAGTTACTCATTTAGTTTGTACATTCTAAATTATTTATAACATTTTATAGCAATAATTGAAGGGCACACATACCTTTGAATGCACTAATATCCCCATAATGAACTTGGAGCACAAAATATTTGCTGCCCTTTTCTCCTCCAACTTGGAAGCCAACACCTTGACATTAAAAAGAAGGGTTAGAATTCAAGAAATTATGAACAATTGTTTAGTAATTAGAGTAAGTTCCCAAAGCAAGGATCTCAACTGAAGTCCTAAATGTCCATTCTTAAAATCAGAGTGAGCCATTTGAATAATCAAACAGAAGCAGAGACAGAAAATATCTCAGTTCTATGTCCACTGAGTGATTTTGTTCCTAAGTTCTTGTTTGCTTGTTTTTCATCGATGGCTTAGTTCATTGGGAATGTGCATACTTGGTGTTATACAAGATAAAAGAATCATTTTGACAGTGTTCTGCTACAAACCAAATAAAACTCACTAGCAATCCATCACTCATAAGCCATAAAACTTATCTCTTTCTGCAGTAAAGACAGCAAAAACGCTCACTGTGGAATGAAAATACATTCTGACCCATACTAAAAGAAGAAAGCAAAACTAAAACTTCTGAGCTTGCAAACAACATACATTTCAGGGTGGGCCAGAAATTTGCTCAGATTAGCAATGTAGTTCTATGAAAGCATCTATTCCCTTCAGGAACAGTATTTACAAGAGAAAACTGTTTAAGAAAAATATGTATCTTTACAATGAAGCAGTATTATAATTAAAACTTTACACACACATGTGCAAATACAAATAGATGTCATATCAAGAAAGATCCTATACCTTTTGGTAATTTTGTAGGTGGTGCATTCCTTGCCCAAGCATACAAAATATTGGATGCGTCCATGCATGTTCCTCCATTACAGTCCCTGAAACATATACAGTAATTATCTCTTTTGTATTATTTGCCTCATATTAGTACAATTAAACAACTGAGCAGTGAATCAATATTAATATTCGTGTTTCTTTACAAACAGGACATTACTGATAATCACGACATACCCAAAACCTCTAAGAGTTATTTTTACAACTGCACAAAGTTTCTTAATTCTTAGGCTTTTCTATTTTTTCAAGCTGCCATCTATCAGGCAATATTTTCTTAGCACATTTATATCCAAAGAGGCTTAAGACACTGTGCACAGTCCCATTTTATTTTTACAACCACCTTCTGAGATATCAGGTCACATCCAAGATCATCACTGAGTTTATGGCAGATTATGGACTTGGATCTGGGTCTCTCCATTCTCATTGCCAAATGACTACCCTGAACTGGCTCATGAGAAAGTATCCATGAATCTCAAATACAACTCCATATAAGCAACTGAGGCAGACATTCACTCCATCTAAATTGTCATATTAGAGAGAATGCTTCCCAATCCAATAAACTAATCAAACAGCATTTGAGAACTGAAATTCACCAGATTTTTTTCAATATATACACTGGAAAAATTGGGATCAAAAATTGAAATTACTAATAAAGAAACACCACATATAGAAGAATTGCCCCCAAATAATCACATATTTGAAATTGCAAGTAATATACAGTAGAGTCTCACTTATCCAAGCTAAATGGGCCAGCAGAAGCTTGGATAAGCGAATATCTTGGATAATAAGGAGGAATTAAGGAAAAGCCTATTAAACATCAAATTAGGTTATGATTTTACAAATTAAGCACCAAAACGTCATGTTATACAACAAATTACACAGAAAATGTAGTTCAATATGCAGTAATGTTACGTTGTAATTACTGTATTTACGAATTTAGCACCAAAGTATCATGATATATTGAAAACATTGACTACAAAAATGGCTTGGATAATCCAGAGGCTTGGATAAGCGAGGCTTGGATAAGTGAGATTCTACTGTATATGGATTTTCATGTAATCTTAATAGTAAAATAAAGCCTTATTTTACTCCCAACTGGGAAATACCTCTTTAAGACTTCTTACCTCTCCCTGGAATTTTGCACTTTGTGAATGACAGTGATGTTCACACAGTAAAGGATTTCGAAATTTAAACAGTCAAAATCAAAAGAATGGTAAATAAAAGGAGTCCTTGCAGTTTTTGTTTTAAGGGTAAAATATATTTCTTTCTATATGACAGCTTGTCTTTTTGATACATACTGTGACATTCCAAGTCTAACTGGAATGTCTATTTTTGACACCTGATGAAATTAGTTGATAGTATCAGAAAGTTAATTAGGCTGAACATTGCTTCATTTCACTAGAAAAAGGTTAGTTCTCCCCTTGGGTTGTCAGTATGGAAAATAGATTTCTTTTTGTCTCTTTAGAAACCAAAATTACTTTTTTACTCAAGGGTAAAAGAGCTGCTTTCAATGTTTTTATTCTAATGCTTTTTAGAAGTATACTTTTATATGAGAACCCAGTACTAACGTCTCTTCCAGAGAGCAAAATATTTTAATGTTGTAAATCTTTTATTTGTTAACCAGCCACCCTATATCGGTTTAATATAAGTACCAACACAGGAAGAACCAATATGTCAAACCATGAAGAATTTTTGTAGGTTTATTTTTCTTATACAAAGCCTGCCAGTAAAAAAAGATAATGTAGAATGCTTTTTGTTTTCAAAAATGCACACCTTCACAGACTGAAATTCTTTGAGGGAGTAGGAGGAGAGGAAAATGGAACTACACATACTTGAAGGGAATTTCTAATATAGTATCGCCATTGCAAGTGGCATATACCCTATATACTTATGAAATCTAGAAATGTTAATTAAAACCCACCCCCCAAAAAACTGGGTTGACTTATCCAGTAGATGTACAAATCTTTCTGAAACTTGGGGAAAATGATGCCCTGGTTATGTTGTGTAATTGTAGAGAAATTCAAGAAGTTCGCTCTTGTGGTTTTTTTTTAAACGTTGTTTGCAAAAATCCCATAAAATCAATGGATGAGTGAAACGTTCTGAAACTTGGGGAGGGGGTGTAACAGTGGTAAATGTGTTCTACAATGGTAGCAAGTTTCAACCCAATAGCTCCAAAAATTAGGAGCAAAAGGAGCTGATAGTATCAGCTTCCCGACTTGTGCAATTGCTTAACGAAAAAGTAACAAAAATGTCATTACTTCATTATAGTTATGATACAAATCCCTTAAAATATTTTCAAAATACATTTTAAAAACTATTCATCCCCCTCCCAATTTAGTAATGTGTATTAAAAGAAATTTCAACGATCACACAGACCTAGTGTCTACTCATATCCAGACACTTCAAACTACAGTGAAAACTGCTTTGACCAGAAACAGCTTTTTAAAGCATATTATTCTATCCACCCCAGTTCAGCTTTCACTAGCTTTGTGTTTCCCTAGCACAATTCAGAGGGCTGCTGGCCACATTTACTGATACAGATAACTTGGCACCTTACCATTTAAAAGACTATTTTCTCCCAAAGAGTCCTATTCATCCACTGACAGCAGCAGGTGTGGTTCTGCTTTATGTTTTCTCTTTATGCAAGACTGGAGATAAGTGTTCACTTTTCTTTCTTAATGTATGACATCCCTCTGTTTGGAAAGCTGATGGGACATGGGACATGGATGGAATGGAAGACCTTCAAGTAAGCCTAGCATGGCTGTGATATTTGCTTATTAAGAGTCATGGAGAGCAGGATGAATAAATACATAGATTCCTCTGAGGATGCCTGCCATAGATGTGGGTGAAACGTCAGGAGAGAATACTTCTGGAACATGGCCACACAGCCCGAAAGACATACAACAACCCTGTGATCCCGTCCATGAAAGCCTTCGACAACACAATACATAGATTGTCTTTTCTTTATGTTCTTCACTACTGTGATATATGCCATATTAATTTTTAGTAATTATTTCCATTTTTTCCTCCATGTAGCATGTGTATAATGTAAGTAAATCTTTGTCCATTGTTTTCTATTTGGTGCTGTTCTTTCTAATTTTTAGTGAAATACACGTAAGTGTCTACCTTTCAGAAAAAGGCCTACTAGTACCCAGTTTGTAGACCTTATTATGTCAAACAGATGGAAGGTTAGATTACAATTTTAATGAATAAATCACAAATAAAATGACCTAAAAACAAAATCTGGACAACAGATGAGTGAGTCTGACAGCATGCAACTGAAGACTAGATTAGACATTGATTTACTATCACAATGTACTTGGATGCTTAATTTTAAAGGGTTATCTAAAATCTGGCATGTACACTGTAGCATGTGATTCTGTACTGTTCTAATGACAGAGTACCAAAAACTCAATGAAAAATATCCGTAGTTCTGATCGATATGTTTCTTGATGAATGAGTCTTCCTTGAATAATAGGCTGTCTTTGTCTTAAAACTTTGTCCTACTAAGAAAAACCCTTACAAATACAAGATCCTGTTCACGTTAAATGGTAAACATGAACAAATAAGTATGCAAAGCACACATTTATTGTGACAATACCGATCAGGCACAATCACTCAGTACTCATTTTAAATCTCCAAGACAGCCATTATATCACATCTAGTTAAGTAAAGATGGTTATTTTGGACATCTAAAGAGTGGCTATATGAAATTTTCCTTGGGAATTTATTGTTTTAAGCAGATTTTGGATTTCAAATTAACAGAAAAGAGCAGACCACAACATGCAAAGCAAGGAGACAAAGCACAGCTCCTATTTCAAGACATTATCAGAATAAGGGTTCATTACTGGAATTACATTAACTCAGAACCCATACATGTGTCTAGTTGTTTTTGATTGAACAAACCACAATGGATAAGTAGACCACAGAAGTATTCATCCCATAGTTTCTGGGTTATGGGGCATGAAGCACTAGTGCTTTATCCAAATATTTTCAGAAAGTTATGGAATCAAGTTATGGAAACATTAATCTCAGCACTTTGGCAATATTTGGAAAAAGCTTCACTACTTAACATTGGTGAGTTGCTTATTTCATTTAGAACAGATGTTTTCATTGTTAACTGGGTCAAAGCTAACTGGCTACAGAAAGCATACAATTTCCTTGTTTGCAACTGCTTCACTAGCTGACAGTCCATTTTCACCTACAATTTTAAATGCTGACTATACCTATAAAGCCCTATATGGCTTGGGCCCAACATATCTGATGGATATGAGGGGCTTTATCCTCTTATATGAGCCTGCTTTAGCTTAATGATCTTTCTGTAGATCGATGTGTTGTCGAAGGCTTTCATGGCCGGGATCACAGGGTTGTTGTATGTCTTTCGGGCTGTGTGGCCATATTCCAGAAGCATTCTCTCCTGACGTTTCACCCACATCTATGGCAGGCATCCTCACAGGTTGTGAGGTATGGATAAACTAATTAAGGGAAGGAAAGAATATATATATCTGTGTAGAGTCCGGGGTGTGGCAAGAGTCCTTTGTCACTGGGAGCCAGCATTAATGTTTCAGTTAATCACCCTAATTAGCATTGGAGATGTTTTTGTCTCTTGCCTGGGGGCATCCTTTGTCAGTCAAGCCCTCAGAGTTTTGGTTCCCATCTACTGTTTTGATTTTGGAGTTTTGTAATACTGGTAGCCAGATTTTGTTCATTTTCATGGTTTCTTCCTTTCTGTTGAAATTGTCCACATGCTTGTGGATTTCAATGGCTTCTCTGTGTAGTCTGACATGATAGTTGTTGGAATGGTCCAGCATTTTTGTGTTCTCAAATAATATTCTGTGTCCAGGCTGGTTCATCAAATGCTCTGCTATGGCTGATTTCTCTGGTTGAATTAGTCTGCAGTGCCTTTCATGTTCTTTGACTCTTGTTTGGGCGCTGCGTTTGGTGGTCCCTATGTAAACTTGTCCACAGCTGCATGGTATCCGGTAGACTCCTGCAGAGGAGAGAGGATCCCTCTTGTCCTTCGCTGACCGTAGCATTTGTTGGATTTTCTTTGTGGGTCTGTAGATAGTTTGTAGGTTGTGCTTATTCATCAGTTTGCCTATGCGGTCAGTGGTTCCCTTGATGTATGGTAAGAACACCTTTCCTCTGGGTGGATCTTTGTCTTGACTCTCATGGCTTGTTCTTGGCCTTGCAGCTCTTCTGATGTCTGTGGTGGAGTATCCATTGGCCTGTAGAGCCCAGTTTAGGTGGTTTAGTTCACCTTGAAGGAGGTGAGGTTCGCAGATTCTTTCTGTAGATCGTTTTCTCAGGCCACACAACTTCCCAGCCATACTGGATGGCAACATGGGAGAAGGCCTCACTTGGGAAAGGTCATTTTGTCAGCAAGTGAATGGCCCCCATACAAAGCAAAATTCACTTGTTTTGTTAAAATAATAATAGGGATTGGAGAAAGGAATGGAGTAATGGCAAATAAGAGTCTGTTACTAAGACCTGGACAAAATTTGTGGACCTTGCTGAAAGGATGAGGTAAAAATGCTGAAAGGATGAGGACCTAGCTAACTATCTCTAATAGGGGGTAAACCCCCTACATATCCTGGATTCCAACTATACTTGCATGGTTTCTTTTTGGGGTGTCAAAGGAGGAAATCGCCATTTTCCTCTCTGTGTATTGACTTCTTTCCAGAATCTAATGCATATTTCATACGTCTCTGCAAGCATCACCTAATCTGGACTAGCTGATGTATGAGGAGGAGGTCTTGCTAAGTCTCCACCTTTCATTCCAGTCCATCTCAGAAGATTACAATTATGTGTGCCAGTGTTTGCTTTGCATTTAGGCTTATATAATGCCCTCCCCTCTTTCAGCCATTTAACTTCTGATGGGATTCTTTTTATAGTTTGTTTAATGTGTCCACTAGCTATCAAAGTTTTAGCAGTGTGATTTGGTACCAAGTATTGATTTTTGGGGGGGAAGAGGGTGCATTTCACCATCGTTCTCTAGATGCCTTTCATTCTCGCTTAAATGCTCTTGAAGCACAAGCAATCAGAGTTAAGCTCATCTCGAGGGCTGCTGCTGGATCTGCCTCATTCTCACTCCATGGTTATCCCTCAGCTGGCATGTATGGGACTAGTACTCCCAAGCTGGCAGCTCAATACTACACATGTACAAAAATGAAACTGTGGCCTTTTTGTTTTCAGCCACTCTGACAGTTTTTCTATTGACTCCTTTGCATGCACTGGCCTCTCTTCATTAAACCCCTCTCTATTCTGCCTTGGTCAGACCACACCTGGAATACTGCGTCCAATTCTGGGCGCCACAGTTGAAGGGAGATGTTGACAAGCTGGAAAGCGTCCAGAGGAGGGCAACAAAAATGATCAAAGGTCTGGAGAACAAGCCCTATGAGGAGAGGCTTAAAGAACTGGGCATGTTTAGCCTGCAGAAGAGAAGGCTGAGAGGAGACATGATAGCCATGTACAAATATGTGAGGGGAAGTCATAGGGAGGAGGGAGCAAGCTTGTTTTCTGATGCCCTGCAGACTAGGTCGCGGAACAATGGCTTCAACTACAGGAAAGGAGATTCCACCTGAACATTAGGAAGAACTTCCTCACAGTGAGGGCTGTTTGGCAGTGGAACTCTCTCCCCCGGGTTGTGGTGGAGACTCCTTCTTTGGAGGCTTTTAAGCAGAGGCTGGATGACCATCTGTCGGGGGTGCTTTAAATGCGATTTCCTGCTTCTTGGCAGGGGGTTGGACTGGATGGCCCATGAGGTCTCTTCCAACTCTACTATTCTATGATTCTATGATTCTATAAGCCCATAAACTGAATCAATGCACAGAAAAAAGGAATATATTTTGTTAGACAAATTTACCAGTTGTGAACTAGTCAGATGCATGAAAAGTTTTGAAAACAAACACAGTGTTTAAACAGGAAGCATTTTCCAGTACTATTTATAGGTAAATAGAACATCTTTCCAATTTCATAACCCTTTGGGGTTAAGTTAGCGTTTCTGGTTACTTGTTTTATAGACTGCCCTTTTCAAATATTAATGGCCCAATCAAAATTTAAAAGGCATTTCAAAGTCGCTTCTGATTTATTAATAGCAATATCTTATTGATGTGAATAGAGAAGCAGACTTTTGCACCTTGCCTGCTATTGAGGTTATAATTTTATTGAGCTTGCCACTTTTCTTCAGTACAACCAGCAAAATCAATCAAAGTTTTGGTTGATTAACCAATACCAGTGCATTTCAAAATGTGCAAGGGCTCTGGATTTGTTTTTGTGACAGGAAGAGAAAATAGTACAGACAGCCTTCCTTCTTATTAAGAAGACAGAGTTTTAGTTTATTAAAATGCAATTTTTCATTAGTCTTCTTTCTTCTCAAAAAATTGATGTAGATAATCAACAAAAAATTCAGCTAGTCATTTCTTTTCCCATCTTGACAAATATTTGTATTGTTCCTGTATGTACTCAGTACTTACAGGAAAAGCCACCCACAGCTTCTTTCTCACCACGGGGAAGAGTTGTAAGTCCACAGATTCGTAGACATCTTTCCCCCCACGTCAATGCTCTTGAGAGAAATGCTTATTGACTTTAATGCTTCACTCATTCCCCCGCAATTCCACACACATCCATCTTTACATATGCCTGTTGCCAACTGAATCATACTAAAAAACAACTTAAATAAAAATCACGACCCAAGAAACCTTCACCTTACCAGTAATCGTCATCTGACGCTGGGTTGTTACATCCAAACAGTAGCATATGGTGGACAGTGTCCATGCTAGCCTGAGGTCTGAAGTCAACTGAAAGACAAAAGTGATAAACATGAATATGAGTCTGTTTTTCTACTATAGTAAGCAAGCCATTAAGTTGCACGAGGATACTTCCCTACTATCTTTTATTCATATGATAGTGAATGGCTAAACAGTGTGGGCTGCTGAGCTGACTACGATGATACAGGAGGAATATAAATGAATCATTGCAGAAAAGATAATACATTGCAGCAATATTTTTTTTGGAAAAGAGATAGAATAAAGGAAGATACTATGCCATTTCAATAAATACCAGAAACATAATAACTCTATAGCCCGTGAATGATATTTCATTTCGTGTTCTTCCAGATGTAAGTCAGATTGTCACTAAATTCTCCTTTTCTGAGGAGACTTGAAGGTGGCAGTCAAGAGTTTCTTTAACAACCATTTTGACTCCTTAGTGACAAAAATCATTCTAAGCAGCAGACAAGGTTTTTGCGAGTATCATTTTAATTCCTCCAATTCAGTGGAATTATAAACACAGGAGGAGTTTTAGTATACTGTGGAGAGAGAAGTGAAGAGATTCTGCCTCCATGCACTTTTTAAAAAGGTTTGGCAATTCAAAGGAATATTTGAGTAGGGTGGAGATGGAATACATTAATTTTATGATGACAGTTGGAGTTTTACAATCTGCTCAAGAAGCTACAAAATCATTTTGCAGTTGTTCTCACTAACTGTGATGTTACTGACAGCATGTTAAGGCCGCAAGTCCTCAAAGCTTAGTAAGGAGATGTTAAGTATTAAAATAAATGTCACTACCAAGAAAGACTCACGTTGTATGCAAAAGCAATAGTAAAGTACCCCAGTCATGATTTCCCTAAACTTTAAACTACACCAGGAGCAAGAACCACGTGGTTCTCAAAATATTGCTGTGCAATCCCAGTATTGCTCACCATTACTGGTGATGGCTATGGCTGGTGCAGTTGATGTCTTAACAACATTTCAGAAACCAATGATCCAAACTAAAAAATTTCAAGCTACAAATAATTCCCTTTCTCCTTCTAAAACAGCAGCAGTGATTTATTTTACCATTGGACAAATAAGGGGTAAGTTTAAAGAACATTTATAACCAATGAATATACCTTTTTCAGGAAGGAGGAATACTACGACCACGAAATAAATACAGTACAACCCCTGTATCAATGGGGAAAATGTTACTGAACTTAGAATGAAAACAGAAACCATGGATAATAATGAAACCTACTGAAATGAATGACTTCTGTTATGTTACCACAAAGTCATGCTAGAAGACCTAGAAAGGTCTTAGAGACATATACTCTAAGATTCTAAGTAATCAAACATAACTCTGTTGTAACATCTGGCAGTAGTAGGATCGCACTACTTAGAAAATTCCTAGAAAGGACATATTTTGTCAGATGTTAGTAGGTGAAACCACAAGTACTGGTACCATGAATTTGGGTCTTGTACTGTACTAGATCCTTTAACTTCTAGGCAATTGAAGGCATTTTCCAAAAATGATTGGTTTTTTCCCCACAAAAAACAAACAAAACAATAGCTACAGGAAAATACACACTCGGGTATAATACCTACTTCTTCAAGAAGACAAGCATCAATTCAATGTCTTTCCAGAAAACAGATTACACTTTCATTGTTTTAGACAGGAAAAACATACCCATAAGTCACATAATCAGACCCTTTCAAGACTTTAATTTTGCATTAAAAACTGTTTACTAAAGTCTTACAACATTATGTAAATAAACCCTACAAATTCTGTAATGTTTTACTTTTGTGTATGGAAATATAGGAAATTATAGGAAAATGTTGCTTCAAAACTCTACAGGATTGAAACAAAATTGTTCCAGCGATTTTTTTTAAGAGAAAGTGAAATGAACCAGAGATATCAATGGCCCACTTCACATATAACAACTAGATCTCATCTGTAGCATCTTGGCTTATCAGAATCAAACTAGGGGGTTCTGTGGTTTTACCTACAAATAGATTATTACTTGGTTTTAAGGATTTTAACTTTATTTTTAATACTGTTCATGTTTAATTTCATTTAAATGTATGTATATTTTTTAGGTTTTAATAGTATTGTATTGGTTTTATTGTGAGGTGCTTAGAGTCTCTTGTTAGAGAGAAAAAGTGGGATGATGATGATGATAATAATAATCCATGAATAATGGCCAATCCTATCCATTGAGTCCTCCTGCCAGCAAAGATAGCTAACATACTCTCTGCCTGTTGCTTCTGATATCATCTGAAGCTGGTTTCCTAGCTAATCAGAATCATAAGCTGTGGGGGCAGAAAAAAAGGAAAAGAGAAAATAAGGCAGTTTATGGCCAAGAATTACTTGTTGAAGGATCTGTGGTTTCTTTAATCAGTTGCACTTACAGAAGGTGCGAAAGAAGAGTAGTTAGTGCACTAGCATGATCCCAAGAAACATGGAGTTCTCTGGAATTCTGGGTCATGCTGTCCAATCTTCCTCAACAGATATTTTTGTAAAGAAAGATTATTTTATTTTATTTTATTTACATTCTGCATTTTGTCTTGTATGAAACTAAAAAAAGAAGTTCAAGTGTGTAAGAGTTACAAAATAAGTAACTACCTTAGCTCTCAAAACAAGCAGACTCCAAATTGGCTGAACAACATTTGAATAAACAAGCAGTTTTGAGAAATAGACAACTTCCAACTAACCAATTACTGCTAATGTATTACAATTGTAAATTGACTGATTAAAGGCCTTGTTTTATTTTATTTGTAAACCTCCTTTCTGCCATGAATTGGAACTATGTGGTTCAAGGAGAGATATTTTCTTCATGTTTAGGTGATTCTTTCAAGAAACAAAGAACAGAACCATTACTAAAACTGGAAAAAAAAATCTGGCTTCATATAGACGTTATTTCCATTCTTAAAAGAATATCATTTTCTCAAAGGTATGTTGAAAGCTGGTGTCTGTTTGTTTATAGGACATAGACTACTTCCCCCTTCCACCCGCTATGATTATTGCTAGGAAGTTGTATCAAATGTGTTATTCTTTGTGTCAATAATTCCATAAAGCAAAAAGCTCATCTAGTTTAACCATTAATACTATGTATCTCCCCTTCCCATTCCACATTGTTTTGTTGGAGTTTTATAGTTAATTCTGGCACTGCATATTTTCTGATAGTTCAAAACGAACTATAAATCATTAGACACCAATACATAAATAGTACATAAATGTTCACCAACACAGATGGCTTTGCTCAACAAAAGCAATAATCCCACCAGCACTAAAGATTTCTATAGAGACAATTTTACACTCATCGAGTACAGAAAAGGAATAAAGATGCAATACAACATCAAATTATTTCTATCTCTATTTCAGATTGTAATTGGGCCATCTTGTTTGTATGAAACTGTTTGACAAATAGGGTCTTACTGTCAGTCAGAAAGAGGGAAAAACACATTTATTTACTGGTTGGCCATATGCGTGAAAATAAGGAAAAGAGAATGACAGATAAATTTCCTGGCTGAGTGGCTTGCTGTCAGACACAATTCTTCTAAGTGTCAATAGTACACCCTTTAGCTATCACCAAAGTTCAATGGGAAAGAGCAGATAGTATTAGACTGCGCAAAATACAACAAACACTTTTCTAGCTTTACTGTTTGCTCTTCAAAAAGCAAACATTTTGAAAAGGCAAATGGGAAAATATTAATTCTAGAAACTCAATTGAAACATGTCATATCTCATACTTCTTTCTACAAATGGCATATCTAATTAATCCTATGAAAAACCAAGGAAAAGGAGAGAATTTTTTTTTTTAAAAAAAACCCTATGGGACAGTATTATAACAATATTCAAATTTATCTTCCAGAATCACTTGGACAATTCCATATTAGACATTTTTGGTAGCGATTAACTGCTACTTAGCATTTCTTTTGTAAATCTTGGTAAAATGAGCAATTGTGATCGTGAAAGGGGACATTACATTTTGGTACATAAAAATAAGTCTCATTGCAATGTCTCTGTATTTTATCCAAAATGGATCCAAGTAAAATTTTAGTCTGATTAGTGCTAAGAATGGCTAATATAAAACAAGCACTGTTTCACAGTTTGGTAGTCACCAAATAGCAGCTGAATTAAAAAGTCTTCCAAAGAATCTCCATCCACATCCTAAAGAATATGAAAGGAAAAAGGGCTTACAATAAAATGAAACTGTCTCATTTTAACTAGGCCAGTGGGATAACCCAATCAAGCTGTGAACAGCTGTAAGATCTCAAGATCCTGAGACCTGCTACATGAAACCCATTAAAATATAAATCTAGAAACATTCTCGATGCAAAACACATTTTTACCATTTACCTATTCCATTTACCTTGCTACAAAATATAAAGCAACATTGCCTCTTCATGTATGATTGTCAATATAGCAATTATCACAGATCTTACAGTTTGACAAACATTTTACTAGCATGTAATATTGTGAATGCTCTAATTTTTTTACCTTTCAACCCTACCTTCTCTTTTAGGACAGAGCTTTTCTCTTCTTTTATTCTAACAAGATTTCTGATGGTTAATTTCTCCTAAAAACATTATGTGAGGTTCATCACTAAGTAGGGAGCGATTGAACCTGGAAGAGGAGGGTGCAAGCTCGTTCTTTTCTTCCATCCAAGAAAGAGTGAAGACAGCTCCAGGAATGCCAATTCACCAGTTAAGCAGGCTGACCAGGGCCTCTGCACTATTTAACATTTTATTGAAGTGAAGTTTCTGTAGAAAGCTGTTTATACTACTCAATCTGGGAATGAGAATGGTAACAGAAATACAAAACACATGGGTATAGTGATGGGATGAGGGGTTCACTTTCAAGAATAATCACAAAGAGTAATTAAGGGCTAAAATGGTAGGCAAGATCTCTATCAGGCCAAAATGAACTGTAGATGAAATTGTTGGTGTGATATATTGATAAAGGCTCAGGATCAGAAAAGTGGCCTAATAAGGTAGGCATGTGAAGCTACTAGTGACTGAGATGTCAACTACTGTCATATTATGTGCAGTGTGTCAGGAAACCATTGTTTTTTATTGATGTTCAGTGGACTGTAGTTTGTGAATATAATTTAGCTGTTTCGCTTTACAACCTCCCTTTAAAGTTTTTTGTTCAAGTTCTGTAATTTGGAAGTATGAGACAATATCTAGGAAGGTTGAAGTGATCTGAAACTAGTTTTTGTCATATTCCTATTTCTAATGTTTAATTTATGTCAATTTATTCTCCTGCATAGAGACTGTCCTGTTTCTCCAGTCTAGTGTTGAGGTGCTTTGTTGCCAAAGGATGCTATAGCTCACATGAGAGGATGAGCATGTGAATGTTTCTCCAATATTGTAGATAATGATATCCAGCTCTATGATGTTTTTGCCTGAATAGATCCACAGACAGAGTTGGCATATGGGTTTGCAGCAATGTGTTCCCATCTATATGTCTTCTTGTAGGAGAGTTAGCTGAAGACTGATTAGTTGTCTGCAGGTCAGTAAAGACCCTGCTGAGAAGACCCTTTGAGGAAGTAGTATCCAGATTGGTTGTAGCTTGTTGATGGCACATATGTGTAATCTCAGTTGAAAGTTTTGTGTGACAATTAATGGAACTCTACTGTTTCTTATTTTGGGTCTGTCCTGCAGGAGATTAGTTCTGGATGTAAGCCCATGTCTTAATTTTTTAAACTTCATTTGGTGGATACTGTAGTTTGAGAAATGCTTCTTGTAATTCTAAGAGTTTGGTATTGCTGCCATGCAAATCTGAGTAGATGGCATTGTATCAAGTGAATTTGGTAATGTGTTCAGGATGGAAACTAAAGAAATGTAAGTACAGTAGAGTCTCGCTTATCCAACATAAATGGGCCGGCAGAACGTTAGATGAGTGAAAAGGTTGGATAATAAGGAGGGATTAAGGAAAAGCCTATTAAACATCAAATTACGTTATGATTTTACAAATTAAGCATCAAAACATCATGTTTTGCAGCAAATCTACAGAAAAAGCCATTAAATACATGGTAACTTTATGTTATAATTACTGTATTTATGAATTTATCCCCCAAGACATCGCAATGTTTTGAAAACATTGACTACAAAAACATTGACTACTAAAAGGCGGACTGTGTTGAATAATACAGAATGTTGGATAAGCGAAGGTTGGATAAGCAAGACTCTACTGTATGTGGAGTGGTCAGTGCATTTGTGATACAGTGTATGCCTAGATGTCCACCATAAATCTACATAATGGATGTCTAAACACTGCACTTTCTTGCAAACCCATCAGTCAGTAGATAAACATACATGTATATGTGTGCTTGGCCTCATAGCCAATGCACATATGCAAGCTCTGACAGACACAACTGTTTACACAACTATTTTATGTTAGCATTGCTGCCTGAACAGAATTCTGCCCTAAGTTATTCTACATGATCCAGCCAGAAGCTATTTATTCTGGGTATAAATAGCAGTAATTCCTGTATTATGTGCCATCAGATAACTTCTGGTGTGCTACCAAATAAAAAGGATAAATTAAAAGCAGATCATTAACATGTCCTGCTTGTCCAGCACAGCCACCCACAGAGAAAGCTGTTACCCGCTGTGTGACTACAGGATGTACTGCTTTGGCCTTCCGTTCTTCCAATCAGTAGCATGCAGGCAGATGTGTCTGCTCCACTTTTATTTTGAGAATAATTGGCTATTGAACCACATTTTAAACACTGTATAACTTATCTTAAAAACACCAGAAACTTTACTCTCACACTCTGAAAAGAAACCACAGAGGATACGAAACTATGACCCCACCTACTATACTGCAATAGCAATTGGAAAAGTCCACAGTTGCCAAGAGCTAGTGAATTAAGTCATCTTGGGATGTTAACGTTAGGTTAAGAGGAGAAGAAGAGAGCTAAAGTTCCACACTGTTCTCAATCTGAATGAATTTTTTTAAAGGAAAAGTTGTTTGAGAAATGACAATCATTAAACTTTAGGGTCATGTAGCTTGTGTATTCTTTGACATCAGCTTGGGTTTTGCTGGCATATTTGATTTTCTTCTTTTTAATCCTTCAAGTGTTTTACTACTCACTGAACATATGTCTGAGGATGAGGCACAAAGACCACACACACATAGATCACACCACAGACACACACACAAATTAAAAAGTAGGTTTAAGAGCGAAATTATGCTACTATGCTTTGTTCTCATTCACTCACTTACACACACACACTCACACACCAAATGTATGAAAAGTTCATTAATCCCTTTTGAAAGACAAGTGACCATTTTTCTATGTGCTGTTTCATCATATATTTCCATCCTGCTATTTATATCCACAGTGATGGTAAATGTTTGGAAGCAGACTGGAATAAAAAATTAAGATTAGTGATTGAATCCACTAAACAGATGGTGCTTACTTCACTGGCCTACTTACTTAAATTAAACATTGATACGGTACCGTGGTAGGGCCTGTCATTTACCTGTCATCTCAGTCCTGCCTCAACATAAAGCAAGTATATTTTGCAGACAGGTAAGATCTTACTGTTCCCAGTGCTTATTGTAAGTGCAAAGAGATTTACAGCCCATACCAGCAAGTAAATAAACAGCTTGTGCAATGGAGTGGAATTAAGTATCCAGCTACAGACAGAAAGCCAATACTTTACAAACGGGAGCGCTTGGCCCCAGCTGCCAACGGCAGCTACATGAAGCTCCTTAAGTACTATTACTCACAACTCTCTCCAGATTCAGTTTGTTATTCCCATCTTAAGTGGTTCCCTCTAGTTTTTCTTCTGCATTAGGCATAACGACTGCATTACAGGATCTCTTATGGAAAAGATTAAACAACAGGGAAGCAACGGAAGCACTGATTGATTGATTCATACATGCTCTGAGCACGATTTTCTTACCCTTGGGCAGCACTTACCTACATAGGCTTCCTCTTCCACTGGCAAACGGAGAGACATGCAAAGATAGGTATCAGACTATCAAGGGGGAAAAGGGAGAAAAGAGAAGTCAAATGCATTTTAATTTCTCCATCACTCAAAACTGCAAATTCCAATCAACCTTTCACATGCATATGAATTTCTCCACTAACTTGCTTTCTAATAAACAAAACTGTATTATTATTATTATTATTATTATTATTATTATTATTATTATTATTATGTCATTTCTATCCCGCTTTTCTCCCATGGGTGGGACTCAAAGCAGTGTACAAAGTTTAAAAACACCAATACATATACATCGACACACAAAATACATAATCAACTAAAACATCATATATTAATTTTAAAAGAACCCAATTTAAACACATCATATAAAACAGTTAATACTTACAACAGGTACCATTAAAAGTTTCCCTAACCCCAGGCCACTGAGGTTATTTGTAAAAATAAAATTATACAGCTTCTAAGACATCAATTTTCAAGGTCATATTGCATGTGCCAGGGCCAACAGAGCATTCAGTGGTGAATATTACCAGCGACTATCTGGCACTGCCTTATTATCATTCGTCTGGGGAGGCCTGGCTGCACATAAAAGTTTTAATTTGTGATCGAAAGTAAGGAGGGGCCGATCGTACCTCTCTAGGAAGGGAGTTCCAGAGCTGCGGGGCCAACACGGAAAAGGCCCTCTCTCTCATTCCCACCAAATGTGCCTGCAACGATGATGGGATTGAGAGAAGGGCCTCTCATGATCTCAGGGATCAAGTTAGTTGGTAGGAGGAAATGCAGTCCCTCAAGTAGGCTGGGCCCAAACCGTTTAGGACTTGAAAACTAAAGCCAGCACCTTGAATTGCACCTGGAAATAAACAGTAAGCCAGTGTAGATGTTTCAGGAGTGAAGTAGTTCTTTCTCTATATTCCGCTCCTATAAGCAGCTGACCTTTGGACCAGTTGAAGTTTCCAAGCGCTCTTCTGGGGTAGCCCCACATAGAACACATTACAGTAATCTAATCTGAATGTGACTAAGGCATGTCCTCCCATGGCAAGATTAGGCTTTTCAAGGTATGGGAACAGCTGGCACACAAGCTTTAACTGTGCAAAGGCTCTCCCATCCACCACCGACACCTGAGCCTCCAGGGTGAGCGTTGAGTCCAGGAGCTCCCAGACTGTGAACCTGCACCTTCAGGGGGAGTGTGACCCCATCCAGTAAATGTTTGTCCACAAAATTAGATAGTTAGAAAACAGTATATCTGATATTATATTTGGGGGGAGGGAGTAACTTTGTATGCACTAGGATAAGCATTGTGGAATTCATGCACACTACAGACTTTGCAACACCAAAAAATGAAATGCTGAGGAATTGGGGGGGGGGGATTGAGACCCACTTAATTCACAGATATGATGGTGCCTTCTTTTTGGTTGCCCCTAGATTCTGAACTTCACTCCCAAAGAGGCTGCAAGGGCCCTTCACTACTACTCTTATTTTGACAAATAAATATTTTTAATTCAGGTAGATTTTCAGAACTGGGTTTGTAAGAAAGTATTTTAAACTATGTTGTTCGAGCAGTTTTTAATAATTTTAAGCCAGTGTTTTTACTGTTTAAATATTGTTAACAGCTTACTTCTATTTTAATGTTGGCTTTTTCTACATTTTTATTATAGTGTAATCATTTAAATGTGTTAGCTACCTTGAATCCAAATCTTGGGGGAAAGACAAATAAAGTTGATCATTTTATCATAATCATAATCATCATCAGTCTGTTGAACAGACTGGTGCCAGAGCACTGAACAGACTACACTCTGACACCATGAGATGCAGAGCCAACCTTGAGAAATGGGCTACAAAGTAGGGTCCATGACATGCAAGTGTGGAGAAGAGCAAACCACAGACCACCTACTTCAATGCAGTCTGAGCCATATGCACAATGGAGGACTTTCTTATAGCAGCACCAGAGGCATTCCAAGTGACCAGCTACTGGTCAAAGGACATTTAGTATAATGTCAACAAACTTGTACCCTCAGTTCACTTCTAACACAATAAATATATCATCATCCTCATCCTCATCCTCATCTGATGTCACAATGTGATTTTCCATGGATATGGTTATTTAAAAGGCATAGTAATTACTCTTTCCTCCCTCCATGGGAGCATTTCCTTGGATATTAATAGGCTTAAACCTATGCTGCTGGATTGTGTCCTAAACAGTTCAGGACTTGCTTATCTTTGTGATTGCCTCCTCCCCTATGAATCTATGCGGGCCCTAAGATCATCCGGGGAGGCCCTTCTTTCGCTCCCACCTCTGTCTCAAACGCGGTTGGCAGGGATGAGGGAGAGGGCCTTCTCAATGGTGGCTCCCTGGCTCTGGAACTCTCTCCCCAGGGAGATTAGACTAGAACCTTCAGTGCCCATCTTCTGCCGGGAATTGAAAACATGGATTTTCCGAAGCACCTTTGAATGAATAAGCCCACCAGACATCTAATCTGTTTACAAAATTGTATTGCACTTTATCATTGCTCCTCACTCTATATGTCTTAGTACTTTAATGTCCCCTCGTTTGTTCTCTTCCTGCCTTGATTTTACTTACGGACCCTCTCAGAGTCCTTGCACTAGTCACCCTCTGTTATATGTGCAATTTGATACTAAGATTTTAAGAAATTATTATGTAATGTGCATATTTTATTGCTGTATTGTGTGAAACTACTGTTTTAAATTATTGTTTTTATGTAAAGCTATGTTTTTCTGTTGGGCTTGTTCCTGTGTAAGCCGCCCCGAGTCCCTTCAGGGAGATGGTGGCGGGATAAAAGAATAAAGTTGTTGTTGTTGTTGTTGTTGTTATTATTAAATGCACTTTCATGTCTTTTATAACTTCTCTACAGATATGTCTTTGAAGCAGCTACAAGAAGATGGAAGGTAAAAATCCTGAAATCAATAATAGTTCAAGGCTGAGCACATGCTGCCAAGCTACATATCCTCTTCTATCCATAAATTTGCTCCTATACAATATTAAACATAATTAAGTAGTCCTCTCTGGCCAATGAGAATATAAAGACTGAAAATCCATAATAGTGTCAGCATACTCTTCAGTCCAGTTAACTTTAATGAAAGTTAATCAGAAGAATGTTCCTTTCAGAAGTAAGCAGTGGAAAGTCAGACATGTAGGACTGGGCACAATTTGTAATCTTCTTAAGTATAAATTGGAACATGACAGCCTTGTGCTGACATCAGTTACACAGTGGTCCCAGAAGATTTATGCTGAAATGAAATACAAATGCACATAAAATACATATCTCCTGTTTTAGGAGGTTTCTATGCTAATTTAATTATGTCAGTGGACAGTGTTTCAAAGAAATCAGAGCCCTTCTCAGAGTCATTAGAGCTTAACACCACATTCTAAAAATTAGCTTTTAAGTCTTCATGACTTTTAGCAGTAGTTTTAAAAGGTGAAACAACAGCAGTGGCTTGGCAGAAGATCATATCCCATACAGCACATTTAAACAACATACAATGTAAAACTGCAAGTACAATTTACTTGTGCACACAAGTACAGAAGTGAAGAACCTTATGAGGTATGATCAGTCCCCTCCTTACTGGCCTTTCGTTTGCAAATTAAAACCTTTCTGTGGAGCCAGGCCTTCCCAGACGAATGAAAATAGGCATTGCCAATCTGATAAATAATTTAATACCTGACAAATAACTTTAGTGGCCGGAGGTTATGGATATCTGTAAATGGTGCTTGCTGCAAGTTTTTAAAATTGTTTTATTTGATATGTTAATTGGGTTTTTATATTAGGATGATGGTTTAATCTGATTTTGTACTGCGGTCGGATGTATTTGTATGAATTTTATATGTTGTAGGCCACTTTGAATCCCACCCACAGGAGAAAATTGGGATAGAAATAAATAATAATAATAATTATCCAAAGACTCACTTAATCTCTAGGCTCCAATTCCATGTTCTTACATTTTAAGAGCTAGTTAGCTTCTCTCTACACATCAGAACACTACTTAGCTGCCTTGTATCAGGCTATCAACCACCTGCCCCTTCTACTTATTACGGTAAAAATAAATAAATAAATGGGCTGCCAGAATGTTGGATAAGCAAAAATGTTGGATAATATGGAGAGATTAAGAAAAAGCCTATTAAACCAGAGCAAAGGCAGGAGAGAGGGAGCGGGGCCTATTGACATCACTCCCAGGCTCTTCTCACACGCAACTCACTCCTTCCTTGCCTCCTGCCTTCAGTGCCTGCTTGCTTGCTTTTTCTTTCTTTCTTTCTTTCCCTCCTTCCCTCCCTCCCTCATAAAGCAAGCATTTCCACTACTGGAGAAAAGGGGGGGGGGGGGGGAAACCAGACCAGGACTGCAGGGAAGGGGGTGAGGCGAGAATGGGCGCCGAGGTCAAGAATGCCAGAGAGCAAGGCAGGCAGGGCAGCAGGCAGCCTATGCTGTGCAGAGGCCGCTTCCCCAAAACCTCACCTGGGCTGAATGAGAGGCCACAGGGAGGAGATAGACAGCAAGGAGGGAAGCAGAGTCTGGAGCAGAGCCAGAAAAGGAAGAGAGGAAAGGGACGAAGGGGAGCCTCGTTGCAATTCTCTGATGTAGAGGAAGAGCCTTGTTTTTATTCTTCCAAGCCAGAAGCAGCCACGGCGCATCAGATAATACAGAATGTTGGATAAGCGAAGGTTGGATAAGGGAGACTCTACTGTATTATTAATAATAATATCACATTTTTATCCTTGTTTATCTTGCTAATAATAATTCAAAGCGGCTAACACAAAAACAATGCAATACATAATTTAAAATTAAAAAAAACATACAAACATTAAAATATGAATAAACATTGAATCGATTAAAAAAAACAGTTTAAAGTATTAAAATCCTATTCACATACCTAAAACATTTCACAGCAACCCTTAGCTCAGTCCTAAAAACACAGACCGGAAGATACATGCTGCAGTAGCAAACTAGATTTTTTTCAAAAACTTGATTTAAAAAAAAATAAAATGTCTTTGCTTCTATATAATATAAAAGCCTTCTCTGAATGCTGTGAAAGCTGTATTTTAACAGAAGTGCCAAAGGGTGTACATTTGCAAACTTATTCCTCCTATCCTCTACTCTGGTACAACTGGGAAAAGTTAAAAGCCATTACTTTCATTAACACACATAATTATTGTGTCTATATATAAATCATTATGTTTGAGTATGCACAAATTGGGCCGCCTTGACTACTGTTATTTAAACAAGCTTACTTTCCACCATCAATATTACCCATTTCTGGGTTCCAAATAAAATAACTCAAATTGGACCAAAACTGTCTGAACACTCACATGACAGCGGAAAATAGTAATGCAAGGTGAAAGAAAATTCTCAAATGAACTTTTGATATTTTTCTCATGTATTCAACCTTTAAAATGTTCCTGAATGTTATAAAGTTATACTGAGCATTCCAGAACTTTATTTGAACACTTCCGCACTAAAACACACCTTTTTCTCACCACCATAGTTGTAATTCTCTATCTTCCCCAGCTATTGATGCTAGTTGTCTTCTTCAATCCCATCTACACTACTATATAGTTCAGTTTGAAACTGCATTATATGGTCAGTGTAGACTCATATAATGCAATTCAATGCAGGTAAACTGCATTACATGAGTCTACACTGACCATAGAATGCAGTTTCAAACTGCATTACATGGTAATGTAGCTGGGCTTTCATTCTCCACATGCCATCATTTTCTTTACTCCTTTCTCTTCTCTTTCCCTTATTTGGAATACAGCGCACAGTTAAAAAAAAGGAAGATTGCTATCATGGCTAGATATGGGCTCTCTATAGAGCTGGCTACTTGCACTTTTCAGATTCCAATGAGCCTGGGCAGGGCTGTCTCGAGAAAAAGCCTATATGCAGAATTACCATGAATTGCACCAGTACTGTGAATTTTTCTCTTATTGTTGGAAATCACAAAAGTATCCAATTGTTAAAATGAAAATAGGAGATTTTCATTTTAACAATTGGATACTTTTGTGATTTCCACCCAGTTAAATTAAAGAAACACAACTACAAATAGTAAAATGGTTTAAAATGCTTTCTGCAAGTGTTAAAAAGGACATTCTCATTTTTAAAAATTCAGTTTGAATGCTGAACTGTTTATACTTGAGAATTTTAAATCACTATGGGGGAAGAGCACAAGTCCAAAGTGCATCCATCTGGTGGTAGTCTCCCATTTATTATTAAATGTTCCCCAAGGGTACATCTACACTGTAGAATTAATATACTTGGACACCACTTTAACTTCAATGGCTTAATTTTACAGAATAAAGGTCTTTAGCCTTCCCTGTCCAGGAGTACTGGTACTTCACCAAACCACAACTACAGAAGAGTCTCACTTATCCAACCTAAACGGGCCTGCAGAACATTGGATAAGCGAAAATGTTGGATAATAAGGAGGGATTAAGGAAAAGCCTATTAAACATCAAATTATGTGATGATTTTACAAATTAAGCACCAAAACATTATGTTTTACAACAAATCTACAGAAAAAGCAGTTCAATACATGGTAACGTTATATAGTAATTACTGTATTTATGAATTTAGCACCAAAACATCGCAATGTATTGAAAACATTGACTACAAAAACATTGACTACTAAAAGGCAAACTGCGTTGGATAATACAGAACGTTGGATAAGCAAAGGTTAGATAAGAGAAATTCTACTGTACCAGGTTTCCATACTACTGAACTATGGCAGTTAAAGTGATGCCAAACTGTATTAATTCTACAGCAAAGATGCACCCCAAAATCATTGTCTAAACCCAAGAGTACCTACAATTACTTGAGAATTTAGAATTTTTTAGATAACCAATATTAAAATGAAACGTATTGTGTGGTATTTTCTTTTCCTGAATATGTAACAAATGCTAACTAGTTTAATTAAAATTGTTTAAAGAATCACTACCAGAAAGAATATTCAAGTAATATGATCAATATATTATCTACTTCTTGTAGGCTAGAAGAACGAAATAAGACATTTTCTCCAAGGCAATATGATCAGTCAAGAATTCCAGTTGGCAGTTACTAGATCTTAGTTTCATGACAGTAATTATTTGCAACTATGGGTGCCTTTCAAAAATAATATTGTTTTCTACAGTTCAGCAAAGAAGGAAGTCACGCTTGGTTAAATGTGGCTTATTGCTCTGAAAACAGATTTTTTCCATCTTGGCTTTAAAGAAACATTTCCAAGGCTGATAAGTGGCATGAAAGATATGCCTTTTTTGACATCATTGAGAAGTCATTGACATGAAAGTGTATAACAAAAAGAAAACAGGAAATTTAATAAAGATGAAAATGAAGAATTAATGAAAAGTAGGACACTGGTGATGATCAAACACTGAATTTTGTCTGTCTGTCTGTCTGTATGTTCCTTTTTGTATTTTAATCCCCGATATCCTTGGTTATCAAGTAGGCTGGCAGCTTTTGAACATACAAATGTTATTATGCTCAAAATGTAGATCACTGTCTAAAAATTAAAACTCTTTGTCATAAAACATTCTTGAAGATTATGCATTTTAGTTTTCCAGAGGAATACAAGTAAAAGTAAAGCAACCAAAAATACTGGGTCGATTCATTTGTTTAAATTATTTGCAATATTTTATGCCAAATTTCAGAAGAAAAGACATTCCTAAGGCATAAGAAGAATGGTGCAGAGTCAAACGGAAGGTCGTAAGTCTATTAATTGAGTGCCCAACTTGCTGCTTTCAGTGAATTTCTTTTTATTGCATTTATACCCAGCCTTTCTTTCTTCCAGACTGGGGTTCAACTTCACCTGTGTTTCAAGCCCATCTACACAAATCGGCATGAGTTTCAATATGGAAGAAAGTGGTTTCACTGTGTTGATGATTCCTTAGGAAATTCTGGAACCACTTTAAGATCTGGATGCTGATGACACAAACCACAGAGTTGTCACGACCTAGGCTACAGAGCACCAATAACCATACGCAGAGGCCAGATTCTATCTAATATCTTTATTAAGGAAATATATAAAGTTAGTAAAAGCAAATGTAAAAGATAGTCCAGAAGCAGACCTTTCAGGAAAGGTCAAAATTAGTCCAAAGAAATAATGTCCAATATGAAATATTAAGGTCCAAAGTTGTAATCCAATAACCGAAACACTCACTTTGCCAAGCAAAGTGAGGGGAGATGACAAGGTCCTTTAGTCCATAAACTTGAGCAAGGCTAGGAAATAACTTGATACTTGAAACAAGGCTTAAAACGTGGAACAAGGTAACTAGGAACAAGAACAAGGTCCGTGGAATAACTTGGTGAAATCCGTGGAACAAGGCAAGGATTGGTCCTGGGAAACAAGGCAAAGTCCGTAGATAAACAAAGGCTGGGAAGCAAGGCGAAGGCTGGATAGCAAGGCAAGGCTTGAGCAGGAGCGAGGCTTGAATCGGAGCGCGCTGTCCAGACACAACTCGCTCCGTAGGCTGACGAATTGACTCCGCGAAGTTACTACGCCGGTAAAACACCTATATAGAGTCTAACTTTCCCACCGAAGCAGTTCTCTGGGAATCAGAAACGAAAGCTAAACTCTGAGACCAGATGTTAAACTCCTTAAAGATTCTCACGAGAAGCAGTCTTAATTGGCTACATTCTTAGCTGCAATCCTCGCACTCCTGCGCGAAGCTGAATCCAAACTTCTCTGTTGTTTACAAAACTCCCGGCGCAAGAACACGGGAGAAGTAGGCTCTGGGCTTGTTTGACATACTTCTGGGAGACAACTTTCTTGCAGGTGCAAGGTTCCCAGATCTGCCTGGGAAAGATCTGGCTGAGAGGAATCCAGTTCAGACTGGGAAGGTAAAAAACCCAAGTTTTCATCTTCATCAGGAATTACAATGTCCTGAGCAGGACTACAAGGCCCATGGGTCATCACACTATCCCCCTCCTCAAGGCCCCTCCCAAACTGGGGCCCTCTCCCCGAGGCGCGAGGTCGCGGCTTGGCGGGATAGGTCTGATGAAAGCGACGGGTTAGCTCAGGAGCATGGACTGTGGAGGCGTCTTCCCAAGAGCGTTCCTCAGGGCCAAAACCCACCCAGTCAATGAGATATTGTAGGCGGCGGCGGTGAAAGCGAGAATCCAAAATGTCCTCAACCTCGAACTCCTCCTCCCCATTCATCAAAACAGGAGGGGGGGCCGGTTGGTCTGTATCAGGACGCACACCATCCGCCGGAAGGAGCAGGGAACGGTGAAACACTGGGTGAATGCGCATTGAACGCGGAAGTTGGAGTTTGAAAGTCACGGGGTTTAATTGCGCCACCACTGGATAGGGGCCAATGAAACGGGCATCTAACTTCCGGCAAGGGCGGTGGGAGGGCAGAAAGCGAGTGGACAGAAAAACCCGATCTCCTACCTTGATTTCGGGGCCCGGCTGGCGGTGTTTGTCAGCGTGGTGTTTATAGTCCTCCTTGGCTTGGTCCAGTTGCTGGAGCAAAAGTTGTTGCACCGCTGTGAGTTCCTGCAGCCAATCCTCTGCTGCGGGAACTTCTGAAGTTTCAATGACAGGGGGAAAGAAACGTGGATGGAAGCCGTAGTTTGCAAAGAACGGCGTTTCTTTTGTAGAAGCTTGAACTCCATTGTTGTAGGCAAACTCAGACAGTGGTAACAGAGAAGCCCAATTGTCCTGTTGGTAGTTTACATAACAGCGAAGATACTGCTCTAAAGTGGCATTGGTGCGCTCCGTTTGCCCATCTGTTTGGGGATGATGAGCTGAAGATAAGCGAGAGTCTATGCCCAATAGTTTTTGTAGCGCCTTCCAAAAACGAGAGGTGAATTGAGATCCACGGTCTGTGACTAAACTCTTGGGCAATCCATGTAGTCTGAAAACATGTTGAAGGAATAGATCCGCAGTCTCTTTGGCCGTGGGGAGGCCTTCGCAGGGAATGAAATGGGCTAACTTGGTGAAAAGGTCCACCACCACTAAGATCGTGGTGAATCCACAGGAAGGTGGTAGGTCAGTGATGAAATCCGCAGAAATTATTTCCCATGGGCGAGATGGGGTAGGAAGGGGGTGTAAAAGCCCTGAGGGCTTCTCCCTTCTTATCTTGGAGCGCTGGCATACTGGGCAGGTGTTGACATATTTTTCCACATCCTTGCGGATCTTGGGCCACCAAAAATCCCTTAGGATCAGATGCATGGTTTTAAATAGTCCGAAGTGTCCTGCTGGTTTGCAGTCATGACACAGACGAAGCGCTTTTTCCCTGCCCGGTCCGGGTGGGATATAAACATGATTTCTATAGCAAAGCAGTCCATCTTTAAGCGAAAAGGGAAAATGCAGACCTTGGCGAAGTTGGTCCTGCGCCCAGGCATCTGCTTGCTGACTAGCCCTGATTTCTTGAGCACAGAGGGGTCCTGGAGTAGAGGAAGTTGAACCAATGGGAATGGATTTGGTGTTCCCCACTGTGAGCGTGGCAAAGTTCCCGGGTTGTAATAGTTGGGATTCAAAGGTCTCCTTGCGTCCTGCAGCGTATTCCGGTTTACGTGACAGGGCGTCTGCTTGCTTGGTCTGGGCTGGGGTCACATAATGAATCTGGAAGTCGAAACGTTCGAAGAATAAAGCCCAACGTTGCTGCCTCTGATTTAGTTTGCGGGCAGTTCTTAGATGTTCTAGATTACGATGATCAGTGTGGACTTCAATGGGAAACTTGGCCCCTTCTAGCCAATGTCTCCAAGTTTCAAAGGCTGCCTTTATGGCCAGTAGTTCTTTTTCCCAAATGGTGTAATTCCTCTCTGGTGTGGTTAGTTGACGAGAGTAAAAGGCACAGGGATGGAGGTGATCTCCCACCGGTTGTAAGAGTACAGCCCCAATTGCCACATCAGAGGCGTCCGCTTGCACAACAAAAGGGGTTCCAGGATTTGGATGCTGTAGAATTGGCTGGGAGGTGAATAGTTTCTTTAGTTGCTGGAACCCTTTCTCTGCTTGATCAGTCCAGCGGAAAGGCTGCTTTCCACGGATGCAGCTAGTGATGGGGTCGGACCAGCGGGCAAAATCTGGAATGAACTTGCGGTAATAGTTCGCGAACCCCAAGAAACGCTGCACCTCTTTCTTGTTAGTTGGCGCCCGCCATTCCAATACTGCTGAAACCTTGGCTGGATCCATGGAAAGCCCTAGAGGCGAGATGCGGTAACCAAGGAAATCTACCTCTTGTAGATCAAAGGCGCATTTTTCCAGCTTGGCATAAAGTCCATGTTCCCGCAGTCGTTGTAACACCATTTTGACGTGGTTCTCATGTTCTGATTGTGATCTAGAAAACACCAAAAAATCGTCCAGGTAGATTATCAAGAACCTGTCTAGATAGTCCTGAAAAATGTCATTGACAAAATGCTGGAACGTTGCGGGAGCTCCGCATAAACCGAAATTCATAACTCGGGACTCGAATAATCCGAATTTGGTCTGGAAGGCGGTCTTCCACTCGTCCCCTTCCCTGATGCGAACTAAGTTGTAAGCCCCCCGAAGATCCAGCTTGGTGTAAACCTTGGCTCCTCGAAGCCGATCCAGTAGATCCGAGATTAAGGGCAGGGGATAGCTGTTCCGCTTGGTGATATTGTTCAATGCTCTGTAGTCCACCACCAAGCGTAGTTCCCCTGACTTCTTCTTCACAAACATCACTGGGGAGGCGGCTGGGGATTGAGAGGGTCTGATGAATCCCTTGCGAAGGTTTGTCTCTATGAATTCCCTGAGAGCTTCTTGCTCTGGTTCAGTCAGGGAGTAGAGATGCCCTCGCGGGATCGGGGCCCCCTCCACCAAGTCAATGGCACAGTCATAAGGTCTATGTGGGGGTAATTTTTCGGCTTCTTTCTCATTGAACACATCCCAATACTCGGAGTACTTCTTGGGCAAGGTGATGATGGGCTCGGTGTCTGTGGCATGGCAGACCTTGGCTACGAGGCAATGGTTTTGGCAGTACGGTGAAGCAAACTGCAGTTCTCTGTTGGACCAGGAGATGTTAGGGTCGTGGAGAGTCAGCCATGGAATTCCCAAAATCACAGGGAAATGGGGAACCTCGGTAACAAAGAAGGAAATCTCTTCCATATGTTCCCTTATCCACATCCTGGTGGGTTCCGACCACTGACTTACGGGGCCCGTCTTGAGGGGGCGGCCGTCTATGGCTTGCACCACACGGGCATTCTTGAAATCATGATATTGTAATCCCAGAGAGTCGGCATACTCTCTATCAATGAAATTGTTGGTAGCTCCAGAGTCTATCATGGCGTGGATCATGACGGGTCCCCTTTTAGCTGACCATAATGTGACCACGAGAAGGAACAGGACCCCGGTTGGCGGCTCTTGAATGGATTTTTTGACCGGGTTGGCGAGCCTCTCTACACCCGGTCGTTGGCTTCCCCCGCCGGCTGTGTGCCAGTCGGCTCAGACGCCTTCGTCTCCGTGGAGGACGCCGCCGCAAGACGGGCGGCAGGCTTCCCTTTGGCTGGGCACTCTCTGGCGAAGTGGCCCCCGTTCCCGCAGTACCAACAGAGGTTTAAGCGTTGACGACGGGCCTTCTCGGCGGCATCTAGTCTGGGACGCACATTGCCCAACTGCATCGGCACCTCCTCGCCTCCTCTGGGGTATGGGGTTGGCGGTGGGGGTCTCCACACTGGACGGGGCTGAACGCTGGCGGGAGCGGGGGGTTTTGCCCCGGCTCTACTGCCCTGGCCTCGAACCCACTGTTTCCTGTTGGCAATCATGACTTCAGCCCGTAAACATTGATCAATGAGTGCCTCGAGGGTCTGGGGAGGATCCACCTTGGAGATTTCTTCCAGCATTTCAATGTTGAGACCCTCCCGGAATTGTCCTCTGAGGGCTACATCGTTCCAGCCGGTGTTGTGGGCCAGCACTCGGAACTCGGCTATATACTGAGACATAGGTCTGTCTCCTTGGAAAAGGCGACGGAGTTTGTGACCGGCTGCCTCCAAATTGTCCTCGATTCCCCAAGTCTCCTTGAGGTGGTCCAAGAAGTGTTGCGCTGATCTTAGGTGTGGAGAGGCTTGGTCGAACAGTGCCGTCGCCCAATTGGCCGCTGGCCCGTCTAGAAGACTGTAAACCCACGCCACTTTGATGTCTTCTTGGGGAAACTCGGCATCACGGGCCTCTAGATAAGCTTGACATTGGCGACGGAAAACATGAACCTTAGAAGCTTCTCCAGTAAACTTGGTAGGCAACGCCATGGCCGGGAGGCGGATTCCGCGCTCCCGCAAGCCCTTTATTTCTCCATCCTGGGCGTTGAGTCTGTCGCGGATGCGATCCACTTCGTCCTTGCTGATGGTGTAGCTCAGTGGCTGCCCACCGGGCACGGTTCCGGTAGACATTCTGGCCGAGGTTAATTGGTGCTTAGGGTGGCGGAGTCAAACTGTCACGACCTAGGCTACAGAGCACCAATAACCATACGCAGAGGCCAGATTCTATCTAATATCTTTATTAAGGAAATATATAAAGTTAGTAAAAGCAAATGTAAAAGATAGTCCAGAAGCAGACCTTTCAGGAAAGGTCAAAATTAGTCCAAAGAAATAATGTCCAATATGAAATATTAAGGTCCAAAGTTGTAATCCAATAACCGAAACACTCACTTTGCCAAGCAAAGTGAGGGGAGATGACAAGGTCCTTTAGTCCATAAACTTGAGCAAGGCTAGGAAATAACTTGATACTTGAAACAAGGCTTAAAACGTGGAACAAGGTAACTAGGAACAAGAACAAGGTCCGTGGAATAACTTGGTGAAATCCGTGGAACAAGGCAAGGATTGGTCCTGGGAAACAAGGCAAAGTCCGTAGATAAACAAAGGCTGGGAAGCAAGGCGAAGGCTGGATAGCAAGGCAAGGCTTGAGCAGGAGCGAGGCTTGAATCGGAGCGCGCTGTCCAGACACAACTCGCTCCGTAGGCTGACGAATTGACTCCGCGAAGTTACTACGCCGGTAAAACACCTATATAGAGTCTAACTTTCCCACCGAAGCAGTTCTCTGGGAATCAGAAACGAAAGCTAAACTCTGAGACCAGATGTTAAACTCCTTAAAGATTCTCACGAGAAGCAGTCTTAATTGGCTACATTCTTAGCTGCAATCCTCGCACTCCTGCGCGAAGCTGAATCCAAACTTCTCTGTTGTTTACAAAACTCCCGGCGCAAGAACACGGGAGAAGTAGGCTCTGGGCTTGTTTGACATACTTCTGGGAGACAACTTTCTTGCAGGTGCAAGGTTCCCAGATCTGCCTGGGAAAGATCTGGCTGAGAGGAATCCAGTTCAGACTGGGAAGGTAAAAAACCCAAGTTTTCATCTTCATCAGGAATTACAATGTCCTGAGCAGGACTACAAGGCCCATGGGTCATCACAAGAGTACTGATACACATTAAGGGCTTTCCTATGCATGCTTTTGTGGGATTTGTAGTCTGTCCACCACCATTAACTTCAAACTATATTAAATGGCCAGTGTAGCTAGAGCTTCATATTCTTCAGAGGAATTGCGTCTCTGATACTCAAAGTAAGATATAGCCATTCTGACTGGTTGCCCTTAATGACCCCTATAAAAACCTAATCTCTTTCTTAAAGATGACCAAATCAACAACCACCATTACATCTTGTGGCAGTAAATCCCACAGATTTACTACATACAGTATAAAGACATACTTCTTATATGTTTTGAATCTCATACCATCGAACTTCAATAGGTGATCTATTTATTATTCATTCAGTAGCTTCTATTTCTTGTTTATTTGCCATATGCCTCTCTCCCAGAATATGGAACAAAGGCAGCTCACAAGATGTAACGATACAAATAAAACTATAAACAGTTATAATCCTACAGCACAATTAAAGAAATATTAAAACATTGTTGAATTAAAAAGCGATTTAAATTACATAAATAAAAGGATAGCGCCAACTCATCAAAAATCCTCTTTTCTGAGCTTCTCCCTATTCACTGCAAATATCCCATGCATTGTTTATATACATCTCTTATGTCTCACCTTGCTCACTTTTCTTCTCTCTAGGGGTGAATCAGCACTGTAGAATCAGTGCAATTTGACACCACTTTAATTGTCATGGCTCAATGTATTAAATCATGGGAGTTGTAATTTTACAGGGTCGTTAAACCTATCTGCCAATGAGTGCTGGTGACTCACCAAACTGCAAATCTCAGGATTTCAAAGCAATGAGCCTTGGTAGTTAAAATGATGCCAAACTGCATCAATTTTACAATATAGATCCACCCTAAGATAAACAGTCCAAAACATGTTAGAGGACTTGCTCCATCCCTTGATTATTTTGACTTCTTTCACACTTCTAAAGTTCTAGTAAAGGTAAAGGTTTCCCCTTGACATTAGTCTAGTCGAGTCTGACTCTAGGGGGTGGTGCTCACCTCCATTTCGAAGGGCCCGGGCTGTGGCGCAGGCGGGAGAGCAAGCCAGCTGCAATTAACTGCAATGAATCACTCTGACCAGGAGGTCATGAGTTCAAGGCCCGCTCGGAGCCTATATTTGTTTGTCTTTGTTCTATGTTAAAAAGGCATTGAATGTTTGCCTATATGTGTAATGTGATCTGCCCTGAGTCCCCTTCGGGGTGAGAAGGGCAGAATATAAATGCTGTAAATAAATAAATAAATAAATAAATAAAGTGCCAGTGTTATCCATAGATGCCTCCTAAGTCATGTGGCCGGCATGACTGCATAGAGCGCTGTTACCTTCCCACCTAAATGGTACCTATATATCTACTCACATATGTATGTTTTCAAACTGCTAGGTTGGTAGAAGCTGGCTAAAACGGGAGCTCACCCTGTCCCGTGGATTCGAACCACTGACCTTCTGGTCAGCAAGTTCTGCAGCTTAGTGGTTTAACCCGCTGCACCATCACAGCTTTTTCAGATTTAGAACCTATAAATACAGAAAACTATGTAACAAATTTTGCAATATAACATACTGCAAATTTTCTGACACATCTTCAGATCCCATAATAATAACAGAGTTATTATGTGGAATCTAATTAAAGGTCTTTATTTGTTCTAAAACTAGGAGTTAGTTGTATGCACTTACATTTATTTTCCTCTAGTTACTATTTTTACAACTAGGCATAAAAAATCAGTGCATCCTAATTTGGCCTACTTTGTGAATTTTAGGTAAATAAATTCACACGTTAATGATTTTGTTCAAAGACTCATTGCTCTTAATCTTTCAAGCTGTCAGTGGTTGATAGTCATGTACGCTAATGGAAAGATCCCTATTAATAAACAAAAATAAATGAGCACTAAAATTGCAATTGCTCTGCAATCTTCTGCCATGAATCTACACGTACACATTATATGCATGTTGACAACATTAATGCTTTGGGAGTTATTGAACCAACTTATTTTTAATATATTAATCTTCAGAATCTGAATACACTTTCACAATAAAAAAAATCACGCACACTTAAAATTTCTGTGTCCTTATTTCCCCTCATATGAAACATATATAAAATTTCTATTAGTTTTTGCAGCTGATTGTTTTTAACATCAACACTTTAAAGAGCTAATCATATATTTGTGATTTGCATATGTTTCACATATCTGGTAAAGTCAGAAAATCCAGCCCAATTAGAAGACCTAAAATTCAACTAATGTAGTAGATGATAATAATAAATTAGCTATAATTAGTTATAATAAAAAAAAGAAAAGATACATCATACTAGACATCAAATATAGACATGCATGGTGCCTGAAGGCCTTTATTCAAAGCTGCCCATATAAAGATCATTATACTCATTAAGGTTTATGAAATATTGTTGATTTATAAGAGTATTCTTTTAGACACGATTTTATTACTACTTGTTTAGCTGAAGTGGGCACTTATCATATAAGACAATTATGCTTTTATGTAAGTCGTGAATTATGCACACTTATGCACAACTGAAATAACAGCAGGGCTCGGGCTGTGGCGCAGGCTGGAGAGCAGCTGCAATGAATCACTGCAATGAATCACTCTGACCAGGAGATCATGAGTCCGAGGCCCGCTCGGAGCCTATGTTTGTCTTGTCTTTGTTCTATGTCTAAAAGGCATTGAATGTTTGCCTATATGTGTAATGTGATCCGCCCTGAGTCCCCTTCAGGGTGAGAAGGGCGGAATATAAATGCTGTAAATAAATAAATAAATAAACAGCATCCATTTTCACGCTCTACCCCCAAATAAATTAAACAATTTTTGTGAGGACACATTTTCCAGTAATGTATGTTCTCATGTTATATACCACCCTATTTTCCTGATATCACTTGAGCAGGTCTTTCTGGAGGCTAAAATACAACCTCCATATTACACATGAGAACAACACTAAAGTATAACATTCAGCTACCTCATTTTCAACAAGGAGCAGACTACACTGCCCCATCTACACTGCCATATAAAATCTGTGTATTATCTGCTTTGATGATCTGGATTATATGGCAGTGTAGCTGTAACCCATAGGTAACAAGAATAGAGAAATATATTTTCTCATGTGAGTCAATGTGGTGTAAGGTTCAAATCCCCACTTAAGCATGGAAATTCACTAGGTTCCCTTGGGTCACTTTGGCTGGATCTACACTACCCTATATCCCAGGACCTGATCCTAGATTATCTTCTTATTCCAGTTTATCTGGCAGTGTAGAGACATATAAATCCAGTTCAAAGCAGATAATATAGGATCAAATCCTGGGATATAGGACAGTGTAGATTTAGCCTCTCTCTGCTTCAGAGGAAGTCAGTGACAAACCCTATGAATAAATATTGCCAAGTAAATCGTGTGATAGGGTTGTCTTAGAATTGCCACAAATTGGTAATAACTTGAAGACATACAACAACAACAACAACAACAACAACAACAACAACAACAATTAAAACAACTTTTTCATCTTTACTCTGAAGCATTATTTAAGGTCGACTTTCTTATTTACAGTATCATAGGTCTTCATTTGTAAGACTCATGGTTCTCATAGATAAAAAATCTCAATTCGGTGATCTTACTTATGACACTGCACCAACTATCTGATGACAGTGGTTAGAATTATGCCAGATGAATACTACATTCTCTTACCCCATAAGGAAGTATTTTTGCCCCTGCCTAGGCTTTCGTGGATAATTAATCTGCTTTAATTACACACTAAAATAGAACACTTCTGTAACGGATGTGTTTGCTCACTTCTACCCAACCAAGATAATAAGAGTGTTTCACTGCCAAATAGCTTGAATGTGAGAGGCTTAGGGAATCCCTTTCCACTCCTAAAAAGATGCTTTTTAAAAGGTCATGTACTCTGAAATATCAAGAATGCCAATGTGCTGTAAAGGTTTCTGCATGCATATTAACTCTAGTGTTTGAGAAAAAAGAAGAAGCTAGTTTTAAAATAAGCTTTTTAGAATGAGGGCTAGAGTGATAATGTATACAATAGAATGGCAGAACAATTTAAAACAATGCATGAAAGAAAGAAGGAAGAAAGTAGGAACCTGGGAGAATTTTTCTGACTTCCTAAAGTCCATGCTGGCCAGTGGGTTCTGGGAGTTGTTGTCTCCAAATAAGTTGATGCTGAACGTTTAAGATTTGATCCTCTTTTCTTTACCCATAGCAATTGTTTTCATCTAATTTAGGCCAAATGAAGGAAATAATCCTACTAGGAAAAATGATCAGAAAGAAGGAGATAAAGGAGAGGAGGAAGCAGGGCAAAAACTTCGGCATTCATGCTATGCTTTAAGAAACTACAGCTAATCCATCTATTTTGAAGGAATTTACAGCAGCTCAGTTTTGATGCACAGCTTGCTATTACCACATTTAAATCACTCCTCTCTCATAAGAGGAAAAACAGCTTATGAAGTCAGTCTTCATGTTCAAAGGAATTTTCATATTCAAAGCAACCATTCTTTATTTAAAATTTACAGAGCTTAATAATAAACATTTCAAAATCTCAGCGAGCAAAAACTCCTAATTCAAAGTGTAAGTATGAAAATATGGCAAAGACAAGTGAAGTAAAAAAGGATAAAAAGAATGTTCCTGGATTGTTGTTGTCGTTTGTGTGTGCATATTTAAATATAAATGGGAGTTAATTCTTCTGGGCTGAAATGTGTGGTCATTGAATGGACAGCTGTTGTCTAGAAAATGAAACATGACTTTTTTCATGCTGGTGCAAGAAAAAACACATTTTTCAAAGTTACTTTAGATATTAACATAATATGAAACAAATACAGCTGTCCAAGAACAGGTCTGAAATATTTACGTTCAGTAATAAAATGCTAGGAAAACAATTTGGTGGTTGTTCTAGAGCTTTAAATTGTTATAATACAGCAGTAAGCAATCTGATGACCTGTAACGGTTCCCAATTACTCTATCTAACACATAGTGTATCGATCTATAGAAGCCGTATAGCCCAGAGCAGACCTGGATGTGAGTACTCCAGATCAGTTCTGGGTGAGTTTGTACAAACAGTTTCTGGGCCACTGTGGGGGTGCGAGGGAGTCCACATTGCCTAGCAGTGCTGAATCCAGTTCAGCACTATTGGACAGATACCCTTATTGTCACCATCCTGTTGTCATCATAATAGCAACCATGAAGCACAAAACAGCTCCTGGTCATTGCTTGTCACCATTGTTCATGCTTGTCAAAGAGCAAGCGCAACTCAAAGACTTGTGCTACTGCTTCAGTAACAGTCAGCAAGGGCAAAGAGTGATGACCAGGAGCAATTTTGTGCTTCCTGGTCATCGCTACGACAGCAACAAAACAATGATGTCAAGTGCCATCTTTTGTCCCCAGATCACTTGATACCAGAGAAAGTGGGATGGTCATGTAAACAGTGGCTGCTGGTTCCAAATTTGAACTGGCTCAACTATTTATACATGGCCACAGCGAGAGAAATGTATAGAGCATCCAGAATAACCTACCTGCACTACAAGTTTGATGCAAGAGCAAGACAGGAATGGATCTGGGAGAGAGGATTTCTGTGTTAAAACCCTTACTGGAATAACAATATAATAAATGTTGCAAACTACAGAGGCTACTAAAAAAGAGCAGAATATATTATGGTATTAAAAACTATGTTTTTCTTTCAAAAATTCCATGAATCCAAATCTTTACTGTGATATCAGTTTATTTCTAGCTTCCAGCTGACCAGTAAGTACATTTCAATCACATGCAAATTCTAACTACGCTATAATTCCTAAGAATATTTTTACTTGAAGCTTTCTGTCCCTTTTGTAGACACACATTTTAACAGCTGGCTCTCAGAATAAGTTCTAGGAAATGCTCCCCAATAGCTAAATTACTTATTTCTTCCATTTTTGAAACTGCAATGTGCAACAATGAGTCATCTCATATGCTGCCAAGCATCCCACTTATCATGCTTTTGAAATGCATTTTTAAAAAGAAAAAGAAAAAAAAACAACTATCATACAAATGACTTGCATTATTGGCAATTCTTCTTAGAAATAATTTCCAGTGAATCCTTTGCATACAAATATACCCCCAGTTAATTAAGTAGATGTGACGGCACGAGTGGCGCCATCTATATGTCAAACTATAAGTTTCAAGATTTGAATTGTTGTATCATGTTTGATTTTGCCCTTACCCTGTAAATGTAGTTGGATTGGTTATTTATATCTGTCAATCAATGTTGTTTGTACCTGTTATATTGCTTACTCAGCTAAACTGTTTGGCTCCACCTCTTCCTGGAGTAGGACTGTGTTTCCTCCTTTTCATTCCACTCTATCGGATGGACGTGAAAGAGAGGCTTGGCTCAAAAAGCCCTTCAAAAGTTACCTCTCAGCACCAATTCTGAGGTTCTTACCCTTGGGACTCACACTTCATGTTCAGGGCCAACCTGAACAACGTTGAGGAGTCTCAAGCGCCTTCACATCAGTCCTTTGGCAACAGAGGAAGACTCTTGTCTTCAGATATAGGTCATTGGACTGAGGCTGAGTTTGCTCCGGCATTCACAGCCAGAGAAAGAGGGATCTGGACAAGCTTCATGGACTTAAACAATCAAAGACTGTAATGTATATTTTCTTTTACCCCCTTTGTGAAGAATAAACCCAGCTTTTGAGTTAACTTCAGTGTTTTGGTCCTTGGGAGTTCCAGTTTCCCTAAAGGAGGGCAAGAAGCAATCCCCTGGGGAAAGATGTCACGTCCATGCCTCTTTCACTAAGAGTACAGCCCCAGGCGCGACGGCACAGTAGATGTGTTCCTAGTCATTACTTCTTCAACTGAAAACTTGGTATCGGATACAGAACTAACATTTTTCAACAAATGTTTTATTTTAAACTACAAATGTGCACATGGAAAATGAAACAGCCAAGCCAGTTAAACTTTTGAACCTTAGAAAGACCACTTGAACGCATCACCCAAAATACATTAAGGGATGGTTTTTCTTACATTATCAGTTTGGTGGCAAAATGTATACATTTTCCCTTTTTAAAAATACACTGTGATTTTGTGAAGCAGGCTTACTTACTTTCTCTCTCTGTTTTGCTATCCTAATATGCTTAATAAGAGATTCTGAAAGCCCTTGGCTGTTGAAGGCAAGCTCACAGAGTAACATGTCTGTTTTCTGAGAAAGACCACGAACCTGCTTATATATGTTGTCACACATTCAGTGTCATTGTGAGGCACCCCAAAGGATTTTTCATACATTCAGAGGTAAAATGCATGAACAGGATTTACTTTGATTCAAGCTATCCTAGAAAGATTTGAACTAGCCAGCCAAATTCAAGTGTGAAGAAATTCCCTGGTCATGAAATACAACCTTGATTAGTAAAACATATTAGAAGTCATTAGAAGCTATGAAGCATAAAACACCCACCAACTATTTACACATGACATTTAATACAACCTAGAACACTTTACACATTTTGAACTGTCAATGTATTGACAGAAGAACCAGCATCTCAGTATTCCAATTTTAGAATGCTTCCAAATCTTTCCTCTTTCAAATAGGTAAATATGCACACACAATTTTTTCTGTCTGTGTGTCTCTCATTTTCCTCTATCATCATCTCTTCATATCACTACAATCTAAATTTGTCTCATGATAATATACTCTTGATTTTCATGTACTGCATACAGACCTCCAACCCTATGTCCCAAATTCCTAGCATCTTGTCTGCTCTCCTTTTAGTAACCCTAACTTCCCCATCTACATCATATCTTTTCTCTATCTACTTCATTCTTTTATCTATAAAGCCACCAACACAGCTAACACAAGTGTAGGACTACACAGAGACAAGAAACCCAAAATTTCTTGCATCAGCATTCACAATATTCAATTGATAATGATGATGATGATTATTATTATAATGCAACATTTTCACTCTTTATAGAGATTCACAGTAGTAAGTGAACCTTCCTACGAAATTAATGTCTGATTGTGTATAGTGGGATTCACAGAATAGCCACATTTTGCACAAGATTCCAATGGCAATCTTCTCAGAAGCTACAAACAACAGCTTCAAGCATAACAAGGGGACAATATGGGTAAGCACAACAAATAGTTCCATTGGGTCACATCTTGAGCCAGGTGTATACATCATGTCACTTCATCATTAAGATCCTTACAATAACTCTTTTGTTTCAAACAAGTGATGTTACAGATATGATCTTATTCATACGTTCTCACCTGCTTAGGAGTCACACCAGGCATGCGAATATCCAGTGCAAAATCTGACAACCCCATAGGAACAAGTTGCCTGTTACTGCCAAGACATTCATTTGAATGAGTCCTGACAGTGTCCTTATACCTAAAACAATAAAAGGAAGGAGAGAGAATGAAAAGGGACATTATACATTTTACTTGATTTCGAATGCATTTTATAGGCTTATAAGATTTTTGTAGGTGCTCCATTGACTTGTATTAAGGTTCTCAAATCTTAGAATGATCTAAAAAGCCCATGCACAGGGAAATCCATTATGGGAATTCTATTTGTGGATTATAAAGTACTGCTTCACTGAATTTTCAGGGAAAATCCCAATTTATAAAAGCCATGTAGAGATCTTTATCAGCTGATTACATAGAATTCACTTTATGATACATCAATCAGATGACATGTTTGCCAAAGAAAATCAAAAGATGTAAACATAACACTGACATTTCCCTTACATAAATAAGGGAAATATAAATATAAATAGAGTTGAAGAGATCCAGGAAAGAAATTCTTTACATTTCACTTCAAGCATTTCAACTTCCATTTAATCTTGCATTTTATATCTTTTGTCTTGAAAGAAAACTTGTCATGGAAAATGTTCTTACTTAGAATTTGTATAGGAGGTGAATCTAGAGACCACCACATGCAAGATGACAGATGTCTGACAGCTTCAAAGCCTCAAGATAAGAGAGCCCCTTGATGCAATGTGAATACTAAAATATCTATGGATAAATATTTGATGTGATAATTACAGTGAATATCCTGTACATACAGCCATATTGTCTGTGAGCAAATACAACTGACTTCCTCTTAAGAAAACATCCAGAAATTCATGCCAACGTCTTCCAAGCGGCTAATCAAACAGCTGACAAGTAATTTGATGCTCTTTCGAAAGGAATTTCTGATCAGGAAGAAGGCAGGACTTAACTGGGAGGACTTTACTGGGAGGACTTTTATACAAGAAAGTCACTTACTGAGACAACGTATGACATTCGCAGGAACTTTACTTGCAACCTTTTGTACATGTTTAAAGAAATGTATGCACCAGTACTTGTAAGGCAATGAACATTTAACCAGTAGGACCAGCAATTAAATAATAGAAATTACAATCAGAATTTCAAAATAACTCTATATTAACATGACTTTTGTTTGTTTTGCAGGAAGATTCACTCTCAGACACAAGAATGAAAACCAGTTGCAACACTTAGCAGCATGCACTGATAAATAAGCTAGCTCTTGCTTAGGGAACCCACCTCTTGAAGACAGAAAGTGGGCTTCTGAAAGCCAAGCAGCTGTTTTGAAAAATAAGGAACAATATTAGCAGGTTGTTAACGAGGCCAGCCATGTCCACCCTGCTGTTCCTGACCCGATTAAAGAAGCAGGGAAAGGGCAGCCCAGCTTTATTGACTGTGATCCTGACAATTAGGCAGCGGCAGAACTATCAATTCACTACTTCATTATGATGTTCTCTGCAGGAATCCTACAGCACTTTGGCAGACCATCTGTCTTGGAAGGTGATGTGATCTAAATCAGAAAGGTGGGATGATGCTGTGCTGTCTTCATTAGAAGCGGCAGAAAAAGGAGGAAGAGGAGGGTGCAGGGGGAAGAAGCCCTCCTTCCTTTGCAAATAAGTCCCACTGTACTTGAGTCCAGTGAAAAAAATAGAAGCAGAAGTCACCACCCCTCGTCTTTTTCACCAGTCTATTGTCAAATCTCCGGGCTACTTTATCAGTCCATTCCAGTGTGAAAGAGGCTCCAAGTGGCATTGCAGAAATACATGTCACTCATCATTCGGAACCTGTAAAAATAGAAACAGATAATGAGTGCCTAGCACATTACAGCATTAGTTTTTTTTTTGCAAATCATCACTGAAGCATTTTCACATATTAAGAGTTTTTCAAGCTTAATCTCAACTCAGAAAAGGTACTATACAATGTTTTGACCCATACTCTTCCATCTACACAATATTTCAGTACTTCTCACAAATGTGGTACAGATTCTTTGTAGCATTTACAGTGATTGCTAGAGGTGATCCTATCAAAGGAAGTTTATCCAACTCCCCAATGCCCTACATTTACAGGATTTTAAAACCCGAGAGGCTGTAGTTGTTATCTGTCTGTATACTTCAGAGAAGACTGGATTCTGAAGTCTAAATCCAAAATCACTCCCCACTAAGACATATATACTAAATTGCTTTTGTCAGGACAACACTTGGATATTGTTCAATTGATTTAATGACTACTCTTATTGGATTTTAACTGTAATTTTTAAAATACTGATTATATTTAATTCTGTTTTAATGTTTGCATATTTGTATATTTTAAATTGTATGATAATGTCTTTATGTTAAGCCACTTTGAGTCTCCTTTGGGAGAGATAAAGTCGAGTATAAATAAATAAATAAATATTACTCTGGGAGGACTAACAATTCAATTTTATTTACTGTTGAATTTCAAATGAAATATTATACGCTTACCAACAACTAAGGAAAGTTGGTATTGTTTTTGTAATTTAGAGCAAGCACAAACTTTTTCAGCATCTAAAAATAGCCTTTAAAAATATGGTAAAATGTCCACACAACTTCCTCACCTTACTGCTAAAAAGCAAACATTTAGGACCTTCAACAGACTTCCAGATTGTATAAGCAACTTTGGTTGGCACTGTGCATATGTGTTACCAAGTCCCGATATAGAATATTTTAAAAATGATTTCACCCTTAGCCTTTTTACACTCATTTCATTTTAATTTATTATTCAGTTTATTACAGTTCTAAATCTATGCATTATTTATTAGTGCTGTTTCAGTTGCAGGAATTACTTCAAATGTAGACTGCCTGGGTGTTCAAAACTCTTAAATGTCATGGAACCCAGTTACAGGGCTTTGGTAATTCAGCCCTGTAACTGGGAGTCATAACATAAACAATCCCAGGAGCACCTGGCAGAAGAAGATAGAATATGCCTGGGAACTTGGGGCCGAAAGTATAAACAATTATAATTGGTTTAGTGTGTGAAAATGGTAGTAATGTGATATTGGGGGTGGGACTTGATGATGATATTTACGTGTGGTGTTACGTAGCATCAAAAGTTATAAAAATAGTTGTATGTAAACATTGGGTCATTCCTGACTTTTCCAAAGTCATGTGTTCTTCAATAAAGATTGGATTTGAGAGCAGCCATCTCTGATCTGCGTTCAGACTGATCCTTTGAAGTGAGCAGGACAATTAAGTCAGGAATCCAGTTCTCACCCTCCTGCAAATTTGCAGTGAAGTGATAATGAGCAGGGAAGGAGATCAAAGCCATGACGGAGCAAAGGGGCCTCCGCTGGGAGCTCTGCCGTTGGCAGAAGAGACATTGCAAGCCATAGCTTCCTCTACGGGGTACCCCAAGCCGGACGGCGTGACCCAGAGGATTCCCAGAGGGGGAAGAGGCGTTCCGGCGGCGGCAGAAACCAGTTGGGGATCTGGAGGAAGCATGCCGGAGACCGTGGCCCTGCGGTTATCCATCCTGGAAACTCATTTATCCAGGCTGTCGGATACCGTGGGGAGAATAGTGCCAATATTGGAAGAGAATCTCCAAAAAGAGCACATCCGATCTGGCGCCGAGAGAGAGCCAAGCAAAGGAGGCGATTGGAGCCAGAGGGGACAGCGAGCTTCAACGCAGAGTCCCGCAGCGGCAAGGGACGAGGGAGACGAGGAATATTGGCAGGAGCTGGAGTTCAGAGACAGAATGGCACGCGAAGTGGAGCGCCAGCGAGCTCTGGGAACTCTGAGGCCGCCATCTCCAACAGAGCTCCCAACCCCCCGGATGGGCGTCGGGGTGGAAAGACCACTGGGGCCAGGGATCGGGTCCAGTGGATTAGCAGACGAAGGCGGAGAGGAGCAGGAGATCCAGGAAGAGGAGGAGGATGTGCAGTACGACGGGGAAAGGCGAGATGCGGGGGCTACAGCGAGGCCAGTATGCGGATGGGGGGAAGGGCCGACAGCGGCGGCAGGATTTCGGGAGCCGCGCAGAATGACCACCGGAGTGGGGCGCGGCGTGATCCAAGGAAACCCGATGCAACCCTTCCCCATGCCTCCCAGACAGCATCAACGGGCCGCTGAATGGATGCCAAGAAGGGAAGATCTCAAGCTAGAATACGGAGGGGAATCAGCCGAACTGAACTTTTTTCTAATTAGCATCAGGGGATACATGGAAGACAATGCACACACATTCCCCTCCGAAGCAAGCAGGGTTCGGGCCATCGGCAACACACTAAAGAGAGGAGCGGCCAGCTGGTATGTGCAACTACATGCCAGACAGGACCCATGCCTGAGGTCAGTGCCCCGCTTCCTCGCCGCACTGGAAAACCGGTTCAGAGACCGGCTAGAGCAATTGAGAGCTCGAGACCAGCTTAGAGGAATAAAGCAGAGGGACAAAACGGTGCCCGAGTACGCAGAGGAATTCCTCCACCTCGCGGAAAGGGTACCAGAGTGGTCTGAAGTGACCAAAGTGGAATTATTTAAAGAGGGACTACGCCCCGAGATTTTCAGCTGGGCAGCGCACAGAGATGACCCCGAAACGCTCCAGGGATGGATTCAACTAGCGGGGCGCGTCGAATCCACCCTGGCCCAAGTAAAGCGCTTCAGAAGCAGCGGCGGCCAGCAAAGACCGGTGGCGAGAGGTCGAGGAGAAACGAGGAAGCAGGAAAGACCCGGAGGGAGGCCGGGGATTCCCTCCAGAGGAGACGACAACAAACCTAAACCGGGATGCTTTGTATGTGGGAAGACGGGCCATCGAGCAGCAGAATGCTGGGCACGGAAGGGGGAGCCGCCAAAACCCTCAAAGCCCAAGCCAGCAACCGGGAGGCGTGCGGAGGAGGAGGTGCGAGCCCCAGAATCTTCAGAAAAATTGGTGAGTCGGGACAAACGCATGATAGTAGTGCCAATCTGCCTCTCGGGGCTAGAGAATCGGGCCACCTGCAAGGCATTTGTGGATTGTGGTTGTTCCAGGAATATTATAACTCCAGAGTTAGCAGGAGCGTTGAAATGCCAGCAGATGGCGCTTGACTCCCCAATTGCGTTTTCGCAGCTAGACGGATCAGTTGCTACTGGGGAAGTATCTACAAAGGAAATACGGGAGGTCCCATGTAAAATAGGCAAATGGGAAGGAAGAATATCCTTTGTGATAGCCCCTATTGCCACATACCACGTAATATTAGGGATACCATGGCTCGAACAGGCAAATCCCGAAGTAGATTGGAGAGGAAAGAGCCTAGCATTTAAAGAACAGCAGACGCAATGGGAGATAAGCAAGATTGCAGAAGAGGAGGACGAGGGAGATGAAGAAGGTGAAATAGACCCACTGCTATTGCCACCTGAATACAGAGACTTTGTGGATGTGTTCAATCAGAAAGAGGCAAGTAAATTACCTCCCAAAAGGAATATAGAAGTAGAAATTGAAATAACCCCCGGAGCAAACTTACCAAAACCAAAAGTGTATCCCATGTCTGTGCAGGAGAAGGAGGAATTGAGGAAATACATTGATAAAAACCTGGCGCGGGGCTTCATTAAGCCATCCAATTCTCCTCTCGGGGCCCCAGTGTTATTCAGGAGAAAGAAAGACAACTCCCTAAGATTGTGCATTGATTATCGAAATTTAAATGCAATTACTAAGGACAATAAATACCCTATGCCCTTAGTAAAGGATTTAATTACCGTATTGAAAAAAGGGAGCATATTTACTAAACTTGATTTAATTGAAGCATATCATAAATTAAGGATCAAACCGGAGGATACTTGGAAAACTGCATTTTCCTGCGCATTCGGCCATTTTGAATATAAAATTTTACCTTTCGGATTAAAAAATGGAGGCGGGTGCTTTATGCAGCTTATAAATGAAATACTGCACCCATTGTTGTACAGAGGGGTATTCATATTTCTTGATGATATCTTGATTGTGACTGAAGATAAGGAAAAGCACGTGAAATTGGTCCGGGAAGTTTTGCAGAGACTAAGAGAAGCAAAGCTGTACGCAAAACTGTCCAAATGTGAATTTAATAAAACTCAAATTGACTTTCTGGGGTATCGGATATCTCCAGAAGGGTTAGCTATGGATCCAGCTAAAGTATCAGATGTAAAAGAATGGGGAGTGCCTCAAACAAGGAGGCAATTGCAATCGTTTCTGGGGTTTGCAAACTTTTATAGATCCTTCATAAAAGGCTTCGCGCAAATAACCGCACCCCTTACTGAACTTTTAAAAACAAAAGGGAAAGGAGAGACAGCAAAAGTAAAAGCTCCTGGCGCCAAACTAAGTTGGACGCCAGAATGCCAAAAGGCATTTGAAACCCTAAAAGAATGCTTCACAGAAGGACCCATTCTAAAACACCCCGATATCAGGAGCCCTTTCATAATCCATTGCGATGCCTCAGACTGTGCGTATGGGGCAGTACTATTGCAAAAGGATCAAAATGGGAACTTAAAACCCTGTGGATATTTGTCCCGGAAGTTCAGCGAAACTGAAAAATGTTGGCCGATATGGGAAAAAGAGGCACTAGCCATATTAAAAGCCTTAGAATGCTGGCGACACTTTCTCGAAGGAAGCGGAATCCCATTTGAAATTTGGTCTGACCATAAGAACCTCCAGTATTTAAAGTCCCCTCGAAAATTGTCCCCCAAACAGATTAGATGGGCACAATACTTCAGCAGGTTCGATTTCCAATTAAAGTTTTTTCAAGGGAAGCAGAATGTCTTGGCAGATGCTCTTTCACGCATGCCTCAACACGAAGGAATACCCACAGCAAAAGAGGGAACAATATTCTCTGACAAACAATGGGGCTTAGCTGTCAGAACAAGAGCACAAACCCAAAAGGAGAACACTGCTATGGTTGAACTCGACGGAAAAGATAATTGGGGAAACGAGCGGAAACAGTCTTATGAAGGAGACCAGTGGATCGCATCCAATGCAGAACAGGGGGAGCAGAAGGGGGGATTTTGGTTTGTGAACAAGAAACTGTATATCCCAGCAACATTAAGGATCAAGATTTTGCATCGTTTTCACAACAACCAGAGCGCTGGTCATACAGGAATTACAAAAACAACAAAAGCAATAGCAAAACATTGCTGGTGGCCAGGGATGAGGAAGGACATAAAAAATTATGTTGTTCAATGTGATGATTGTGCCAGAAATAAATCGAGAGGAGGGAAGCCAATGGGATTATTACAAACAGTAGCAGAACCTACCAGACCTTGGGAATGTGTAGCTATGGACTTTGTGGGGGAACTACCGGTTAGCAAAGGACATCGTTATATTTGGACAGTATTGGACCTGTTTTCTAAACAGGCCCACTTTATAGCACTGACGAAACTACCATCAGCCGAGAAACTAGCTGAATTGTACATAAACCACATTTACAAACTGCATGGATGTCCCAGTAGAGTGGTCAGTGACAGAGGAGTACAATTCACAGCAAAATTTTGGGAAAAATTCCTGGAAATGCTAGGAGCAGAAAGGAGTTTAAGTTCTGCTTTTCACCCCATGACAAATGGGGCGGTAGAACGTACTCAGCAGACACTTGGGCAGTTCCTTCGAATGTACTCTAACATGAGACAAAATGACTGGTCTCGGTGGTTGGCTTTTGCAGAACTAGCTTTTAATTCGACTATACATTCAGCAACAAATAAAACCCCCTTTGAAGTAGTTTACGGGTATGAAATACAGCCTCTGCCCCAGCTGCCAAGATGGACAGAGAATGAGGGAACAGAGGCAGGGAAATGGAAAGCGCAAATGATGGAATGCTGGAGTCAAGTGACTGCATCCTTAAAAGAAGCACATAAAAAGTATAAAGTATTCGCAGACAGAAAGAGGGTGGAAGGTGATAAATTGGAGAAAGGAGATTTAGTGTGGCTAAGTACCCAAAACATCAAACTGGGGCTACCTTCGAAAAAATTGGGCCCTAAATATATTGGACCATTTAGAATACAGGGTGTTATCAACGAGGTGACTTTCCAGTTGGCATTGCCAAAAAGTTTAGGGAAAATACACCCTGTATTCCATCGTAGCTTACTGAAAAAATATATGGGTACTTTGGACAAAATGGACACATAGAATTATTGTTTTGTTTCAGGCTTGTGATGAAAGAAGAACCGAAGAGGAGGACGAAGAAAAGGAGGGCACCATGTCATGGAACCCAGTTACAGGGCTTTGGTAATTCAGCCCTGTAACTGGGAGTCATAACATAAACAATCCCAGGAGCACCTGGCAGAAGAAGATAGAATATGCCTGGGAACTTGGGGCCGAAAGTATAAACAATTATAATTGGTTTAGTGTGTGAAAATGGTAGTAATGTGATATTGGGGGTGGGACTTGATGATGATATTTACGTGTGGTGTTACGTAGCATCAAAAGTTATAAAAATAGTTGTATGTAAACATTGGGTCATTCCTGACTTTTCCAAAGTCATGTGTTCTTCAATAAAGATTGGATTTGAGAGCAGCCATCTCTGATCTGCGTTCAGACTGATCCTTTGAAGTGAGCAGGACACTTAAATATAGCAACAAAATTTAACATAATATTAAACATGTGGTTATTCTCTGGATAAGCTAATATTGAAACTATAGCAATCTGATTATAGAAAGTGTTAGTGATTAAAATGGCACCTTAAATTTGAACACATACACATAAATGCAGGCAGATTAAAAATATGAATACACTGTGCAGAAGTGGTGGTTTTTTTTTGGGGGGGGGGTCAGATTTCAGCAAGGCCAAGTTTCATTGAAAGTTTTGTTCATTATTTATGAATTGCTTGAGGTATGTTAGATACTATTCTGTACAAGAAAGAGGCCAAAACTGTTTAAAGGAACTTTCAGTGTAGAATGGAAACTAAAGAACCAGAAAATAAAATGGAACAAGTGAGGATAAGGGATACAACAACAAGATTACATGGTTGCTTAGACTCATTATGTGTGCATCTTGATACAGCAGCTTTGTTTTAAGTTAGATTAGATGTTCCAGAGAGAGACAAGAAATAAAAAGATAGGAAGAAAGTCAAGCAGAAAGGTCAGAAAAATATTTTGACTGATTAGAAGCCAAAATCACATTTTACAAAGCTATGCACACATAGCTTCCATTTTGCATTCACATCTATTTCAAACAATTAATTGTGTATACTTGAACCCCCAACATGAAATAAAGAGGCCAGGCAACATATGTGTAGTACAATGAGGCCATTATTTGACCTATTGATTTTTGTTTGTTGAATTTCTGGAACCTGCAGGAAAAAATGGGGGAGGGGGTTAAATCTACCTAACGGATGTAGTCAAGGGAGAGGAGTCAATCCTCTGACTACCCTCACAGAACACTCTTGGGCCAGCACCTCAACCCCCAGGAAAATCCAAACTATATTGGCTGCTCACTCTGGCCGGTCATAACTGGAAGGCCATTCTGGGGGCACTCTCTTGCAAACCACTGGGTTTTACCCCCAGTCTACTCCAAAGGGGAGCCCCCTTCTCAGCTCCCTAACGCAATATAGACATACCATTCCAGGGGCCCACCCTTCACTCACAAAAGAAATGTCATTGTGCTTACCAAATCCAATTTAACTTTTTACATGCCAGAACAACCTACTTAAGAGGCACCACCATAAGCCAATTACCACATCCAACAGAAACAGTGTGGAGGAGGTGAAAATCCCCTCAAAGTATAAACACAAGGGGGGGGATCCTACCTGCTCCTGACACAACTAGTTAACACTATCCTGAGGAGAAATGTAACATGGACTGGACCCAATATATAGTCTTGTCAAAACCTCATCACATGCAGGGGGAAGGCTCAACCAGCAAATCCCCTTAGAACTTCACGTGGCCTCCTTCACGTAGGCCTTCAAAGCCCCCTCCCCCCCACTGCAGGTGTGGCCTTGGGCTTCAAGTTGGGCTTTTCAAGTTAAATTGCAATTTCTAAGATGTTTAAGATTTTTCAACCAAAGCCTAGTCCCTACATTGTGTTGACAGGCCTTTCTTGACCCCCCCCCCCCCCAAGTTCTCTAGACAGCTTCCTTGCTGTGTAGGACAAATTTCTAGAATTCATAACAGAGTTCATTGGGGAGGAGAAATCAGTTCCCAATTCTAATTGATTTTGGGCCAAACTAAATGAATAATGAAAGACACTGAATTACATCTCAAATTTTCCACATGAAAACTTCTTTATGCATGTTACATCTATAGTACAATGATAGGAAGTAGAAAACCAATGGCAGCTTCCCAATCTATAATGCTTTTAAAATAGTATAAGTGACTTCGAGCATTTTATTAAACCAAGTAATATAAACAAGAGACTAGCTAGTAAAAGCATCAACCTGTACCATAAGGGAACTGAGTTTTGCTTAGGTGAGCAAAGACAGATGTAAAACAAGCAAAGACAGCCAAAAAGGATTTCTCCAGAGTCACTTAAAAGAATTCTGAAGAGGATCAAAGGAAATCATAATACCAACTGGTTGTGCTGAACTGATTTGCCCTTCAGTGATTTTTTTAAAGTGTTAAGATTAAGAAAACAGACATGACAGATGGTTACAGCAACATTCATATAAATTAAAGTTTTAGGTAAAGACACCAGATACAGAAATTGAGGCCCCTTATGACGAACAGAAGATACTCAACTACCGTAACAATACTGAGCACACTTCAGGTCACACATATCAATGATCAAGTGTATCTCATTCTTGCCATTTGAATCAACTCCACAAATGTTTCAATGAATCATCTTCCAAGGTTTTGATTTAGATGCCCTTCTTGGCACATTAAACTTGCCACTATTTATGTATTTCTAGGAACACGGTACTGATGCATTAAGTTAAATACTGACTTTCCCCCATTTGACTTTATTAACAAACCTAGTTCTTGTAACATACAATGTTAACTGCGAATACTTTTTAATCTTTTCTACCTTTCCATAACTAAAAACGGGACTTTATGATTTGAATCTACTCAGAGTTTTAAGCATTTCCATCTCTAAAGTGGGATGAGCAAATTAACCCCTAAAAGAAATCAAATAGTTTAGGATTTTCCACTTTTCTTGATATTCTCAAAATTTTATCACAATATCTGTGTAACAAAAATAGGGGCATGCATGAAATGATTGTATTTCTGTTCCACAATTTCTAGGTAAATGCTTTTTTCAAGAATACTGCAGCTCATATTCTTCCAAGCTCCTTGTTATGCATCCCATGCATTATGTTTCCTATCCCTACTCAACCATTTCAAAATACATATTCTGAAGTGCTATGCATGCTGCACTAATGGAGGTGAAGAAAACATTTGTTTTTGAAAGCATGCCCCCTGCCTAATAATACATTGAAAATTATAGCTCTTGTTCCTCCAGAGAATTCCATAGTGTAGAAAAAAGCATTTAAATTGTTATGGATAGTAGATAACAAAGATAGTTAGGGCTTCCGTTATGTCTTATGGTAAAACTATTCAATTTTTCCAACAGGAAATATTCAGAAAATGCTCCATTTAACAAAACACATAACACTTAACAAGGCAATAAGATTCTCATGAGACACTACATTTCCAGATGTCCATTATTGATATTGCAATGAGCAAAGTGCAAGGCCTTTCTCTCTGAGGTGACCAAAAAGGCACTAAACTGAGTAAAGTTAAGTTGGGGCACTGACACATTTTGTGGAATATTTGCAGCAATTCCCTTTGTTCTTGGAAGAGCTTAAGGGTTCAGTGTCCTGATACTGATTGGGAACAGTCTTCATAAGACCAACCCGAGAAACTGGATGTCTTGGTGTTTTGCCCTATTTCTCTTGGGCATGAGGAGATCTGGATCCACTTGTGTACACCAATATATCTGATATGGTTGGGACAAACAAACTTCCTCCTATCTAATTTTCACAACAGAATGTGAAACGGGAGGGGGAAGGTAGAAAGCAGGTAAAGGAGTGGATAGACCAGTATAGAAATGAATGTCTATCAATGCTGTTTAGAATGAATTATTATTCCTTGGAATATACTACCATATTTTGTATTAACTCTTCATACTTGAATGTTACAATACTGCAGCAACAGAGAACAGAAGGGAATCGTTAATCTGCATCAAGTCATGTTGGTCCCCACTGTGCCGTCCGCCGGACAATAAAAAGCTATAAAACTGAAACGTGCTGTCCTTTATCCGGGCGAACTGCAAATCCCTATAAGCTGTCCTATAGATATTGAACGACTGAGTCTGGATAACTTCAAAAAAGGATGTTTATTCATACAAGGTTGTAAACCTGGCACAGATCTTAAAGTTGCAGAAAATGAAACAAATTTCTATAGGTTTTAGGTACAGAATTATCCCTGGTTCCAGAAAGCAAAGGTGATTATAAAACCACTATACCCTAATCACGCTGCCTATATTAGAAGGAGAAACTCTTTCCTTCCCTATCTTTACAGCAAAGATTAGTTCTAGAAGCGACAGAATAACCCTGCTCCTCTAACTAGAGTTCCTATTCCAGATCAATATAATTCAATACTTATCTAATTTGGATAGGCTTAGATTGGCCTGGTTTTGAGGATGATTTGTCCCAGTTAGCTTTGCACAGCTCCAGCACGTTGGAAGACTATAGCCAGAATGAAGCTCCAAAATGGAGACTAGACCCTGGTAAAAAGGGCGGTCCTAAGATGTTGCACTCTTTGACCAATCACTGCAAAGAAAACTGCAGCCAGCTATTGCAGATTCCAAGCCACTTTTCCTAGGCTTTTGCAGCCAGAGGCTCAAACAAAATGCAAAGGAGGGAAAACAAACAAACGACCAATAGGTAAGGCAAACCATCGTCCTGGGGGACGGAACACTCCCCGCTAAATTCCCAGGATGTGGGAATTTACCAATCAAAAACATACAAACACCTTTGTATACACAACAATACAACAGTATAAAACTTTAAACATCTCCAATAAGCAACACGAGGTCACTAATTGGTCTGTCCAGGACAGACATTTTGTCCTTACTATGAGTCTTTACTTGAACTTTTCTAACCTTACCGTCAGGGCAAGGAAAGGTCTTTAGTGTAATGCCCATAGGCCAGGCATAGCGGGGCAAGTCTTTGTCCTTTAGCAACACAAGGTTTCCCACCTTGAAATTGTCCTCTGGGGTTTGCCAGAGTCTTCTGGTTGAAAGCTGGCTTAAGTATTCGGCCTTCCACCTCTTCCAGAAGTGGTTGGCTAAGGTCTGCACATGCAAAATTGGTGCCACAGTCCGATCGAATTGACTTAATTGGCCCTCTGAGGGCTATGAACCTTTTCAATGCATTTAAAAATGATGAAGTGTCCATTCCCTCTACATCCTCAATATAGACAGTTCGTTTTGACAAACAAGTAAACAAAACCGCCCATCTTTTATTATTTACAACACCACCCCTGGTTTTTCTGGTAACAATTTCCCAAGGACCAAACACATTAATTCCCACGTGGGAAAAGGGTGGGTCTGTCAAAGTCCTATCCTGAGGTAGTTCTGCTATTAACCGATTTTGACAGTTTCGCCTAAGGCACCTGCATTTAACACATTTGAAAATACAACTGTTGACCAACCTTTTGGCATTAACTACCCACAGACCTTCGTTTCTAAGGGCTGCCTCAGTTAGAGTTCTACCCTGATGATGGATTCTTTTCTTTAGGGACCAGAGTCTTTTCCCTGCCATGTGTCTATTGTTTGGCGAAGTGGGCTTATCTGACTTAAAGGGCAAAGGAGCTACCCAATTTCCCTCTGTACTTCGTGAGACTTGAGCATTCATACTGTCCAAGAACCTTTGCTCATCTTTCAAGAGCGCTATGGCTTCGTCTCTCTCAGAGACTTTGAAGGTGGAGGAATACTCTGGAGTTATTCCTTGGCAGTAGACTGAGATGTGACTTAGGCAACTGCGCACAAGTGTAGGACGTCCACCTTTAAGCACCTGTGCTTGATTGGAGTCCAACGACGATGGTGGGTGCATCTTGTTTATGCACACTGGGCCTATGACTGTCCAGCCTAATGGCAATTGTTGTGCGATAGGTGCACCTGGAGGTCCTTTAACTTGGTCGTTCACACAGAACAAGCTCGGGCAGTCCGAGCCAAGCAAAAGGGCAATGTCCACATCTGGCCGAAAGGCTGGTATAGCATTCTTTAACCGTCGCAAATGTGGATGAGCCTCCACAACTTCTCTAGTGACAATCTGCCTTTTGTTCCGGGGAATAGAGGAACACTCAATCAGGTCTGGCAACTTGAACTGTCTCTTCTGGTCGCAAGAGGAGACAACGAAGCCAGATGCTATGCGACCCTGCAACTTCTTTTTTCCTGCACACGTAGTCATAGTGTAGTCGACCATCTTGGTTTTAAGGTCAAACATGCGGAAGAACTCTGGAGTAGCCAGGGAGGCGTCGCTCTGTGAATCCAGGGCCACATAGAGTCTCTTTCTAAGCCAAGGGCTCTTGGCTGGATATACATCCGCTAGGCAGATAGGATGACAAACTCTGTACTGGTGCGAGTCAGAACACAGCTCTGTACAGGCGACTGCTGAAACTTCCACCTGCATCTCTGGTGCGGCTGGCTTGTCGGTGTCTTCGACTGCTGACTTTTCTTTTGGTGAAGCGTTCTCTTTGGGGTGGGAGATGATATTGGAGTTGTGCATTGCGGTGCAATGCTTGAGGCTGTTGCATTTCTCACACTTGATGTTTTCTTTGCAGTTGGATGCAAAGTGTGGAGTTGCTCCACAGCATCTAAAGCAGATTCCCTGCTTTTGAACTAGCTGTTGCCTTTCTTTGTATGTCTTTCTACTAAACTCCCTGCAGTTGGCCAAGCTGTGAGGCTTTTGGTGAATAGGGCAAAGCAACTCTTTTACCTCCGACCTGGGTTCGTCAGTCTTGAGTTGAGTTTCGACTGCCTTTACGCTGACAGGTCTATTGGCCTCTCTAGATGGTTTCTTGTCCACTTTAGGTGCCTTCTCTGGCTGGGTCCCTTGGTATAAGGTGGGGAGGCCCGTCTGCGGATCATTCCTTTCTCTGGCCGCCCTGGTGATGAACTGGACCAAATGAGAAAATGGAGGGTATGCCTGGGAGTGGGCCTCCTTGTAGTTGAAGACCTCCTGTCCCCAGCGTTCTTGCAAAGTGAAGGGCAGCTTGGTCAAGATCTGCCTCTGGGACAGGTGCTGATCGAGGCACTTCAAACCGGGCAGTTCTGGATTCTCCTTGGCCGACTCTAATTCCGTAAGGAGATCGCTGAGGTCCCACAAGAGTTTGAAGTCTTTGAGTTTCAAAGCTGGGAACCTTTGGAGCTTGTCCATAAGAGATGCTTCAATCTCTGTGCTGGCCCCATACCTCTGCTGCAACCTGGCCCAGGCCTTTTCCAGGGTTTTGTCGGGATCGGCTACGTGGGCTGCGTAGATCTTCTTAACTTGTGAGGATGAGGCTGGGCCCAACCATGCAGCCAGAAGAGTCAGTTCTTCCTCAGGCAATAACTTTAAGTCTCTGATTGCTCTCTGGAAGGTGGCCTTCCAGAGAAGAAATTCCTCAGGCTTGTCCGAAAACTTTTCGACACCCTTGTCCTTAAGATCTCTTCTGGGGCTTCTGATGATGGAGACAAGCTGGGACTCTGGCGTCGAAGGGAACAATTGAGGAGTTTGCTGTTGTGGAGTGGACTCCCACCGTGCACCTTGCGTCAACCTTTGGCCTCTTGGAGGGATGACATCGACCACTGACGAATCGGTGGCTCCCTGTGCAGCTGTCTGTAAGGGCCAACTAGCACTTGGCCTTGAGGCCCTGATTGACTGACCTAGGGATTTAGCAGGAGGCACAGGTAGCTCGGGCAAGGGTGAGCTCCCCGCTATGACGCTCTGCTCTGCAGGAAACTCAAAAGTGACTTTGGGGCCCTGCTCTGGGTAAGGAGAGAAGTCTTCCTGTTCCTCATCCGAAAACTGGCTGTTTAAGCTATTAAGATGCACAAGCACCTTGGAAGAAGGGTCCTGCTTCGGCAACTGACTTACATTTTCTTCTGTGAGTGGCTCAATTAGGGCCTTGGCCAAAGTCTCAGCCCTTACCTTTTTGGCAGTAGCGTCCATCCTTATTCTAAGCATTTCTATTTCACCTTGCCTTTGGGCCTGTTCCATTTGCATTTCGCTTTGTCTACGGGCCTGTTCTATTTGCATTCGTTGCTCTTCTTCTTTAAAGGGAAGGGTGAGATCAGCTGCCTTAGCATCAGCTTCCGCCCCTGCTACCTTGCTCTTTAGCTCCAGACGTGCAGCCTCCCTAATGTGCAAGGCAGCTAGGGAAGAGATGGCACTCCCAGCAGCAGAAGACTTGCTAGAGTGGCTATGTTTAGATGATGCACACTCCCTTAGCTTAGATACCTGGCTAGAGCGGTTGGACTTAAGACTAAGTGCCACAGCAGGTGATTTTAAAAGATTGGTCTCATGGCTGCATAAGGAAGACTGATTTCCTTTTGGCTCAGACCTTAGATTAACAGGTGGAGAACTAAATTCCAAGGCATCTAGAATTGCCCTCACCTTATTTTCTTTCTCATTAGTGTCAGCTAAGACACTCACTATTTCTAACTCTGAATCCTTGGCGTTAATGCGCTCGAGGACCTGGACTATCTTAGACACCAAACCCCTCCAGAGACCGAAGGTCTCTTCAAGGTCGGTCTGTAATATGGATGGCACCCTTGTAATACCCAAGCTCTCAATTCTGCCCATCAATGTTACAATTCGCTCCCATGCCGAACCTAACCTCACATGGAGGAGCTCCTTTTCATCTATTAGATGGGCTAGCATCTTGGCTGAAGGGTGCTTTATCCTTTGGGGCCTTTCATTTTTACTTTCAGCCTCAGAAGGAGGTATACCATCTGTATCATCTTGAAATTGCATAGACATTATGTATTCTTAATAGCAAGTAAATTTACAACAAAAGCAAATACAACATACCAGCAAGTAAATTTACAATAAAAGCAAATGCAATATATAATACAATGCACAACACTTAACCATAGCAATATATATCACTAAGTAACTATACTTTACAAAGATAGTGACCTTTGGCGCCAGATTTTAGTGGGCAAGCTGCAAAATGCCAACTGACAGCAACTTGCCACTTGATACCTCCCTTGCCCGAGTGACGTAAACTGCCAAAATGGCGACTTCGCCAAATTTTCAAGCACCTCGCGCTCTGCGGCTCGAGGCCTGCCGCCGAAGGAGCACCGAGGCTGGCTTTGGAAAGGAGGAGAGAAAAGACGCCTCCTCCCCGCTGTGAAGGGAGGTCACCACCGCAGGTCGATGAAACAGGTCACCACCGCAGGACGATGAGGCAGGTCACCACCGCAGGACGATGAAGCAGGTCACCACCGCAGGACGATGAGGCAGGTCACCACCGCAGGATGATGAGACAGGTCACCGCCGCAGGTCAATGAAGCAGGTCACCACCGCAGGACGATGAGGCAGGTCACCACCGCCGGACAATGAGGCAGGTCACCACCGCAGGACGATGAAGCAGGTCACCACCGCAGGACGATGAGGCAGGTCACCACCGCAGGACGATGAGGCAGGTCACCACCGCAGGACGATGAGGCAGGTCACCACCGCCGGACCATGAGGCAGGTCACCACCGCAGGACGATGAGGCAGGTCACCACCGCCGGACCATGAGGCAGGTCGAAGCCGGCCGAGTGCTCCGGCCGAACTCGCAGCAGCGTTGCCAGGCCTGTCCAGGTTCTAGCCTGGTTCTGGTGGGCTTCACGCCTCAGAGCCAGCCAAAGAACTGTCGCTGGTGCTCCGCGGCTCGAGGTCTACCGCCGAGGGAGCCCTGGACGTTGCTGGGAACTGCACAGCCTGTGCAAACCCAGAAAGCCACTGGGCCACGTGCGCACACGCGAGCCAAATAGCAAGGAAATAGAGCCCCACTATTTGACTCCTTCAGGTCTGAGAGCGGGCTCCACTGCCTCAGACGCTGGTTGAGTCTTTAGGTATGCAGACTGAGCTCAGGCGGAAAAGCCGCGGCCTAAACTAAACTTCCTAAACTATAAAAAACTATAAGCCGTGCAAGCTAGCTCAAGCGGAAAAACCGCTGATCTACCTCAAAACTGTGCCGTCCGCCGGACAATAAAAAGCTATAAAACTGAAACGTGCTGTCCTTTATCCGGGCGAACTGCAAATCCCTATAAGCTGTCCTATAGATATTGAACGACTGAGTCTGGATAACTTCAAAAAAGGATGTTTATTCATACAAGGTTGTAAACCTGGCACAGATCTTAAAGTTGCAGAAAATGAAACAAATTTCTATAGGTTTTAGGTACAGAATTATCCCTGGTTCCAGAAAGCAAAGGTGATTATAAAACCACTATACCCTAATCACGCTGCCTATATTAGAAGGAGAAACTCTTTCCTTCCCTATCTTTACAGCAAAGATTAGTTCTAGAAGCGACAGAATAACCCTGCTCCTCTAACTAGAGTTCCTATTCCAGATCAATATAATTCAATACTTATCTAATTTGGATAGGCTTAGATTGGCCTGGTTTTGAGGATGATTTGTCCCAGTTAGCTTTGCACAGCTCCAGCACGTTGGAAGACTATAGCCAGAATGAAGCTCCAAAATGGAGACTAGACCCTGGTAAAAAGGGCGGTCCTAAGATGTTGCACTCTTTGACCAATCACTGCAAAGAAAACTGCAGCCAGCTATTGCAGATTCCAAGCCACTTTTCCTAGGCTTTTGCAGCCAGAGGCTCAAACAAAATGCAAAGGAGGGAAAACAAACAAACGACCAATAGGTAAGGCAAACCATCGTCCTGGGGGACGGAACACCCACTCCCAAATCACAGCCAGCTGTTTGCTTCTGAAAAGCTGATTATATCTTGATTAGACTTGACTATGAAAGTGTCTGGAAAATAGGATTAATCAGTCTAGCAAAGGCCACAAAAGAGATTGAAAAAATTGTATTTTAACTCAGACAGCAAAAGGCAAACACCATATCACAAATGGTGCATGTATAGGGCATAGGGCTGAATAACAAGGTAGCATTTCTATGTCTAATCTCTTCCATATTGAACAAAACCTGGCTCTTCTCTAAGCCAGAAAACAAAAATTGTAGCCACATAGCAACCAGTATATTCTGATTAAATGCAAGCAGAACTTTCTTCAAGGAGAAAACATATAATTTTTTATGAGGCGATTTCACAAAAATTCCAATTACAAAACAGACAGTTTTTCACGTCTCCATTCTCCCTTCAACATTTTAAGGCTGGAACTAATTCATAAAAATAATACATGAGCCAAACGGTACTTTCCACTGTTTTCACAAACAAGGCAATATATTTGACTTGGAAAAATTTGCAGCTCTGAATTTAGTCACATATTCCCAGTATGTGATGAACTTGGCTGAATATATTATTTTCACCAGTTATCTACACTAAAATGGATAACATTCTATATAGTGATCCCACTGAACTGCTGTGCTATAGGGATGCACCAAAGTGTTGAGACACATTATTAAATGGTTCTAACATTTCGACATGCTTCATGTGTGGATTACAGTTTTGATGTCGATATGATAACTAAAAAACTCTAGTTCACAAACTTCAATTACAGTTAGAACCTGAGCTTTTCCAAAGGAAATCTTGCCATTTATGAAAATGAAAATGCAGCTCAAACAATAGCTCCCAGAAGCCTTTTCACTGCTGCCGCCACTAAATGCAAATTGAAAACAAATAGGCTAGAACAAATAGGGGGTGAGACAACAGGAAGTGAAAGATATCTACCCCCAGGAAGGGAAATTCACTTCTGAAAAAGTTATTATGGGGAAAAGGTGTCTCAGCTGAAGATTTCTCACCAATCCTTGTTTGCACAACAAGCCAAACTGTTTAAAATCTAATTATCACAGAGACGAGAAGTGAGGGGAGATCTTCTGAACAGGGACACAGAGTCAGATAGCAAAAAAAAAACAAAAAAACACCACAGGGTTTTTACCCCTTCCTTATGCTATCCAAAACTAAAATACATAAAATTTTGCCTGGAGTTACACTTTAAAATGTTCCTACTTTCAAAGAAATTCAACTTAACAACAAATCTACAGAAACAATCTTATTTGTAACAGGGACTGCCTGCATGATGCTCGCCTAGTGGCTACTCTTTTTCTAGGGTTATTTCTTTATTTCGTGTCAAAAGTATTGCATAATAAATAAGTTTAAAAGTGATGAAATAAAGGAATCATGAGCAGCTAAACAGTTTTAGACCAAAAGCGGCTAACAGCGACCGCATTGTCCGTAGCTTTAAACAGCTCCTCCTCAGTACACGAGGCAGGACATTGTGGGCAAGCATACCTATGCGGTGTTGTTTGTTCTGCTCCAGTCACACAAAATGGAAGATTTCTCCAGGTAGTGCCATCTTGCCAAGTTGTCTTTTGATCTGCTCACTCAGCTTCTGAGTCTATTTAGGGACTTCCAAGTTGCCCATTCTTGGTTTACCCCTGGAGGAGGACTCTCATGGGGGGCCATCCAGTTGGAATTGCCTGGGTTCAGCTGTCCAGGATACTCTTGCTGTTGTTGGAGGAACATTAAGAGGAGTGGTGGTTCTCATGAAACTTTTCCTTGATTTGAGTCTAGTGGGAGGAGGCTGATAGTCATGCAGTGGATGGCTTTCGCAATGTTCAACCTTATTTCTCTCACCGTTAGCAGCAACTTCCCTTCGCACATCGGGGGGGGGGGGGCAATGCCAGCTAACTTGTAGAGTTTATCAACAGGTGTAGGTTTAAGGCATCCTATGATTATTTTGCATGTTTTGTTCAGTGCTATGTCCACCTGTGCCAGACAGGACAGGCGTACTCAGCATTTGAGTAAGACAAGGCCAGGGCTAATGTTTTTATTAATTGTGGGTCTGCACCTCATGCACTGCCAGTAAATTTCCGCAGGATGCTGTTGCGTGCAGCTATTTTGTGCTTGATGTTCATGCAGTGTTTCCTATATGTTAGTGTTCGATCTAAGGTGACACCAAGATATTTAGGATGGAAACAGTGTTCGAGTTCTTGGTCTTCCCAAGTAACTTTCAATTTCCTGTTGGTTTCACGGTTACGTAGGTGAAAAGAACACACTTGTGTCTTGGCAGCGTTAGGCTTCAGGTGGTTATCTTTGTAATAGCTGGAAAGATCTTTCAAGGCATTAGTGAGTTGGTTTTCAATTGTTTCAAAATCTTTTGCTTGTGTTGTTAGGCCAAGGTCATCTAGGGTTCTGCATTGGCAGCCAGGGAAAGTGAAGAAAGTCACTACTAATGGGTGGAGAAGGCTATCAGCTTCAAGCAGCCCACTCCTCTAATACTGTATTTCTGAATGGCCCCTCAGAGCCAGGATGCTTTGGGAAGGATTATTTGAAAAATTGCTGGAATTGTTCCAAGTCAAACCTTTACCAAACACATGTCCCAAGATCCTAGAAGAAAGGCATTGGAAAAACAGGCTGTCTGAAACTGACAGTTTGCCCTTCCTGACAGCTATGTTAAGGACGCCACAAGAACAGGCTTTTTTCCGTCTGCTGTTGTCAGTCATCAGTGCCAGGATAGTTGCACCAATGCCGTGCACTAGATGGATTCAAACTATAATATTTTAGTCTTTCATGTGTTTAAATGGGCACATTTGGGCCATGAATATGCCTCCAATTTCAATTTCCAAAAACAGTGCACCGCAGCTATCAAAGATTTTTTATTTCTAAAGACAGTAACCAAACAAGATATGGTGTAGTTTTTATACATCTGGAAACTGTTCTTTGTTTCTGAATGCAAATTAATGAGCAATGCTGATATTGAACACAAAAGATTTACACACAAAGACATACCCATAAGGGAGCTCCTTCCTTGGACATATAACCAAACATTTTTCAAGATCAAATATTTATATTTGAGGAAAGTTAACAGTTTTGTCCAGTGTTTGCCTGTATGCACCTAGAATTTTATTATTTTATCACTGATCTCATTAGTCATGAGATCCTCTACTTTGGTTTCCCTTGTTTAGAGAAAGAAGACAACCATTCTACTTTAACTTTTCATTGTTATCTCTATTGGCTTGAAATAGAGCCTATCTATAGTTTTGAGATACTGTATATCCGTTAAGCAAAACTATGCCCATTATATTTTTCTAAACTATCTGTACTATTGAGTACTAATTTACATACCACTTATAAACACTTATAACAGAAAAATATCCAATTAAACAGTATTTTATCAAATAATCTATTCTCATTAAAATTCTTCTCCTACTCAGTCAACTGGGTGAGAAGAATAACAGCATGTCACAGAATTTACATGCTTAAGTACAGAACCATTTTGCAACTAAAACTTAGGAAATAGCAGTGGGTACAATGGCTTGGATATATGCTAGGCTAACTTAAACTGTTAACAGAAACTTTCCAGTTCATTTCTTCACCTCTGTTACATCCATCCCAAGGGCTCATATTACCAAGATGAAATGAGACAACAGAACTTCTGGGAAAAGGGATAAATTGCCCCAAATCAGTGATGGATTGTCAAGATGATGAGGATGATTACATTATTAATGTATATGCTGCCTTTCTCTCAATAATGAGACATGTTAAAAACAATAGAGATTAAAACTACAGAAAAAACTTTGATAAAATATAAATTTAGTTGATGAAGTTTGAAAAATTAAATATTAAAACCATTTAAATACAATGTGAGTGTATATACAGTATGTACTTTTCATGTGGCTGTCAACTAAACTTAGTAGGAGTGGGGCCGGGCTGTGGCGCAGCTGGCTAGTAACCAGCTGCTATAAATCACTACTGACCGAGAGGTCATGAGTTCGAAGCCCGGGTCGGATTAAGCCTCCGACCATTAAAAAAAAAAAAAAGCCCGGCTTGCTGTTGACCTAGCAGCCCCGAAAGACAGTTGCATCTGTCAAGTAGGGAAAATTTAGGTACGATTTATGCGGGAGGCTAATTTAACTAATCTACAACACCATAAAACTGCTCACGAGGAAAAGAATGAGGAAGAACAGCCACCAATGGACGGTGAAGCAACAGCTCCCCCTGTGGCCGGAATCGTGAAGCTGGAAAGATGTTAAAAATGCCTCTGTGTCTGTCTAAAACTGAATGTTGTTTGTCTGTTGGCATTGAATGTTTGCCATATATGTGTTCATTGTAATCCACCCTGAGTCCCCTTCGGGGTGAGAAGGGCGGAATATAAATACTGTAAATAAATAAATAAATAAATAAATAAATAAATTTTCTTAGAAAATACTCAGAAGTGGTTTTGACAGTTCCTTCCTCTGAACTATATTCCCTGGGACTTAATGGTGATCCCCTATACAAGTACAAACCAAAGCTGACCCCGTTCAGCTGCCACAATCAGACAGGATGTGGTACCCTTAAGGAATTTAGGTGTCCAATAATAAAAGTCTTAAAGATACAACATTAAAAGCCCACTTCAGCCTCTAAAAGCCTGATAAAAAGGGTCTACCATGTTGATAGAAGGACAGCAAGCACGGGACATTCTGGTCTCACTAGGTGTCTCCTTCAAAATCTTCAAGCAGCTATCAAGAAGGCCCTCTCCCATGCTCTCATCATGATCTTGAGAAGGTGGTGGGACAGAGTGAAAGTCGTCTATAGATGATCTTAGAGCTCTAATGAGCTGATAACAGGATATACCATACATTCATTCCAAGAATCTGGACCCAAGTTACATAGGTCTGGACCCAAGTTACATAGGGGTAAGATAAAGCAGACATCGTTTCTTAGAATCCCCCACAAGTTCTAGCACCATCCCCATTACCCATCCTATAGTTTAGGGGGGAAATATAAGACAGAAATTTGCAGGTATCAACAGGAGGAGAGGATAGACAACTCTCATTCCCTTCACTTCCTTAAGTTAATTGATCCAAACCATAATGTGCAGCTCACTTTTGGAACCACAATAAACACTGAATGTTACGAACAGGAAAAAATCTTTCAATAAGTGTATGTAAATGAACATGCTAACATGCAGAGAAACAGACTGAACAATTTTTCCCCCCAGATCAGACTATCCCTTCTCTTCAGTATTTAAATCTGTTTGTGGATTGTGCCCAAAGTTTAAACAGATTGAAATACTACTTAGTATTTAGTCTTAATGCTTTATAGTTAACTTCTGACCTTACTACCAACTGTGCTCAGCTTGATTAGTGAAAAACAGATGGATTTTTATAACTGTAATAACAAATATTTAGTTTTGTCTACAGAGGTAATAAGTAATATTACAATAATACATTCTGAATTGCAATGCTCTATTACACTCATTTTTATGAGAGATTTAGGATATACAATGTCTAAATTTAGGCTGATCCTGCTTAATATTGCTATGTCACTGAGCAAAGCTATGCCTTGTAGGCAAATAATTCCAGAATGACAGTAATGTTGAAATTATCCAAAAAGCTGTTAATTTTTCCACCATAAACGCTGCCAATCTGTAAATAGTAATGACTCAAAACTGAAATCTCTTCCAGAAATAACAAAAATAGCCTTGGCAACATGACTCTACATTTAAGATATCAACTGGATCCCATTTATCCAATATAGCATCTTGTCTCCTCTCCAATATAATCTTTTTATTGCTAACAATGTTAAAGCATCCCAACATTCACGTGTGTGTATGTATGTATGTATGCATTTGTGTATACACACACACACACACACACGCACACACACACACACATATATATATTCACATATACTCCCGTTCAATAATTTCTCCCCAAATGCTACATTTTAAATCAGTGTTTAACAGCATTGTGATATAACTTGTTTAACTGTATTTTAACCTTTATGAACAGGCCAGGGAGAAAAGTGGGGTAGGAATGAAATGAAATATATACATTTTCATAAATTTCTGTCTAATTTTCATGGTTTAAAAAGGTATCAGAGCTTCCTCTGATAGAAACAGTGTTGGCTCTGCTGGACCATTACAATCTATGTGATAACTTTGCCTCATCAAAATGTCTGCCTTTGCTAGTCACCATACAACAGATTTATATCACCAACCCTGTACATATGGGGATTTTTGTTGGTGGTGTTAAATAATAAAAGAGAACATGAAAAGGAAAACCACAAAGGAGGATGAGGAAGAAGACAAGATGTGGAATTGCATTCATTATATTTTGTTATATTTAATTTCCAAACATCTATCTTCACCATGACCAAATAATATGCTTATTATTATGAATCTTTGTAATATTTGGAGACAAATGAAACCAGTTCAGCAACTACATAATTGTTGTATGTGTAATCTAGAACACACAATGTATCAATCATCTCAATGATCATCTATTTTTGGATAAATGTGCCTAGGATAGCATTGCAATATGGGCAAAGATGATATCTGCATTCTGGTTTACCTCCCAGCAGCTTATGTCCAGCATTAATATTTTTATTGTAGAAGTTGCCTTGGTCCGCATATTCTGCACAACAATGTCATTTTATATTTCCAGTTGCAGGTAACACTACTGTCCTTTGCCTGAGACTAAAAGAATGCTGAGACTAAAACAATCCAGAAAGCAATTTCCTCTTTCCACTACAAAATGTCTGTGATTCTCGTTTAAAAGACAGTTTATTAATTTACTGCTAGACTGGTCTCTTAAGTTCACTAACTACAAGCTTGGAACTTCTGATAAATTCTGTGTCATGCAGAGGCATTACAGATATTGAAATGATGCTTCTGGTGGTATATTACTCAGAAAAAAAGATATATCAGTGTCTAATCCTAGAGCTGTAACTTTTCAGTACCTGATTAAATTAAGTATACAGTTTTATTGTGCTGCAGGGCCAATACTTCTGCTCTTCCGTAACATAAATCCATGAAAGTAATATAAACACGTTTATTGAGATTACATGGTGTCCTTGAAGATAATGCAAACAAGCAATCTAATGCAGGGTATTTTTCCTGCACTTTGTGGTATTATGTTTTATCACAAAGATATTTCAGATATCCTACTGCTGAGTGTCATGAGTGGAGGTAGGAATATTGTGATTGAGCTACTAGTTGGTTATCTCCCTTCATCTACAGTGGCTCAGCCATTCCAGCAACATTTGTAGAGCAAGTTACACTGGGCTATGAAAAGAGTAACATCCTTCATGCATCTGTAAGTTGCCCCTTGAATAGCATTCCCTCCTGAGTAAGAATGCCAAGGTTCATGAAATGTTTCCCTGGCAAAACAGAGATCACTGTCAAGATAGATCAAGCCATATGTAGGTCTTTTCAACAAGCAAGCATGCTATGAAGCCAAAAAAAATTACTTCTAGTAATTCAGAACATTCTCTGCATAAACTCCTTCATGAAATCCCGTTTATTCCACAGTATGAATGCAAAAAGCTAGCAGATGTTATTTCTTAAAAGGTTTGTTCTAATTCAGTCTCTGCTGTCTGTTAAATATAAAAAAAATCAATATGGCATTTCAGGATTTTTTTTACTAAGACATCTTAATAAAATTTGACAGGAGCAAAAAGAGATCTACCGTAATCCATAAAAAAGGATTAGACAATATTAATTTCCCCTAATTTGGCTGGTTTTTATAATTATAAGGAAAACTGACAGTTAATCCAGAAAATGCTAGCAGCAATACTCAGTATTCTAGAAATCAGATTATATATCTATACTGAATGAAATCCAACATGTCAAGAAGAAATGTCCACTTTCAGAAAATGGCCTTTGCTTATCATTATGACCTCTCCCTTCCCCAACCTCCCAAATTTACTCTGAAGGTTTTCACAACCCCCCTCCCAGACCACATTTTCTCTGATTTTCCTTCCTTTTATTTGGTGCTTTATCCTGTTTTATTGAAAGAAGCTGCTTCCTATCACATAATTCAAATTTTCTATGTAAATGTTATTTGATTTCAGTAGGCATTTCTCTAGCACAGAAAAGTGATCTGGTATCACATTTTGATCATGAGGCACTGAAAATCAAACAAAATGGAAGAATTGTGAATATAACCCCACAAAGTTTTTCAAACATTAATAACAACCATAGCTATCTTAAAGTCACTGTTATTCCCCCCCTCCCCCCCAAAAGTATGCATTCCTTAACAAAGAAACCAACTGCTACGGAAAACCAAATTTCTGGTTAATATCTCTTAATACTAAAAGGGAAGGTGGCAGGGCTACAAACATAGCAATAAGTCATCATTTGGATCAGGTCAATAATTTCTACAATGTGTCAAACTGCTGTTAACACAGAACACTGCTGTGCTTTCTACGTTTTATTTAAAAAGGACTTGATGTTCCACAAATGTGATAGGTTATAAAAATTCTTAAACACTGAGGGAAGACTGTCATGGGAAAGAGTTTATTGTAATGAGGTCAAATATGTTGGATTTGGAAAAGAATCTCTGGAGTTAATTCTTAACGTCTAATTCTTTTGCTTGCTCTTGTGCTCTTTCTTAGACTATACGGTCTAACTAAAATACTGCAATCCCATATGCCTTTCAGGAGTAGTTCTCAAACCTTGAGTCCCCAAACATTTTAGGGTTTCAACTCTCAGAATTGCAGATCATTAGATATACTGCCCGGAATTATTTTGAGTTGAAATTCAACATTTGGGGACCCAGGTTTGACAACAGGCTTAGTGGGAATAATGCATTCAGGATGGTGGAATAGAAGACAGAGTTCTGATTGGCGATCAGGGGTGGCACAAGCTATACGCAAACTACACAGTTGCGGAAGGTGCAATTGCGTAGTGGGCGCAGTTGAGGCGCCTCTGGTTCAGCAGAGAGAGAGAGAGAGACAGCGAGTGCGATTACCCGCCTCCATTTCTCTCTCTGCCGGGCTTCAGGGTGAGCAGGAGGGGGAAAGCCCGGCCCCGGCCCTCTCCACTCCCCTCTGCTGCTGCGTCTGCCTCCCCCTCCTCTGCGCCTCCTCCTTTGCATCCTCCTGGGGCAGCCTGAGGAAGAGAGCACTGCTGAGCCCGAGGGAGCTCGAGAGAGGGAGGAGGACTTTTATCTCCCTTTTCCTCGGGTTGCCCCAGGAAGATGCAAAGGAAGAGGTAGCGGAGGAGGGGATACAGACACAGTGGCAGAGGCAACCATGGAAGGTAAGGGCCCGGGGCTTTGGAGAAACCCAGAGCGAAATCTGAGTTTCCCTAAGCCGGGAGAAGGAGGGAACGACGGAAGGAAGAAGAGTCCCTTGCCCTCTAACCCAGAGCCCCTATCTGCGGAGTGCGCCCTTACTTCCCTCCCCCCAATAGGCGTTCTTGCACTTCCAAGACATGCTGCCAGCTGGGAATCCACACGTGTCTCTGAAGCCGGACTCCGCAGCTCTCTTTATCCATGAAGGACACCCCCTCTTGCTCCGCCCTCCCTCCCTTTGAAGCCCCTGGCTGTGGGGCCCCAAGGCAGGGCTGGGCTTGTGGGGGAGGAGAGGCTGCCTCTGCCTTTCAAAGATGGGTGAGAGGCTTCTTGGGCCTGAGCCAGTCTCCTTCCTCCCTCAGCAGCGTCTCTCAGGCTGGCAGCCCTGGGACTGCCAGCCTGAGAGATGCTGCTGAGGGAGAAAGGAGACCGGAGCGCAGCGCTCTGTGTTTCCCCAAAGTCCCAGGGCTGCCAGCCTGAGAGACGCTGCTGAAGGAGGAAGGAGACCAGCTCGGGCCCAAGAAGCCTCTCGCCCATCTTTGAAAGGCAGAGGCAGCTTCTCCTCCCCCACAAGCCCAGCCCTGCCTTGGGGCTCCGCAGAGCCAGAAGCTTGAAAGGGAGGGAGGGCAGAGCAAGAGGGGGTGCCCTTCGTGGATAAAGTGAGCTGCAGAGCCCGGTTTCAGAGACACGCGTGGATTCCCAGCTGGCAGCATGTCTTGGAAGTGCAAGAACGCCTATTGGGGGGAGGGAAGGAAGGAAGGGCACACTCCGCGGATAGGGGCCCCGCTCCCGGGTTAGAGGGCAAGGGACTCTCCTTCCTTCCTTCTGTCGTTCCCTCCTTCTCCCTCGCTCCCTATTTCCTCCTTTCCTTCCCTTTCCTGGTTCCTTCCTTTTCCTTTCCCTTCCCTTTCTTTTTCCCTCCTTCCTTCCTTCCTTTCTTCCTTCCTTCCGCCCTTCTTTCTTCCCTCCTCTCTCCTTCCTTCTCTTCGACCTGCCTCTCTCCCTCTCTCCTGTCTTCGCTCCCTCCTTTCCTTCACTTATCTGGCTTCTCTCCTTTCCTTCCTCCCTCACTTCCCTATCTTCTGGTGTCTCCAATGCGCATTTCTTCCTCCCTCCCTCCTTTCTTAGCTTCCTCCTTTCCCCTCTTTCCTTTTTTCCTTCCCTTGACTGGCTTCTCCTTCCTCCCTCCCTCCACCTACCTACCTACCTACCTACCTACCTTCCTTTCTTTCTTTCTTTCTTTCTTTCTTTCTTTCTTTCTTTCTTCCTTTCCTTCCTTCCTTCCTTCCTTCCTTCCTTTGGGGGGGGGGGCAAAAATACTGCTTACTTACACTTGAAAATTATCTAGAGCCAGCCCTGTTGGCGATCCCTAGCAAATTTCTTTGTACAGTAAATTTTCTTGTGAAAAATCATACATATTGCATATTTTCTCATATTGTTTCATCCTGAAAATAGCATCTCTTTAGTGGTTCTGCTCAAACGCTGCATGTTTAGGACAGCAAGCCACTGCTAGCTGAGAAGTGAAAATATTCTCTTCCAACGATGAAGCACCAGGTACCATATACTGGCAAGCCTAGAGACAAAGCATATATTTGTTTTCAAACATCCATGACAGTGTGCTCATTCCCTCATCATTAGAGTGAATACCAACATAGTTAAAAACAGTTGGTATGCAAGATGGGCTGCTATTATACATCTCAAAAAGCTTAGTATGGTGCCTAGAGGAGTTCAGATGAAGGCTTCACACAGATCTTGGCTGAGGCTGTCTACCAAACTTTTCTTCTTAGATAAAATGGCCTTCTTCCACCAAACAAAATAAAGAGCACAAAGCATTTTATAAAGAAGATTTCAAAGTGTAAACAGAACTGCTGTGTTTAAATTCTACTCCCCATGGGTTCTTCCCGTCACAACACATCGCTCAGCTAGCAATGTATAAGCATTGCCTGCATTTTAATATGAAACAAGAGTTTTGACTGTGTGTGGAAACAAATACTCTTTTGTCTGTTTTAGTTGCTAAGATTCCCACATTCCCAATCAACAGAATGGGAACGCTTGCCATTACTGACCAACAATGAAATAACAAGACCAGACACAGAGAATTGGCTTGAACAAGGGCAGATTAATCTAAAGTTTAATTAAACTGTATTTTTAAAAGCAAACTAGTGAGGGATTAGCTGAGGTAAGTGTCAGTCTTTGACTTTCTCCTCAGCCTTTTTTTGGGCAAACCACCTGAGTTTGCCAAGGGCTACCTAAAAGCAGGGTTGTCCCTGTCTGGCCAACTACAGACCAAAAAGAACACAACCAAGTAAACGAGACTTATTGTTGGTTGTGGTTCCTTTGGTCTGTCTTCCACGCTCCTCAAAACTCAGGACCTAAAGAGACAGCTTCAGAATCCTTGAGCAAATTGTCGAAGTCTCCCAGATACAGTGTGCAGTAGGAATAAAACCATGAGAAGGGGTGGGGTAGGTGGGGGTGGAATCCTACTCAGCCTCATCTCTTCCTTTAGAGGCCAGCCAAGGCAGGTCCCTCTCCATTTTTTGCATGGCATAGGTACAGATTTGCATTTTCTTTCTTTCTACCTCCACCTAACAAAAGACACTAATTTATCTCCAAATGCATGCAGAAGTGAGGGCCATGACTAGAATAATTTCTCTTAGAGCTAGTTACACAACCAGAATCACCTCTGAGACAAATTTCAGAAAAATCATTACTACAACACCAAGAATGGAGCCTTAGTTGCCAACCAACTCAGTCCACTGCACAGCTCTGAAAGATGCTGTGATTCCATTTTGTTTTCATTTGTTCCTCAAACCACATTATTTTCCTAGGCAGTGAGGACAGTATTATTAATATTTAGATTAACAATTTCTTAAATCATTCTGATTCTACAGATTAAAGTGGAACGAAAACTATAAAAACACAGCCTGATTTCAGAAACACAATGATCTGTAAGTTCCTCAGTGCTCACCATTTTGGACACACACTACAGCGGTTTATTCTTTCTCACAATCTCATCAGGCAGCCAGTTGCCGGTGGCACTCCACCACCCCATGCCCCACATCGCCCACATCCAAGTGAAGGAAATCACATGGGGGGAAGTGTAAGCATGCATGGTGCATGTGGCTTACCCTCATAGATTGTATGGGAACATGGGAACTCTCCTGTGTTGCCCTGCTGACAGCATGTACTGGCTCTGTCCTCCTGCACCCATGGAGCCAGCATGGTATCATATTATGGGAGCCAGCCAGCTCTGTGAGTGACCTGGGCTAAAATTGGCTCATGCTGCCGATTTTAGCCCTTTGTGATTAGGTGGTCAATCAACTACTGCAGTTTTACTGTTGTATGTCAGTTCAACAACTAAATAAAAGTGTATGTGTTAAATCCACAGGATGTAGGGTACACCCTGCCTGCTGGCGATGTTATTTCTGATAGCAGCAGTTCCCTTGCATACAGCTGCCAAAGTACACCCACTATTTGCCAAGTAATCTGTATTTCATTAATTCTAAATAACATATGCTTTAGGAGTAATATAGAACAGCACCTCAAAGCATCTGTTGTGGCATCAAGAAAAAAGAAAAAGTAGGGAAGAAAGTGACAAGATGAAATGAACTGAGAAGTGCTTGGCTGTTGCTGTCTTTCTGTCATATACAAATGTTTTAAATTTTTATTTATGGAATATATTTTACTGCTCCTTTCTTCCAATCTGGAATTCAAAACTCTATATATAGTGTTACCAGACTGTCTCTCATCTAGTCCTGAGTATAGCAAAATGTGATGACCCATGGGCCTTGTAGTCCTGCTCAGGACATTGTAATTCCTGATGAAGATGAAAACTTGGGTTTTTTACCTTCCCAGTCTGAACTGGATTCCTCTCAGCCAGATCTTTCCCAGGCAGATCTGGGAACCTTGCACCTGCAAGAAAGTTGTCTCCCAGAAGTATGTCAAACAAGCCCAGAGCCTACTTCTCCCGTGTTCTTGCGCCGGGAGTTTTGTAAACAACAGAGAAGTTTGGAATCAGCTTCGCGCAGGAGTGCAAGAATTGCAGCTAAGAATGTAGCCAATTAAGACTGCTTCTCGTGAGAATCTTTAAGGAGTTTAACATCTGGTCTCAGAGTTTAGCTTTCGTTTCTGATTCCCAGAGAACTGCTTCGGTGGGAAAGTTAGACTCTATATAGGTGTTTTGCCCGCGTAGTAACTTCGCGGAGTCAATTCGTCAGCCTACGGAGCGAGTTGTGTCTGGACAGCGCGCTCCGATTCAAGCCTTGCTCCTGCTCAAGCCTTGCCTTGCTATCCAGCCTTCGCCTTGCTACCCAGCCTTTGTTTATCTACGGACTTTGCCTTGTTTCCCAGGACCAATCCTTGCCTTGTTCCACGGATTTTACCAAGTTATTCCACGGACCTTGTTCTTGTTCCTAGTTGCCTTGTTCCACGTTTTAAGCCTTGTTCAAGTATCAAGTTATTTCCTAGCCTTGCTCAAGTTTATGGACTAAAGGACCTTGTCATCTCCCCTCACTTTGCCTGGCAAAGTGAGTGTTTCGGTTATTGGATTACAACTTTGGACCTTAATATTTCATATTGGACATTGTTTCTTTGGACTAATTTTGACCTTTCCTGAAAGGTCTGCTTCTGGACTAACTTTTACATTTGCTTTTACTAACTTTATATATTTCCTTAATAAAGATATTAGATAGAATCTGGCCTCTGCGTATGGTTATTGGTGCTCTGTAGCCTGGGTCGTGACAGTTTGACTCCGCCACCCTAAGCACCAATTAACCTCGGCCAGAATGTCTACCGGAACCGTGCCCGGTGGGCAGCCACTGAGCTACACCATCAGCAAGGACGAAGTGGATCGCATCCGCGACAGACTCAACGCCCAGGATGGAGAAATAAAGGGCTTGCGGGAGCGCGGAATCCGCCTCCCGGCCATGGCGTTGCCTACCAAGTTTACTGGAGAAGCTTCTAAGGTTCATGTTTTCCGTCGCCAATGTCAAGCTTATCTAGAGGCCCGTGATGCCGAGTTTCCCCAAGAAGACATCAAAGTGGCGTGGGTTTACAGTCTTCTAGACGGGCCAGCGGCCAATTGGGCGACGGCACTGTTCGACCAAGCCTCTCCACACCTAAGATCAGCGCAACACTTCTTGGACCACCTCAAGGAGACTTGGGGAATCGAGGACAATTTGGAGGCAGCCGGTCACAAACTCCGTCGCCTTTTCCAAGGAGACAGACCTATGTCTCAGTATATAGCCGAGTTCCAAGTGCTGGCCCACAACACCGGCTGGAACGATGTAGCCCTCAGAGGACAATTCCGGGAGGGTCTCAACATTGAAATGCTGGAAGAAATCTCCAAGGTGGATCCTCCCCAGACCCTCGAGGCACTCATTGATCAATGTTTACGGGCTGAAGTCATGATTGCCAACAGGAAACAGTGGGTTCGAGGCCAGGGCAGTAGAGCCGGGGCAAAACCCCCCGCTCCCGCCAGCGTTCAGCCACGTCCAGTGTGGAGACCCCCACCGCCAACCCCATACCCCAGAGGAGGCGAGGAGGTGCCGATGCAGTTGGGCAATGTGCGTCCCAGATTAGATGCCGCCGAGAAGGCCCGTCGTCAACGCTTAAACCTCTGTTGGTACTGCGGGAACGGGGGCCACTTCGCCAGAGAGTGCCCAGCCAAAGGGAAGCCTGCCGCCCGTCTTGCGGCGGCGTCCTCCACGGAGACGAAGGCGTCTGAGCCGACTGGCACACAGCCGGCGGGGGAAGCCAACGACCGGGTGTAGAGAGGCTCGCCAACCCGGTCAAAAAATCCATTCAAGAGCCGCCAACCGGGGTCCTGTTCCTTCTCGTGGTCACATTATGGTCAGCAAAAAGGGGACCCGTCATGATCCACGCCATGATAGACTCTGGAGCTACCAACAATTTCATTGATAGAGAGTATGCCGACTCTCTGGGATTACAATATCATGATTTCAAGAATGCCCGTGTGGTGCAAGCCATAGACGGCCGCCCCCTCAAGACGGGCCCCGTAAGTCAGTGGTCGGAACCCACCAGGATGTGGATAAGGGAACATATGGAAGAGATTTCCTTCTTTGTTACCGAGGTTCCCCATTTCCCTGTGATTTTGGGAATTCCGTGGCTGACTCTCCATGACCCTAACATCTCCTGGTCCAACAGAGAACTGCAGTTTGCTTCACCGTACTGCCAAAACCATTGCCTCGTAGCCAAGGTCTGCCATGCCACAGACACCGAGCCCATCATCACCTTGCCAAAAAAGTACTCCGAGTATTGGGATGTATTCAATGAGAAAGAAGCCGAAAAATTACCCCCACATAGACCTTATGACTGTGCCATTGACTTGGTGGAGGGGGCCCCGATCCCGCGAGGGCATCTCTACTCCCTGACTGAACCAGAGCAAGAAGCTCTCAGGGAATTCATAGAGACAAACCTTCGCAAGGGATTCATCAGACCCTCTCAATCCCCAGCCGCCTCCCCAGTGATGTTTGTGAAGAAGAAGTCAGGGGAACTACGCTTGGTGGTGGACTACAGAGCATTGAACAATATCACCAAGCGGAACAGCTATCCCCTGCCCTTAATCTCGGATCTACTGGATCGGCTTCGAGGAGCCAAGGTTTACACCAAGCTGGATCTTCGGGGGGCTTACAATTTAGTTCGCATCAGGGAAGGGGACGAGTGGAAGACCGCCTTCCAGACCAAATTCGGATTATTCGAGTCCCGAGTTATGAATTTCGGTTTATGCGGAGCTCCCGCAACGTTCCAGCATTTTGTCAATGACATTTTTCAGGACTATCTAGACAGGTTCTTGATAATCTACCTGGACGATTTTTTGGTGTTTTCTAGATCACAATCAGAACATGAGAACCACGTCAAAATGGTGTTACAACGATTGCGGGATCATGGACTTTATGCCAAGCTGGAAAAATGCGCCTTTGATCTACAAGAGGTAGATTTCCTTGGTTACCGCATCTCGCCTCTAGGCCTTTCCATGGATCCAGCCAAGGTTTCAGCAGTATTGGAATGGCGGGCGCCAACTAACAAGAAAGAGGTGCAGCGTTTCTTGGGGTTCGCGAACTATTACCGCAAGTTCATTCCAGATTTTGCCCGCTGGTCCGACCCCATCACTAGCTGCATCCGTGGAAAGCAGCCTTTCCGCTGGACTGATCAAGCAGAGAAAGGGTTCCAGCAACTAAAGAAACTATTCACCTCCCAGCCAATTCTACAGCACCCAAATCCTGGAACCCCTTTTGTTGTGCAAGCGGACGCCTCTGATGTGGCAATTGGGGCTGTACTCTTACAACCGGTGGGAGATCACCTCCATCCCTGTGCCTTTTACTCTCGTCAACTAACCACACCAGAGAGGAATTACACCATTTGGGAAAAAGAACTACTGGCCATAAAGGCAGCCTTTGAAACTTGGAGACATTGGCTAGAAGGGGCCAAATTTCCCATTGAAGTCCACACTGATCATCGTAATCTAGAACATCTAAGAACTGCCCGCAAACTAAATCAGAGGCAGCAACGTTGGGCTTTATTCTTCGAACGTTTCGACTTCCAGATTCATTATGTGACCCCAGCCCAGACCAAGCAAGCAGACGCCCTGTCACGTAAACCGGAATACGCTGCAGGACGCAAGGAGACCTTTGAATCCCAACTATTACAACCCGGGAACTTTGCCACGCTCACAGTGGGGAACACCAAATCCATTCCCATTGATTCAACTTCCTCTACTCCAGGACCCCTCTGTGCTCAAGAAATCAGGGCTAGTCAGCAAGCAGATGCCTGGGCGCAGGACCAACTTCGCCAAGGTCTGCATTTTCCCTTTTCGCTTAAGGATGGGCTGCTTTGCTATAGAAATCATGTTTATATCCCACCCGGACCGGGCAGGGAAAAAACGCTTCGTCTGTGTCATGATTGCAAACCAGCAGGACACTTCGGACTATTTAAAACCATGCATCTGATCCTAAGGGATTTTTGGTGGCCCAAGATCCGCAAGGATGTGGAAAAATATGTCAACACCTGCCCAGTATGCCAGCGCTCCAAGATAAGAAGGGAGAAGCCCTCAGGGCTTTTACACCCCCTTCCTACCCCATCTCGCCCATGGGAAATAATTTCTGCGGATTTCATCACTGACCTACCACCTTCCTGTGGATTCACCACGATCTTAGTGGTGGTGGACCTTTTCACCAAGTTAGCCCATTTCATTCCCTGCGAAGGCCTCCCCACGGCCAAAGAGACTGCGGATCTATTCCTTCAACATGTTTTCAGACTACATGGATTGCCCAAGAGTTTAGTCACAGACCGTGGATCTCAATTCACCTCTCGTTTTTGGAAGGCGCTACAAAAACTATTGGGCATAGACTCTCGCTTATCTTCAGCTCATCATCCCCAAACAGATGGGCAAACGGAGCGCACCAATGCCACTTTGGAGCAGTATCTTCGCTGTTATGTAAACTACCAACAGGACAATTGGGCTTCTCTGTTACCACTGTCTGAGTTTGCCTACAACAATGGAGTTCAAGCTTCTACAAAAGAAACGCCGTTCTTTGCAAACTACGGCTTCCATCCACGTTTCTTTCCCCCTGTCATTGAAACTTCAGAAGTTCCCGCAGCAGAGGATTGGCTGCAGGAACTCACAGCGGTGCAACAACTTTTGCTCCAGCAACTGGACCAAGCCAAGGAGGACTATAAACACCACGCTGACAAACACCGCCAGCCGGGCCCCGAAATCAAGGTAGGAGATCGGGTTTTCCTGTCCACTCGCTTTCTGCCCTCCCACCGCCCTTGCCGGAAGTTAGATGCCCGTTTCATTGGCCCCTATCCAGTGGTGGCGCAATTAAACCCCGTGACTTTCAAACTCCAACTTCCGCGTTCAATGCGCATTCACCCAGTGTTTCACCGTTCCCTGCTCCTTCCGGCGGATGGTGTGCGTCCTGATACAGACCAACCGGCCCCCCCTCCTGTTTTGATGAATGGGGAGGAGGAGTTCGAGGTTGAGGACATTTTGGATTCTCGCTTTCACCGCCGCCGCCTACAATATCTCATTGACTGGGTGGGTTTTGGCCCTGAGGAACGCTCTTGGGAAGACGCCTCCACAGTCCATGCTCCTGAGCTAACCCGTCGCTTCCATCAGACCTATCCCGCCAAGCCGCGACCTCGCGCCTCGGGGAGAGGTCCCCAGTTTGGGAGGGGCCTTGAGGAGGGGGATAGTGTGATGACCCATGGGCCTTGTAGTCCTGCTCAGGACATTGTAATTCCTGATGAAGATGAAAACTTGGGTTTTTTACCTTCCCAGTCTGAACTGGATTCCTCTCAGCCAGATCTTTCCCAGGCAGATCTGGGAACCTTGCACCTGCAAGAAAGTTGTCTCCCAGAAGTATGTCAAACAAGCCCAGAGCCTACTTCTCCCGTGTTCTTGCGCCGGGAGTTTTGTAAACAACAGAGAAGTTTGGAATCAGCTTCGCGCAGGAGTGCAAGAATTGCAGCTAAGAATGTAGCCAATTAAGACTGCTTCTCGTGAGAATCTTTAAGGAGTTTAACATCTGGTCTCAGAGTTTAGCTTTCGTTTCTGATTCCCAGAGAACTGCTTCGGTGGGAAAGTTAGACTCTATATAGGTGTTTTGCCCGCGTAGTAACTTCGCGGAGTCAATTCGTCAGCCTACGGAGCGAGTTGTGTCTGGACAGCGCGCTCCGATTCAAGCCTTGCTCCTGCTCAAGCCTTGCCTTGCTATCCAGCCTTCGCCTTGCTACCCAGCCTTTGTTTATCTACGGACTTTGCCTTGTTTCCCAGGACCAATCCTTGCCTTGTTCCACGGATTTTACCAAGTTATTCCACGGACCTTGTTCTTGTTCCTAGTTGCCTTGTTCCACGTTTTAAGCCTTGTTCAAGTATCAAGTTATTTCCTAGCCTTGCTCAAGTTTATGGACTAAAGGACCTTGTCATCTCCCCTCACTTTGCCTGGCAAAGTGAGTGTTTCGGTTATTGGATTACAACTTTGGACCTTAATATTTCATATTGGACATTGTTTCTTTGGACTAATTTTGACCTTTCCTGAAAGGTCTGCTTCTGGACTAACTTTTACATTTGCTTTTACTAACTTTATATATTTCCTTAATAAAGATATTAGATAGAATCTGGCCTCTGCGTATGGTTATTGGTGCTCTGTAGCCTGGGTCGTGACACAAAACTTCCTTTGTTTCAGGAAAATGCATTTAGACTAGGACCTGGGACTTTGGTTAATGGCTAGGAAGTAACCTTTACTGTCTGCAAAAACCCTCTTTTCCCTTCTCAAGAAAGGAAAGTCCTGTCATCCAAAGTTGAAAAATTAAGATCATCCTACATTTAAATCATGTCCAGGTTATCTGAGAATATTTTCACATATGAGACTGCCTAGCATTCGAGATCTTCAGAAGAAATCCTTTTCTGAGTCCTGTTGCCTTCTTAGAAATGTGATGGTATGAAATAAGGGTTTGCTTGGTGGCAAATGTGGAGAGCTATGTTCACTCCTTGTTATTCTGGAGCTAGTAAGCAAGGGTTTTTATGTATTCAGATGAACATCTGTGACTGGACTCGTGTGTGACAGAAGGTTGATTTAAAAAAAACAAAAAACAAAACAAAACAAAATGGCTCAGTGCTATGCCTTCTCATACTGGCTTGTTTAAAATTGTATCTACTATTTTTCAACCTATTTTATGTTTTGTAGCATTTCTAGAAAAGTAACAGATATTCAATGAACAAATGAATGAGTGAATATGGGGTGGTTTATGTTCACAACCCATATTCATCCATAACACAAGTAATATAAAAATTAACCACATTCATCATCCTTGGACCTTTGACAGGATTTCTTCTTGCAATTTAGGAATTAACACTTCTCTTACATTAATATATTTAGCTATGGAGGTAAACTATGGAACTATCTTCAACATGTACTGGCTACCATTAATGAGGGCAGCTTGAATGAAAACACATTTCAAGAGACAATGATGGTGTTGAAGTGACTACAAGTTTACCAGTTATAGCTGCTAGAATCTGGTGCAGCAGAAGGCATGAATCCAAGCATCAAGCATGTGCCTGACATCTGATGAAACCTGTCTGCTGGGGGGAAACTTGCAGGATGGCAATAAATGGGATCCATAGGGGCAGAAACCATTACATGATTCCCACTGCTGGGCCTGCTCTAAATATTTCACCCCCTAAGAGAGTGGTTCTCAACCTGTGGGTCCTCTGGTGTTTTGGCCTACAACTCACTGAAATTCCAGACAGTTTACAAGCTGTTAGGAGTTCTGGGAATTGAAAGCCAAAACATCTGGGGACCCACAGGTTGAGAACCACTGCCCTAAGATCGCCCTAATAAGATCCTCAGAGCAGAACAACTAACTCTTAAAGTTCTATTTTCACTTCCCCACTCAAACAGACCCACTACAATGCCCAAATGGATTTCAAAAGCAGAAAAACAACAACTTAGGCCACTCAAAATATATTCATCACAAAATTTGCAACATGGCTAAACCATCCACATATCAAATCTACAGCAGGACATGACTACGCTAGAATCCACATGTACAGCTCATATCAGGGAAATCCTGCCTCCAAATAGCCTCTGGATTGGCTGGTCCTTTCCAACATTTCCTTTCCAAATGTATGCTTGTCATAGGACTTTCTAGGAAGAATCCATGTTATCAGTCACAGAATACAGTGGACCCCTTCATCTCTGCCTTCCCACAGCTGGTAAGGAGACTTAAAGTTAGGAACCCGGGCTATGGCGCAGCTGGTTAAGTAGCCAGCTGCAATAAATCACTATAACCAAAAGGTCATGAGTTCGAGGCCAGTCCATGTTGGAGTGAGCACCCGGCCATTAAAAAAATAGCCCCTGCTCGTTGACCTAAGCAACCAAAAGATAGATGCATCTATCAGGTAGGAATTTAGGTAACGCTTTGCGGGGAGGCTAATTTAACTAATTTATGACACTATAAAAATCGTCCAGCAGCCATTTGGAATGAGGAAGTATCCATCAAGATGTCACAGTGGATGATGAAGAAGCTGCTCCCCCTGTGGCCGGAATCGAGCATCCCCTCAGGAAGCTAGAAGCTGGAGAATGTTAAATTGCTTCTGTATCTCTGTCTATGTTCTCTATGTTCATACGGCATTGAATGTTTGGCATATATCCGCCCTGATTTTCCTTCAGGATGAGAAGGACAGAATATAAATACTATAAATAAATAAATAAATAAACAATTTGAGTGTATGTGGGGGGGCGGGCGGAGTACACCACAACATCAACTGGCAACTGGCATCTTTTTAAGAAGGTTTCTTTCAAAAATATTGCTTTAAATATGCTAGAACCTATGGTTAAAAGCAACAGTATTAAACAGTCCATGACACTTGAGAAAGTAGAGAACAATTGTTTACTCAGAGGCTGTTTAACTTATTGACCAATCCTTAACACCATCTGCCACCATAAAATGTAAAAGGCATCATAGACCACCTCCCATCTAGTAATATAAATTAATCTCTCTGCTCTCTAGATTTCCATGTCCAGGATGGAAATGAAACAAAAGCAGCTGGAGCTGGAGAGTAATAATTTCCAACCATTAACCCATCAGCTAGGGTTAATCAGTAGATTCACAGAACTATCACTATCTTCTTTGTCTTTTTTTCCAGCTAGAAAGAGATGTTCTGGGGATATGTTATTTCTGTCGGCAAATGACTTGATTAATTTAACAATTCCCAAATTCAGCAAAGCATTTGTGTTACCCTGATTTAATTCCTTACTGACTGCTTTCTTGGAGGGGACATATCTTGAGGTTCTCTATCAGGAGCATAGTTGCCCTTGTTATGGAGAAATCAAAACTGCTGAGATATTTTTTAGAATAAAAGACCTACTTTTGGTGTACTGTGCTTTTTATTGAGCTACTTCATTATGAATCAACTACTGCTAAAAATGCAAACTATATCAAATAATTTTACTTGTTTTATTCACCTTGCTGATTGGGATTCTCACGTTACTGATAAAGTGCCTATATTTTGCTTAGCAACAATAAGTTATTCTAATACCCTGTTTACTGATTTTAATATTGAAATCCAAAAACATGATGTTGCAATATAATATGTATAACCTGTTGGCTGGTATCCTGTTGATAGCCCCAACTAAAGCAAACTCATAGAATTAACTGCTGAATGGTGAGTCAAAACATGGATAAATCACATGGATTCAAAGGGTCTATTGTAGGCAAGACTACCAGTAAGATGCAGGCCACTTTATATTCTGTATGTTGATCTTCACCCTCTACATCCTGCATAGCCAGGGGAAAAAAACTTAACATTCAATTCAGAAACAAAAGAATGAACTGTTATATGGAAAGGGTAAGAACAGGTTCTGATTGCACTTCTAAATGAAGCTTTTCATAATTTATTAAGTCAAGTTTCTATTGCCACTGGGACTGAGTTATGTACCTGTGGCTTGCATCAGTTGCCTTACATATAAAAACTCCCTGTGCAATTCCAAGCCACTGCACATTTGCACAAATTTAACTTTTCATTCTAAACTGTACTTATCTTTGAAAGTAGTGTTTATCCTTCCTTGTGAACCTCACTTACTTAACTGGCACAGTCATCAATAACAAACAACCAAAGGAAGAAAAGAAGTGTCACCTTTCTTCTTTCTCAACCTTAGCACTTGGGAGTTTTTAATATATAGCACCACAAAATCATATAAATATACTTTTCTCAAGGGCTACTGACACTGTCACTGACAACCACATTTCCTGAGAGCCCATGCAATCTGGTTCCCTTCCTTCAGCCCGGTGCATCTTGTCACCACTGGCTGCTTCAGCCAAGGAAAGGGCCCTTGAACAGGAGGAATTCATCACCTCCGGTTGCAAATGTGTGCTGTAGAAGAATTCAAGTTACATCTATTTAAAGTAATAACTACAGGTCTGGTAATACACCTCATGCACTCCCTTCTTCCTCTCTTCTCACCAGTTCCTCACAGTTTGTGTGAAAATTCGCTTTAAGCCAGAATTGGAAACAACCTTCAAAATTCAGTTGTGGTTTACAGGTCAACGATGGTTCATGCAAGCACAATCTGTTCATATCAGAACAAACTATGATCTATTCAAATCGCAAATTGAGACAAGGAATAGGATCATGTAATGGGAAAGGAACTAGGGTCTGTTAGTCCAAGCTCATTTCTAGTTCTCCAAATTAAACTTAGTATTACAGTTATTCAGTATCCCAGCTGTACGCATTGCACAAGTACTTTAAAATCTATGGTAATCATATATTTTTATCACACCTGAGACAAGTATAGAAGTAATGTTTTACTGAACATATTTTTTTTTTAAAAAAATACTATATTAGATATAGATGTCTAATTTTATTTACAGTTTGATTGAAGCCGATAAAGAATCGTACTAAGAAAAACTTAAACTATATCTGGCCAGCAATATCTCTTCATAGTTTGACATTTATTTGGAAAGCAATTGACTAGCTAGTTACAATTTTGTTTTTTGTATGATTCTTTGCCACCTTCAGTAAAATTGCAAGTAAAATTAGATTGCTATATTTAATAAGTGACCAAATTATTAGACTAGCCCCAACACTGTCTGCCTTTATTAAACAGCTAAAAACATGTTTTTTCAAATGTGCATTCAAACAATCAATGACATGTTAGACCCCTCTCATTGACATACTGTTTTCTCACCCTTTATTTTCCTTCCTACTTATCCTACCCAAATTGTCTCAGGAAATGCTTTGACACTTGTCCAGGCACTTTATTAACATTCTTGAAATCACACACTTTTTGACCTGATTGTTTCCATTTTATCAATTGATGGTGATGTTTGTTTTTATTACCTTCCCTATCTGGTCACTATGGTGATATTTTATTTCGTGTTTTTCTTTATTATATCTGAATGTTATGCTGATATTGTTTTTACTTACTTATATTGGTTTTAACTGTCATATTTTGTTTTTGTTTTGGGCCTGGCTCCATGTTAGCCGCCCCGAGTCCCTTCGGGGAGATGGTGGTGGGACAGAAAAATAAAGTATTATTATTATTACTATTATTATTATATTAAATTATAACAGCCACATTTTGGTCATTGTTGCTTCTAGGAAGAATTCAGGCTTGATCTGCTGTAGGATCTATTTATTGGCCATGATAACATTCCATAATATTAGTAGAACTTTCAATTCTCTTCCAATCAGGTCTGATAAAGTATCTCTACTATCAGTTAAACTTTGTCTGGCTGTCTCTCTCTTTCACCCACCCAAACACAACTTCCTGGAGTATTGTTTTACTTATGTATATTGTTTTGTATTGTCATTTATATAATGTTGTGAGCCGCTTTGGATCCCATTTAGGGAGAAAAGCAGGATAACAATAAAAATGTTATTATTATTATTATTATTATTATTATTGAGCACAGTGAAAGAAGACTTATTTTCAACACCATTAATCAGACGCAGACAACTCCCTCTAACTATGAGGTCTATCTGCATTTGTTGGAATATCCAGTTCAGTCCATCCCTTCACAGAGATGGAAACCAGATTTGAACCAGAAATTATATCTTGATATGCTAGGGTGCCTGGATAGCAGTCTGTCACATTATCATGCAAAGCACAAAGCCAACACAATCAAATTAGTACAGAACCTTGTATTCCCTTGATTGAGTCTTGTAGTCATTTGTGTTCAACCAAGTAACACAACAGACATACTGCTATCATGTTTTAGGCTTTTAGCCTCTCATTTATGTTTCCACAACCACCACAGCTTCCAGTACATGGAATACCTGCTTAGGTGATGACTTAGGCATCTGATATTATAGATCCCATACCATGAAAGCGTAAGCTAAAATACATTTTTCCTTGTTCAGTCTTTAAAGATGCTACAACACTCTTATTTTTGTTGCTACAAAAAGAAGCATATATAGTCCTATGGGATTTAATGTAATTATTTTCAATGCTGACCTTTCTTGAACAATGAAACCTTGACATCTCTATTTTCATCTTAGACAAGAATGTGTGGGCAAGCTCATAAAAGAGTTTAAAATTAACTCATGTGAGAATCACAATGATTCGTCTAAGATCACCTCCTGCAACAAGAATGAAGGCAGATGGTGACTATGTATTTAGCTAGAGTAACAGTGACCACACTGTAACTGCCAATCAAATAGTGTAGGTGGGGGCATGCTCCATCTGTGTTTTAATTACTTTAACAAGTCAATTCACTTTAGCTGCCATTCCTCCACATTCTCATAAAAAGCATTGGAGAGTTTCCCATTACTTATAGAACATGTGCTCCCAAGTTGATGCTGTGATATTGTGAGAATTACACAAAAATCCAGACAAGTACACAAATACAAACGACACCCCTTGAAATAAACAGATGAAACAGCTGCAATTTGAATTTAGGAATAATTTAATAGGATTTTATATCATTCTGTGAGCTTTCCACCAACTGATTTCACCATTTATGAAATACTGCACTTGAGATAAAGAATAGTCACATATAATAAATTAGCTGAGATTATGCTAGATTCTTTTCTACATATTATGAATATTCAATGTGAAGAAAAGCAGTTCTAAAGCAATGGAACATACTGAGAATACTAGTACAACATTGACAAAGGTTAAAAAACCCATAAAATTCTAAATAGGAAAAATATGTACTGTATACGTTTATATGTTGAAAGTAATGAAGTATTCTGATTTCCTGGGCTGAGATCCAAAAAGATTACCATTATGCATGATATTTACTGTAGGGATTTTTTAAAATAAGGGATATTATGAAAAACCAATTTACCACAAATGAAAGGTTAACAGATCTCGAATTGACAGTGAATGCTTCAGCCATACTGTGAGCCTGGATTTGCCACTAAAACAGGGATAGAAATAATGTAGCCCTGCAGATTTCTAGAATTCCCCACCCTTCCCCAAAAATGAGGTGCTTAGGCAGCTCAAAAAACAGAGTGAAATAAAATCATGACAAAAATACTAAAACATTAAACTATATGTAAACCCTAATTTTAAAAAGCCTATTCCAGTGATACCTTAAAAACTTACATGTACTTCCTTCAGATAAGTGACACTTTGATATTTATGACAGATGACCCATACAAAATAAAGTCTAAATCTAATTGCTAATCCCAACTACATTAAATCAAACTCAACATTAATTTTAAACTGTTTCCAGCAGTCCATACACTAATTAGGAGCAGCAACTATGTTTTGGAAAAAACATTATATTAGGAGAAACGGTAACAATGGAGTCAAGCCTGTAACCTCTGATACTAAGACACTGAAGAAGACATGGTACCCTTGCTGACAGATACCTGAAAACCTGGGCCATAGCCAGAAAAAGATTTCCGGGGGGGGGGGGGGGGTTGAACCCCTAACCCCCCCTCCCTCAGCTACAGACCTGTCAATATCTGCTTGAGATAGTGCCTGGAGGGACTCTTAATTTTTTTGCCTCTCATAGACTTAGCATGGGGATTTGGTTAACCAGTTAAAATTCATGAGTAAACCAGGTTTGTTTTTCACCTGAAAATTTTTGGAGGTGCCCCCCCCCCCCCCCCCCCCCCCCGGCTGCAGGCCTGTGGAAACACAAGATACAGTATATAATATTTATTTATTTATTTATTTACAGTATTTATATTACAATCCGGCAAACATTCAGTGTCATCAGACAAACAACATACAGTATAGACACACACAGAGGAATTTTTAACATTTCCAACTTCATGAGGGTATGCTCGATTAAGGCCACAGGGGAGCTGTTGCATCATCATCCACAAGTGACACCAAGTGCTGTACTTCCTCATTCCTTTCCACGTGCTGGCAGTTTTATGGAGTTGTAAATTAGTTAAATTAGCCTCCCGCATACAGCGTACCTAAATTTCCTAGTTGGGCTGCTTAGGTAAACAGCAAGCTAGGCTATTTAATGGTTGGGGGCTTAACCCGACCCGGGCTTCGAACTCATAACCTCTTGGTCAGTAGTGATTTATTGCAGCTGGTTACTAGACAGCTACGCCCCAGCCCGGCCCTAAAATATCCCACCATGATACCAAATATTCCTCTGACCATAAAAAAACAGTGCCCAGCCATCAAAATTCTTAAAGCTTATGGGCTGATTTTTGTAATCTACACTTGCTGAGCTAGTGACAGAATCCTATTAGTGACACATGCAGATGCAACTGCAGGTTCTACCCACATGTGTTCTGTTCTGGTTGTCGTGGAAAGAGATAATTAACCTCTCCTTCTACAAGAGCCTAATGTCCATACCATCTACCTCTGTGCTGTCCTGGAACACCCCTTTCATGGCCATTTAGTGACCAAAGGAGCTGTGGGTAGTATCTAGCAGTATTCCTACATGAAGATTAAGAAGCAGTTTCCGCCCCAGAATTCACAGGGGTATTCTAGAATCCAGGCAAAAGATGTAATCTTTATTACAGCTCCAGTAAACAACAGGAATGCTTTCTGGCCACCTCTTCCAGTTTTTCTTGGACACTAAATTTATATGTGGAAGAGATACTGAGGCTGCATGCCAGTAGGCCGCATGCACAAAGCGAGGGGTGGGAGTATATCTAAGCCTGGTAGAGTAGTAGTAGTAGTAGTAGTAGTTGTTATGTTTATTATTATGTTTATTTATACCCCACTTTTTCTCTCCACAAGGAGACTCAAAGCGGTTTGCATTAAAAGTAATTCAATACAATTTAAAATTTACAAACATATAAACATTAAAATAGAATTAAATATCATGGATATTAAACATTCCATTAAAATCAATGCACACATATTCCAACTAAAGATTTTAGATTCTTTATCTACCATATATACTCATGTATAAGTTGACCCTACATATGAGAGTAGGTTTTGAAGGTCAAAATTATGGATTTTTCTATAAACCATAAATAAGTCAAGGAGGAAAATTAGATGCATGTAACAAACAAATATTTTCCTTTTCTTTAAAAAATGCATAGAGGTACCCACTCAGGAAGAGGTAAAGATAAGGAGGGGATCAACAGAGGTACCAATTTGGGGGGCGGCTATAAACGGCATTGCTCATTTTAAGATGTCTCCATCTGTACAAATACGAATTGGGAAAGTAATATAAATAAGGAGAAAGAATGAAAATGAAGCCTGGAACACAAGGAAGGGGAGAAGAGCAAAGGGGTGCAGTGCAAAGAGGTGGTGGTGGTAAGCTACTCTTGGTGTGGTGAGGCATGCAAGCAAAACTTTTAACCCATTACCCTTCCATTGACCAAACCAAAGAAAGAAAGACAGTCCTCTCTTTTTCCTTGCCTTCTTTCAAAGCCCAAATTGCATTGAGTAGGAATGAAAGGGTGCCCAAAGAATGCACCTGAACCATTATTGTGGGCACTGGCGGTGGAGTAGGATGGCAGCAACCATTTTTAATAGGGGCTTTCTGTATAAGCTTTGTGAGGCCTCGTAGTTTCTCTACAGATCTCTCAAACCTTGCAAGCATGAGTCAATCCAGGGTTGCTGACATCCACAAGTATATACAGTATATGTTTTTCCTTATGCATAGTCTAGCGCAGGGGTCCTCAAACTTTTAAAGCAGAGGGCCGGTCCACAATCCTTCAGACTGTGGAGGGGCCAAATTATCATTTGAAAAAAAAATCCAACAAATTCCTATGCACACTGCAAATGTCTTATTTGTAATGCAAAACAACAACAACAACAACAACAACGAAAGAACAATACAATATTTAAAAATGACAACAATTTTAACCAACAAAAGCCTATCAAGATTTCAATGGGAAGTGTGGGCCTGCTTCTAGCCAATGAGATAGTCAAGTTCATTAGGATTGTTGTTGTTGTTATTGTTGTTGTTGCCTTCAAGTCATATCAGACTTGGGCGAGCCTAAGTCAAAAATTATTTATTTATTCATTTACTACATTTATTTACTACATTTATATCCCGTCCCTCCCCGAAGGGGACTCGGAGCAGCTGTATGTACATACAATATATTATATTATTAGCATAGCACAATATTAGCATTATATATCATCATATTGAACTATACCACAATACTGTAATATTATATGTAATATATAACATATAATTAATATTATTATATGGTATTATTAGTATTACATTGTATAACATGGTAATATTATTATCAATATTATATGTATATACAATATATTATATTATTAAAACTTATATAAAAACATTATATTATAAAACTGAGGGCAGGGGCCAGGCCTTAGTTTGGGGACCCCTGGTCTAGCGTGTAATAAACAGGTCCTTAAGAGTGTCAAAAAAAAAACTTCCTGATATTCACACTCATTATTTGAAATGCCTGTACCAAGAATTGTTGGAACCTGACATTTACTGCCGAGGAACAGTTTTCAAGAAAATTAACATGATTAATATTGTGTAGTGCTTTGGGATATATCCATAACATGCTATTTTAATACCTAAACAAACAAACTATTCAGTGATAACCCTGACTCAGTGAAGTACTTTATGTACATCTTTCTCTTTTAAACGTATGCAGGTTTGCTGACATTTGTGTGACATTTAATGCTTAAAGTCTTTTAGAGGATAAGATTGAGTTCCTTGGGTTTTTAAAAAATAATCTGAGAAGGATTCTTTTCCAGTTGTAGAACTAGTACACATGTGAGTGAAGGACCTCGATTGATTATAAAAGCTAAACATCCTCCTCTTAGTAATAAATCTATTAGAAATAAGACAGATGTTGAGAAGAGGGTTTTCTTAATGAGCTAGAAGATTTAATCTATGTCTATGCTAACAAGCTGCAGAATGAGAAGCAACTATAATGTATTTGCAAGCCTTGTTTAAAAGGATAAACAAGGAAGCTAATGTTAAGACCAATACGTATGAACAGCACAGAACAAAATATATGAACAATAGGGTTAGGGACAATATATATATAAAGGTAATGTTATAATTAGACTTTGATTAGGAGTGGGCCATCAGTTAAGAGCTTTGGAGATAACATGTGGAGGTTACATGCTGGGATGTGAATGTCAATGATGCCCATTGTAAAACAGACCACAGCACCAAAAGTGGCCAAGATCCCTCTCCCCTTCCACACTTTTTAGCAGATCCTTCACTTTGCCAAGAGGATTGCCAGAAGAAGAGAGTTCTCTAGCCACATGTCTTATGGCTAGCAGACTGAGACTCAAATTAAGTTGACGTTCAGATGCAGATTTATTGTAGTACAAGCCTTTCTTTGTGAATTATAATCCAACTTGTCATATGCATAAAGGGTATATACATCCATACAAAAGGGAAGAAAATAAGGTCAATAAAGTCTTGAAATGTCAAATGGTACTTGGTAGCATTTCTATGTAGAGCCAAGTATTAAAGTATTAAACAAGTGGTCCTCTCATTATGCTAGTGCTCTAGAGCAATGCTTCTTAAACTGTCTGTCCTGACTTCAAATGGGGTCTCCTTACCTCAATGTTACGGTGACAATAAATTTGGCAACAGTAAGTTGCTTCCAAACACCACCTATTTACATGAATCTTTTAGCAACAATGTGCAATGTTTGTAGTGGATTCTGCAGAAATGCTTCAGTGGTATTCCACGAAAAGGGAAAGCAATTGTGCAGAAGCGAATTGAGGTAAGTCGCTTCTGGTGTGAGAGAATCGGCCATCTTCAAAGACGTTGCCCAGGGGATGCCCGGATGTGTTGCCATCCTGCAGGGGGCTTTCTGGGAAGCTTGTGATAGCTGAACTGCTGACTTGTAGGTTGGCGGTTTGAATCCGTGAGATGGGGTGAGTTCCGTCTGTCAGTCCTAGCTTCCCAGAGAAGCCCCCTGCAGGATGGCAACACATCCAGGCGTCCCCTGGGCAACGTCTTTGAAGATGGCCGATTCTCTCACACCAGAAGCGACTTACATCAATTCGCTTCTGCACAATGCGAGCACTGTTTAGCAAGCCTTGAAAATGCTGATTATTATTAAATGTTTGATTTTATACCTATTTTATATATCTATATACCCGGGGTCATGTAAAAACTTATTGGGCAGAAAGGGGTCACAAGTAGAAAAAGTTTAAGAAGTCATACTGTACAGCAGGAGCAGCAGCCATAGACATTCTCCAGATGTTTTGGTCTACAATTCCCACCAGACCCAGCCAACCTAGCTGATAGTCATGAATTATGGGATCTGTTGACCATTATATTTGAAACACAGCAGATGCTCTAGAAAAAAAAAACCTGTCAGTCCTATTCAGGGTTGACAATGAAAACCTGTAAGGCTCTTTTAGTTTTGTCTGGTCCCATGCCTTCTAATTCTTCAACAGCAGAGGCAGAAGTAATGCTTCCACAAAATATTAGATTAAAATTTTAGCAAGCAGTATAACGGCTCATCTACACCGACACACTTAGGTCAGTGTGTAACTGGATCACCTCTGTAGTGGTTACATGCTTTAATGTGGTCTTGTCTTGGCTTAAGCTAAGTCAGGGGAAAGTCTAACTCCTGACCCAGAATGCAGGTTTTTCCTAACTTGAAGAAAATGAAGACAGTTGGGCAAACCTCCCCTGATGGGCATCCTGTCCCAAATACTTGGGAGTGCAGGAATACAAGAAGGTGAATAGGGACACCCAAGAAGGACAGAAGACAACCAAATTATCCTTGTTCTGCCTCAGTGTAGTGCCAATCCAATATAAGAAACAGGACTGTGAGAAATTAATTCATTCAAACTGCAATTTTGCTTGATCAAACCTACTTTAAAAAGTGGGGGTTCTTTCTTATCGTGATCTTATCTCCCCTTTCAAGTTACTGTCATTGAATTCCACAGTAATGGTTAGGTTTTGTTTACTTCAGAGCAGTTGGGTATAAAACAACAGTCAGAATCGACATAGCTCAAATGCAAGATATTTTGTGGCCAGAACAGCCTTTCTCTCTTTCAGAAGATTTCATGGTCTAATCCTGGAGTCATGGTTCCATCTGCCTCACTAATATTCACAACAAAACAAAATCTGAAGTGCTTACTGAGTACTGGGATAAACAAGTGGTAGTGTCTTGAAGGAATCTTATTTGCCCATGACTAACTTGTTTGAATTTTAAAAGGATACACATACAAAAGCCCACTTCTGATTTATTTGCATCCAAACCCTATTAGTGAAAGACAACATGCCTATTAACACGTATGGAGAGAATAAGGGGAACAAATCTGTAAGCGCATGATTTGGAGATATTCAGGATCATACAAAAGGTCAGTGAGGATATGGCGCAATGTTTAATGCAGGAGTGGAAACAGTTTCCCCTCATGGTGCTGATAAGCTGAAATTCCCAGCATTCCCTCACTTCCAGGTATGCTGTTGGGACCTTTAGAGAAATTGAATCAAATAATTTTGGTTCAGCCAGCATAGTCATAGGGTAGGAATCCTACGGTGTTGGAACTAACACATTTGCAGGTTATAAAGTTGGGAAATTTTAATACCTGCACCCCAATTCATATCTTTTGGTTAATATTAATAGAATCATAGAGTTGGAAGAGACCTCATGGGCCATCCAGTCCAAGCTCCTGCCAAGAAGCAGGAAAATCTAATTCAAAGCACCCCCGACAGATGGCCATGCAGCCTCTGCTTAAAAACCTTCAAAGGAGGTTCCACCACACTTTGGAGCAAAAGGTCCCTAACTTATGAAGAAGTTCTTCCTAATGTTCAGGTAGAATTTCCTTTCCTGTAGTTTAAACCTACTGTTCTGTGTCCTAGTCTCCAGGACAACAGAAAACAAGCTTGCTCCCTCCTCCCTATGACTTCCCCTCATATAGTAATTCATTTTAGATGCAATTTTGCTTGATCAAGCCTACTTTAAAAAGTTGGGGGTTTTTCTCATCATGATCTTACCACCCATTTCAAGTTACTGTCATTGAGTTCCATAGTAATGGCTAGTTTTTGTTTACCCCAGAGCAGTTGGGTATAAGACAACAGTCAGGATAATGGGATCTACAGTAGAGTCTCACTTATCCAACACTCGCTTATCCAACGTTCTGGATTATCCAACACATTCTTGTAGTCAATGTTTTCAATATATCATGATATTTTGGTGCTAAATTTGTAAATACAGTAATTACAACATAACCTTACTGCATATTGAACTACTTTTTCTATCAAATTTGTTGTATAACATGATGTTTTGGTGCTTAATTTGTAAAATTATAACCTATTTTGATGTTTAATAGGCTTTTTCTTAATCTCTCCTTATTATCCAACATATTCGCTTATCCAACGTTCTGCCGGCCCGTTTACGTTGGACGAGACTCTACTTCTTGAAAAACAGATTACAAACAGCTGCATACTAAATTGAAAACATTTCAGCACTTGTCAATGCCCACAATGAAATGTAATAACAGATCATCAATCTTGAATCTAAGTTCACAAAATTCTTTAGTTATTCATGCATTCATTATTGCTTTTTAGATTTTGCCTTTTGCTCACAATGGGATTCAAATTACAAACCAATGAAACTTCAAAAATACAATACCAGCATACATTGCCTAGACTTGCCATGAGATATATGTAAAAAAAACATACTTTATTATTCTGTATTATAAACATTATGTAATCATTTTTATCTTGATCCTCATTTTTTATCTTGATCCAATTTCATGCACCACACAGAACTATGAAGTGACTGTTTACAATCCTATCAGCCTTGCCAATAAATTGTCATTATATGTTTGAAGTCACCTTCCCAAAGTTCATGAATTACGTCAAATTTTCAGCAAGCTTTATAACTATTGCTGAAAACAGGCCAAGAGGGTGGAAACAGAGCTTTCCCTGCATCAGAGCAGACAACTGAATCACTGACTTGCCAGCTTGTAACATTCCCTTAACTGTACGTTGCACCAGCCTTCTTCTAACCCACAACAAAGTATTCAAGTCTTTAAATGACAGAATACAATATAAACGTGGAATAACATGCTTTTATATTTAAAACCTAAGATATACTACAAAAGATGGAACTTCCTTTATTTTCATACATATTGAAACCCTCGATTAACGATTACAATACTCAAGACGACACCTACTGTCTTAAAATGAACACTGTTCAGATGGAGGATATTCTTGTATTTTCGCCAAAATAATGAGCTGTGGTGGGCTATGAGACCTGCTTTACGGCAAATCACCCATCGTCTGCCTAAAGTTGCTTTGCACTTATTTAATTGAAGTAAAAGGTGTTGTTTAATCCTATAAAGCTTTGCAAGGAAGGGAAGAGCAATTCCATTCATACAGAGTGCTGCTATTTTAGCATTATTTGATATGAAATAAGGACACTTACCTCGCACACCTACATGTCTCACACAGTGCTAAGTAGAAGTGCATCTGAGCAAAGGCTTATGATTTTTCAGGAAGGGTGAATCATCTTCACGTAGATGCTGTGAATAACCCCCGTTATGCATACTGACATCATCTGTAAAAGGCTTGGAGGCAAGGGATGCCATGGTAACCAAGCAATGTGCTGAGGGACAGAAGCCTTTAATTGCTTTAACAACTTCCCGGGGCTCTGGCTACTGGGTTTCGATTTGCTAAGTAGGAAATGAAGGTTGTTAGAGATGCAGCACCAATATCGAGAGTTCAATGACTTCTGGATCTATTAATGCAGATGCGACTTTGAACAACAAGTGTCATCACCTGGATCCATCACCGACACCCTCCTGAAATCCGCAAGCTCCTCATAACTTACAAAGCAAGGATTTTTGTGTGTGTGTGTCAGGAGCAACCAGAGCAAGGAATGATACTACCACTTAGACATTTCATAGGGATTCCTAAGGCTCTTCATTAGGCCTATCTGTATTGCTAGACTAAGATCAAGTTTTGTTTTGCTTTTTTTTTTTGGCCGCTTAAGAAAGGACGTCTTTAGCAAGCTGGACACTAACTTAGAAAAGAAGGGGGAAGCACTGATGTAAAGGCCACCTGTAGTCAAGTAAACAATAAAAATGCTTCTGTGTGGTTGTCATTTATCTTCCCATACATCTGTTGCCTTGAGTGCTTGACAATGTATCTCTTAAAAGGACACAGGTCAAAGCGATGAGTGAGACATC